>NC_044031.1:154338849-154658328 GCF_901765095.1 Microcaecilia unicolor
ATCGGTTTTCGGCCATAAGGGAAAATAATGCCGGCGATCTCAAACCTGGCCAAATCCAAGGCATTTGGTCGTGGGAGGAGCCAGCATTTGTAGTGCACTGGTCCCCCTGACATGCCAGGACACCAACCAGGCACCCTAGGGGGCACTTCTAAAAATTAAAAAAAGAGCTCCCTGGTGCATAGCTCCCTTACCTTGGGTGCTGAGCCCCCCAAATCCCCCCTAAACCCCACTCCCCACAACTCTACAACCTTTACCATAGCCCTTATGGGTGAAGGGGGGGGGACCTACATGTGGGTACAGTGGGTTTTGGGGGGTTTTGGAGGGCTCCCATTTACCACCACAAGTGTAACAGGTAGGGGGGGATGGGCCTGGGTCCACCTGTCTGAAGTGCACTGCACCCACTAAAAACTGCTCCAGGGACCTGCATACTGCTGTCATGGAGCTGGGTATGACATTTCAGGCTGGCATAGAGGCTGGCGAAAAAATGTTTTTTAATTTTTTGGGGGGTGGGAGGGAGTTGGTGACCACTGGGAGAGTAAAGGGAGGTCATCCCTGATTCCCTCCGGTGGTCATTTGGTCAGTTGGGGCTCCTTTTTGAAGCTTGGGCGTGAAAAAAAGGGACCAAGTACAGCCGGCCAAATGCTCTACAAGCCTGGATTTTTTTTTTCATTATTGGGCGAAGCCAGCCATCTCGTGAGCACGCCCCCATCCCGTCTTCACTACCCTACTGACACGCCCCCTTGATATTTTGCCGGTTCTGCGACGGAAAGCAGTTGAACCCAACCAAAATCGGCTTTCGATTATACCGATTTGGCCGGGTTCAGGAGATCGCCGGCCATCTCCCGATTTGTGTTGGAAGATGGTCGGCGATCACTTTCGAAAATGAGCTGGATAGTAAATGATGGCAGATAAAGACCTGTACAGTCCATCCAATCTGCCCAACAAGATAAACTCATTTTACATGGTATGTGATACTTTATATGTATACCCGAGTTTGCTTTGTCCTTGCCTTTCTCAGGGCACAGACTGTAGAAGTGTGCCCAGTACAGTTCTTGAACTAAGTTGTGAAGCTAACATCGAAGCCCCGTAGAAGTCTGCCCAGCTCCCATTTTGTTTCCAATTACCATAAAAATATATAAATATAAGACACCTGCAAGCCTGAAGTAGTGTATATTCAAGTACAGTGGAACATTAAAGAAAACAAGAGCCTGAGACAGGGTATCTAGAAAAAGCCTCCCCACCCTTCCATCTCTCATATCCAGAGCCGAAGTAGACTACTGGCCCCACCCCTAATAAGCCCAGAATGTAACCCTCCTCATCTTTCCTGCTAACCCCTATGAGGCAAATCCAGTGACCGCAGCCCATTCCCATGAATCCCACACCCCATCTTTGTAATAGGCAGTACAAACCAGATTCTAATTTTAAAAAGCCCCCCCCCCCCAAAAAAAAAGGAACAGTCATGAAGGAAATCTATATAAAATACCATCTCTGATAACAGAACCATGTCCCCCCTGTAAGGGGTTGCTGAGAGGACGACCTCAAGGAAAGCAAGAGAAGCCCAGGAAGGAGCTAAAGAGGCAGGCACATGTCCCTTATAGGCGGGAAGCTCGCCCCCTGGTGGGTAAGAGATTGATTAGAATGAGGAGTAAGGCTAGAGATTACCATCCCCACAATGCACCTGACCCAATACAGGACTCACAGGAAGTGGAGGGAGAGGGGCAGGATTGGGAGATGGTTTCCAATCAGGGTGATAAGGAGCAGCTGAGGGAGCCCTGGGTGGAGGAGGAGGAAGAGATGGAATGGGATAAAATGGAGGAGGCAGAAGGGAGTAAGAAGGAGAGTATGGAGGTGTCTGCATTTGCCCAGGCTGCCGGTGCTAAGGTGAGGGGTTTACTGGCTGCTGCATTTCCTCAACTGATTAAAATTGGAAGGAGAGAATTGAGGCAGCTGGGAAAGAATCTGTGGCAGCGAGTAACCCAGAGCATTAAGGGAGCAGGAAAGTAAAACTGTATGTTGGAATGAACTTTTGATCAGCAGGACAACTGGTAGCTGCCGGAAGAGGGATAAGGTGGCATTAAAGTGTAATGAACTTTATTCAGCAAGGTTTGAGATGAACCTCAATTGGGCATTGTGAATGTGAACAAATGTCAATGACTTGAGATGAGGCAGTATCAAGTGCTGTGGAAATGGTGATAACTGAGCTGTGGAAAATAAAATAAAAATCCTTTTTATGAAATGATGGGAGTTGCTGGTCATGGAATACCACTTAAGTGCAACCTCAGGGAGGGCCTAAACTGAGGGAGACACGGATGTGTGAGGCAGGAGCTGAGAAGCAGCAGGTGCCAGAGGAAACAGGAGCCCACATTGGAGCATTCCCGCTAAGCAGGGTTGACCTGGGCTGAAGAGTGGAAGGGAAATCTGCTGACACCCCATATACCATTGTTAAAAACTCAACCATAACATTCAGAAGCGTGTATATTATTATCCATGATGCATTTATTCTAGGTGGTAGTCTCTAAATGATAGAGACAAAGGGGTTTTAGGTCAAGAAAAAAAATTAAATATGAAGATAACCCTTTCCATTCTATATGTATAATGTTTCATTCAGCAAGCTTCACTTGTTATACATCACAGAAAGGCATATGAGACCTCATTCAAATAGCTTTCAATTAAAACAAATAAGATTGAAAACAGAAACTGAAAATAGGAATGCAGCCATCTTGATTCTACACGTAAACATGCTTTCAGCACTTTTCACTAGTTACTGGTCACTAGTTGGCTGAAACAAACCCAGGTCACTAATAAATCTATTTCCAAATTGTAATTTATTTATGACATTTGTATCCCACATTATCCCAAAGAGTTCAGGTTCAATGTGGTTTACAATCCAGACAATTTAGTACATACATATTATAGTTATGAATCTTCTGACAAAGGAAAAATGTTGAGTAAATCGTCTACAAACAGCCATACAAAACTATAAAAATTAATTTATGAATTATTTTACAAGGTTGTATTGTGTAACAAACATCAAATTATAAGCAGTTATACAGGATAAAGTTTGAAACAGCATTTTGCATAAAAGTGGTTATTCCTGTCTTCCATTACCTTGTTGCAGAAAGTTTTTGAAAAGATAAGTTTTTAATAATTTCAAAAAGCAACTTGTAACACCCCTTTGTCTGGGTGCCACTGGGTCTGGGGTCTGAGTGGGCTGGAGCGCCGGGAAAGGGCAGACTCTGTCGGACCCTCACTCTCTCACTCACCTGGGGAAAGAAGTGTTAGCAGGTGGGATGACCCTCTTCTCCCCCAGGAACTCAAAGTTAAGTTCCAAATATCTATAGGAAACAGGGCTGTCTCTGTAGAATTGTGGAGAGACAACTGTATACCTGTTAGTCCAAGTGTCCAAATAGCAGGCAGCAGCTTAAAACTCAGTTTATTCTTCAACTTCAAACATCAGAAACATCCAACAGTATGAACTCTTCATCAAATAGTGCAGTATTTTCATAAACCTTCCTCTGGTATTCCCTCAGCGGAACTCCTGTATTCTCCTTTAGGGTATATCTTACAAGGTACTCTCAAGCAGGGCTATTTACCCTTTGTACAGTTCCACTCTATGCCTATCCCCCACAGGTAGCGTTCCAAAGGCTGTGCTCCTTTCTGTTTCAGGTTCAGGCCCCCGTGGCTTGACCTCCTCCCAGGATGACCTTTCTGTTGGCTCAATCTGACTACAGGAAGGGCTCTCCAGGCTCTGATCCCGTGCTCTTGGGTTAGGTCTCTCCACTGCCCACCAGAGCTCTCCTCTACAATTACTGTTTCTCCTAACAGTAACTTTCCATGTCTTCTACCAATTGATTCACTTCTTTGTTTAATGCGATTCTCCTTCTCCTTCTTGGTCACTGGGCAGGGGCTTGCAGGCAACCCAAGACCCATTGCAGAAAACTGAAAACCAAATCAAATGAAAACCCAAAGGAGACCCCCTAAAAGGGTAACTCTTTTATTAATAGCTAACTCCACCTCCTCTATTACTCTTCTTCTCTGCACTCACTCTCTCTGCATTCTATTTCAAAAACACTCCCCTGGGGCTGCGCTTCCTGCCACCCAGATACCTCCCAGTCATTCCCCCCAGTGACTCTCTATAGGGACTTACTCTCTCTTAGTAATCCCAAACTAACAGGGGATTACAAACTGTAATCATGTCAAGAGAGCTCTCACTCACTCTTTAAGGCACACTTCGACTGCATGTGGGGCTGACCCATGAAAAAGAAAACCAAACCCACTGTGGTCAAGCTATGCAGCCTATACATAAAGTATTATGTTGATAGTAGTTCCCCGAGTCTCCAATAACAGCACTCCAGTAATCCAGGAGGTGTCCAAACAGCAGAAAATCTGTAAAAACAAAACAAAACCCTGTTAAACCATGTTTATGTCAAGAAATACCTTCTCCATAGAGAGTGACTGAGCTGTTTACACAAGAGTAATAGTTGAATCCAATATGGCCAGAAGTGGAGCTAAATCAAGGGGCTTTTTCATTTGATGTCAACTACTGCATAAATGCTTGGGCTGCTTTAACCATGTCAAAGATCTGCCGCTTAGCGGGATAGAAGGAAAATGTCACATTCCTTTGGAAAAGCTGTGTGCATATAGGTGAAAACTCTCATTGTTGTGCTGAAAGTTTGGTGTAGTTTTGAAAACATAGGATCTGCTTTCCCTGCCCCCTCTCAAGGAAGAAAGGACTGTGGATTTGTGTACAAAATATAACAATTTTAAAATGACCACTCTTGGTCTCCATGCACTGTCATGTTTAGGCCCCAAACGCTGAACTCTCCCAAAATGGAGGGGTCCAGCACAGGAATGCAGTAACCACTGCCTGCTGGTCTCAAGAGCGGTATCTTTCAAGTCAGCCAGGCGAACCTGGAAAGCCACTAAGTCTGTCTGAAGAGACGCCATACACTTGTCCAATGGATTCCATCTTATTATACAGCACCTGAAATTTTTTATCCCAGGAATTCTCTCTATAAGCGCTGAAACTTCCCATGATATTTCTAAGGCCCAAATAGATCTCACAAAGGCTTCCGGCGAGCAGGCCGCATTCACCATCTTTGTCTCCGCTGTGCAGGCTTGTCCTGATCCTGCTTAGGGAGCATGGAAGACATCTGAAAGAGATTCTGGGATATCCAGCTATGCTCAAGTGGCTTTTACCTTTCTCTCCCAAGTGCCACATACAAAATTGGGGTTATAGCTGGCAGTGGGGCATGTGGTCAGTGGTCTGGGTCTGGGAGCTAAGGAGCTATCCTCTCGCTCATCTGCGTGACATCAACGGAATCCAAACTACCATATTAACCAGGTCAGAAGCATAAGATCTTCTCTGCCACAACAGAGAAACCAAGGGTTCTACTAAAGATACTTTTCCCTTTGTGAAAGACAGGAAGCATATGACTTACACAGAGATCTCAGACATCTTAACCATTTCCTTTGCAATGGAAAATTTTGAATAACTGCTATTCCTTGTATTCTACTTCCTTTGTTCAGATAGTGGGATTCCATGCCTGCCCTCAGGCTAGAAGATATATTTATGGGTGCATCATTACATCCTTGTTACTAGTAATATATATCTTTAAAATCAAGTATAGTGCCAGAAGGGTTCCAGAAGTGATCCAGGAAATTATAGACCTGTAAGCCTGATGTCAGTGCAGGACAAAATGGTAGAGGCTATTATAAAGAATAAATTACATTTAGGTCGACCTTAGAGATGGTCATCCTCGATTTTCGGCAATAATGGAAACCGAAGACGCCCATCTCAAAAACGACCAAATGCAAGGCATTTGGTTGTGGAAGGAGCCAGCATTCATAGTGCACTGGTCCCCCTGACATGCCAGGACACCAACCGGGCACCCTAGGGAGCACTGCAGTGGACTTCACAAATTGCTCCCAGGTGCAAAGCTCCCATACCTTGGGTACTGAGCCCCCTAGACCCCCCCCCCCAAAAACCCACTCCCCACAACTACACATCACTACCATAGCCCTAAAGGGTGAAGAGGGGCACCTGCATGTGGGTACTGTGGGTTTCTGGTGGGTTTTGGAGGGCTCATATTTACCACAACAAGTGTAACAGGTGGGGGGGATGGGCCTAGATCTGCCTGCCTGAAGTGTACTGCACCCACTAAAACTGCTCCAGGGACCTGCATACTGCTGTCAGGGAGCTGGGTATGACATTTGAGGTTGGCATAGAGGCTGGCAAAAAATATTTTAAAAGTATTTTTAGAGTTGGAGGGGGTTAGCGACCACTGGGGGAGTAAGTGGAGGTCACCCCCCGATTCCCTCCGGTGGTCATCTGGTCAGTTCAGGCACCCTTTTGAGGCTTGGTCACAAGAAAAAATGGACCAAGTAAAGTCAGCCAAATGCTCATCAGGGACGCCCTTCTTTTTTCCATTATCGCTGGAGGACGCCCATCTGTTAGGTACGCCCCAGTCCCGCCTTCGCTAAGCCTCCAACACCACCCCGGGCACTTTGGTCGTCCCCGCGACGGGAAGCAGTTGGGAACGCCCAAAATCGGCTTTTGATTATGCCGATTTGGGCGACCCTGAGAGAAGGACGCCCATCTCCCGATTTGTGTTGAAAGGTGGGAGCCCTTCTCTTTTGAAAATAAGCCTGAAAGTGACTAATTTAAAGAAAGTTGCATGAGATGATTAAATGTTACCTGTGTAATAATGAGGTGTACATGTTAGTGGCTCAGGTTCCATTCAAATCAATGCTCTTAATCTTTTATTTGATTCCCTTCCTCCTCGGCTGCCAGAGATGCAAAGGTGGCCCAGTTTTTAAAAGGGAGATTTTTAAGGCATGCCCCAGCACTGCCCAGCCCCAGCCCTGCCCACACTACCTCCTGGCTCCACCCCCTGACTCCCAAAATTCTTCAGCCACAGCAAATCACCTCCACATCAGGCAGCAGGAGATGCCTTAATAAAATGTCCATTCCTGCTGCTGTGGGACCAGTCTTGTGGTAACAGCTGTGAGATTTTGCAGCTCTTATTACGAGACCAGTCTCACAGCAGCAGGAGATGACATCTTATTAACGCATCTCCTGCTTCTGATAGAGGGGGAGGCTGCTGAACGGGAGTTCATCTCTCCCCAGCGGGAAATAACCCTCTGAATACGGGAGACTTGGCTGCTCCTGCTTTACAGGGATGATCTCAATATCTCAGCTTAGTAGTTGGCATGCAGAGGAATCAATGAAGATAATCTAGACAAGAAATATATGATCTGACAATTTAAGGCCAAGAAGAATCATGCAGCAGTAAATATGCGAGTATTATGGAGAATGCGCATGTGCAAGGAGGCATATATAGTGGAGGAACATGGGCAGGGCACTCACTAACACGTGTAACTTACATAATACTGTAAATTATGTGCATCCCTGACACACTTAGGTACTTGCACTTTTACTAGCTTTATGGCTGGCTTAAGTGCGAGTGCCTTATTGTTAGGTACATCTATTCCAGCTTACACTAGTTTTCTGTAGAGAACAGTAGGTACCTACATTCTTTTATAGAACAGGCTCCTATTGTGTGCCTTCTGGGCACTTAAGTGCCCCTATGTACTGCACATCCAAACACTTCAACCAGCTTCCCAACATATCGTCATCTCCATCAGGGCTCTGAATTTATTTTTTTATTAAAATGTAATTATTTGTGTAACAATAACATTGAACCCCCCATTGTCTCAGCAGGTCCCCCGATGTTTGTAATTATAAGGTTAAAAATGATAGAAGAAATAACAACCCTGACATATTCCATCCTGTACATTCTGAGGGTCTGAAAACTTAGACCCAAAAAGGATCCATTGTGATCTACATTTAGGGACATTACTACTGGTAAGGAATCAATGGGTCATTACTATTACAATCTACTATAATAAAACACACCCTCAACGTTCTGAGGACAAAGGTTCTGAACTCACAGCACAACGATAAAGAGTTCGTAACTTCATGGTGGTGAAGCCACTCCACTAGGACTCTGTGCCCCGCCCTCGCATCAAACGTCATGACATCAAAAAAAACTTTAGTTGTGCTGTGAGTTCAGAACCATTGGAACGTTAAGGGTGCCTACGAACGAAGCGCAACCAAGCAGGGGGAGAAGTAGGGAAACACGCGGAGCGTGTTTCTCTACTCCTGAACCTGGATGCCCAACAACCAACCCCCGTGCCGCCCCCCCCCCAAGCCAAACAACAAAAGCCAGACAACAAAATAAGCCCCGCTAAAAAAAGCAGATGAAGCAAAAACCAACACCACTCCTACCCACCCACCGATGCGTAGCTTGGCCGCCGGGGAACGAGAAACCACGCAAAAAAGTTCTGTCTTCTGACTCTGGCGTCATCTTCAGCATTACTAGCCTCTGCTGCAGGCAGGGCTTCTGTGCGTCTGACGTCCTGCACGTGCAGGACGTCAGACGCACAGAACCCCGCCCTGCACAGGCTAGCAATGCTGAAGATCACGTCGGACGCTGCACGAGCCAGACTGTTGTTCAGGAGACTAATTTGCATACAAAAGGAGTAGAGCAGAGGCCGATCAACTACGTCACGCTGAAGCTCCTGCGGCCCAGAGGCCACGAGCCAAGTTGGTGAAGCCCCGCCCACGAGCTTGGACGTCACCGCTCCGCCCCACGCCGCCCACGAGCTGGGAACCTGTGGCCAGCGCTTACAGGTCAACGACTCCTCCATTATCTCCATACTGTGAACGTCAGCGCGTCAAATGCAGGTGTGCGTTACGTGTGGCTCCGCCCAGTCAGCACGCAGCGGCAGGAGCGGAGCAGGAGCCAGTGAGTGGGGTGTCGGTGTTATTGTGTAATGGCAGCAGTTACCGTCGCGCGTTATTTCTCATCAGGGTCCCTGTTACTCTTATCTTCCGTCAAAAGGAGCCCGGATTCCAAACCCGCCCCTGTGCCACTTTGACTTCACGCGTTCTCAGCTGTCCGGAGGGGGACAGCCACCCCTCCCCCCCTTGAGCATGCGTGGCCCTACAATCCCGAGATTCCACCGTGCGAGCAACTCTTACCTGTCATTTCCCCACCCAGGCCCCTCCCTCTCTCCCTCCCTCTGCAAGACCAGACGATGTTGCCACTTACTATGCAAGGTCGTATATTGACCGTCACATGACTTTAACATTTGGATACACTACCCCTCCCCCCCTTGCAGGATACTGATGTAGAAACAAAGGCAGGTAAAATGTGCTTAAACCGTCCTCCGATCTGCTCCACACCGCAGCCGCTCCTTCCTCAGAAAACATTGATGTCAACAAACAAGGCAGCTGGCTGCAATTCACCAGGTTTACAAACCACATATGAAACAGCCTTGGAACACGATACTGCAATGCTCAAGAGTGCTTTGTGCCTGCTTCATAGTCACATTCATAATTTTCAAAGCATGATTACACCAATAATCCAGTCATATTCCTAACAACGTTTGACTGCATTCACAACAACTGCACTTATGGCATATGATAGGCATGTGATATAAAATAACAAAACTTGATCCTCGGGTCATAGACTGTACAAGTCTGCCCGCCCCTGGACATTTGCCTATTAGAAACTCTGTGCCTGGGTACAGTTTGAAATAGGAGTTTACTGCATATTGGCAGTGAGGAAATAAAGGAAAAGTACTTGCTACTAATACTGAAGACAAATCAAAAGTATGAATTCTTCATACCCCCAGTGACTTTCACAAAATTTGAGGCACTTTGAGGAGATAGAAATGACACTCCAATACAATAGCAGGACATGTTAATTCACTCCTACCCTAGCTAACATAATATTCAAACATCTTTATAATGTAATGTACAGCTTAATTTACATTACTCCCTTTATTTTCTGTTAACTTTATCTTATTTATCTATATAAATAAGTGAACACGGTAGGGGGAGGGGAATGCACCACCTGCTTAAAACACTCACACATACACAGAAACACACACACACTTTCAAACATACACTCTCTCCCTCAAACAATCACTCACGCACTCACACACAAAGTCTATATCAAACGCACACTCACATTCTCTCTCACACACACACTCACATTCTCACACGCACACTCCCACACAGACAGCCTCACTCAGTCTCTCACACAGTCACTCTCACAAACATACACACTACCGAGGAAAACCATGCTAGCGCCCATTTCATTGCTCTCAGAAACGGGCCTTTTTTTAACTAGTATGGAATAATATACAAAATAGTGGATTCTATAACTTCTGAAAGTTACATGTACATTTTACAAATAGTTTTCAAATAGTGTATATAATAATTAAAATACAACATTGCTCTAGTCTTGCTAGTTTTATCTTCTGATCTGTTTAGCAGATGCTACTTTTGGCAAAATTTGAAGGGGTGGGGGAATTTATCATTCTTATCATTCTTCTCACTCCCTATCATCAACAGGTTGAAAACTGGGAGGGGCACATTATAATCCTCATATAATAGAAAGTAGGGAAGCATACTAAACAGTAACAAATCATGAATGGAATGCAGTCTGAAAACATTCCAGACATTTGATTTAAAGACTGCAAAAATGTTGACCTCTTGCCAGATGAGGCCCTGAAAATTCCACATCTTGCCACTTCTGTAATGTAAGAACTGTAATTTTGTAGCTGTTCACAGCCATAATGCAAGATTAACTTTTCAGATATAATATTCCTAATTACAGATATGATATTTTAAATCATGAAAACTACCTCTTCAAGACTGATGGGTAACAATTGCAACAAAAGACATGTCTTGTTGGAGAAAGAAAATGATACGGAAGGAATACACTATAGCAGATACTGTATGTTGCTGCAATGACATGCAAGCCAGTCTGTTAGTGCCATAATATTTCCTAAAGCTAAATACATCACTATCAAGAAATTTATGATAAAGTATGCCACTCCAAAAGGGGTAATAATAACTGTGCTATCATGAAGCCTTTTTCCAAAGTGTGGTGTGCAGTAATTGCCCGAATTACTGCATGGTAACTGCAAAGCCTCTGTATTAACTTGTTGGTGGTGGTCTCAGCATCTCCTCATGCAGTCAACAGAGAAAATGCATTTAGCACATGTTACCTGCATTGCAAATAATGCAGATGCCCTTACCACTACCTGCTGAGGTGGTGTTAAGTGATCTGTTACTTGCTGTAGTTAACAACACACAGTTAAATTACTATGGGTTACCTGCAAACCACTGTCCACACCCATTCCCTAGCCTGTTTCATATTATGCAGTAATGTGAGAATTAGTGCGTGCAAAGTGTCAAGCCACAACACTAACAGTTAGCATGACCCAGTGTTAACACCATGCAATAATTATTTCCATTAACTGCTTAAATGCAATTTAATAAAAAGCTCTCAAGTCTTTTTATATTCTATGTGTGCAGCTTCTTTTCCTAAAATGACCTTAAAGCTGGATACTGTATGGGGTGTTTTCTGGGTCACCTTTGAGGGCCTGAGGCCTAATTTATGTTCTGAACCATACTGCCATGGTAACAAAACAGTACCAAAATGACCTTAATGCAGGATACATTCAAATATTTTATGTAAATAGTAAATGGGAAGGAGGGCCAACATGGCATCATGAGTGGAAGCTTCTGATCTTATCCTCTACAGCTTACCTTCTGTGGTGTCCCTGCTGTATTTGAATGGGGAAAGGTCCGGCAGCTGCCTCCAGCCTGGCCTTGACCCCGGCCATGAAGCAATCCACTTTGGAAGATTTTCGCAAGCTCTTCAACTCAGTTGAAGGAGATTTCCTCTGGCAGCTGTATTGATGGGGTTTCCCTAAGCCTCACACAAGCTTCAGCTCTGCCACAACATGGAAGCTTAGCTATGGCTGGTTTGAGAGATGGATTGCTTGGAGATGTACTCTTGCACAAGTCACACCTAGAGGTTCTCCAAGCATTGAATTTCTCCCCCCAAAATATTGTGATTTAAAGTTTCATGATGGTTTCATTTCTTTATTTCTGGAATTACATTGCTCTGATTTGATTGTAAATTTGAAATCTTCTAAATAAAAAATGAATACATAAATAAATAGTAAATGGGGAGAAAAATTAGAACTTTTTCAAATCTGAAATGTTAAGGTAAAATGTTGAGGAATAAGTAGAGTTTACCCCGGAGCCCTCAGATCATCTGTAAGAGCCTGTACTGTGATACTCTGGGACCAGCATGGACTCGGGCAGCTACATTAGCCAGTGCCCTGGTCTATTTAAGGAATCAGCAGCTGTGGCGCACATCTGCAGGTATGTGGTCAAACAAACAAAAAGTCAAAGTGGTGTGCCTTCAGAGCACAATGAACATCATGGACTTGGTCAGCAGTGGCTGACTGAGTATTGGGGGTTGTTGGGTTGAGAAGTGTGGGGGGTTTTTTTTCGCAATGGCTAAATGTAAAATTAAGATTTGAGTTCCTGTTGCCTCTTCCCTAGTAGTGTTGGGCCCAATGGGTAAGCATGTGGTCCCCAATTTAGAGGTTGGTCTCCAGATAAAGCGTCGACTATCATTGAAGGCAGGGCAGTGAAGTTGGCATCAGCAAAAATGTATTGACTCCGACTCCACCTTCAAAATAAAAACATACAACATCTATAATATATGGTTAAATTTGTCATTTTATTCTTACATATTTTTTGTCCTGTTAAAGCCTAATATCAATTCACTTTTTCCAGGGCTATTAACCAATACAAATTCAATAACCTGAAGTGACACACTCTCTGATTGGTTGATGGCTGGTATTTAAGACCATCACCTACCTCAGTCTTTCATTAGCTTCATCTTGTAACTGAAACGTAAAGGAGGAGACAATTTTTTAAAACTATAAATTCATAATGTCAAAGAAGTTTCCCATGAAGTCATCTGTATTTCACTATAACTCAAGATAGAAAATATTCCAGCTTATAATCGAAAGAGAAAAACACCTATACTGCGACCCAAATCGGGAGATGGGCGTCTTTCTCCCGTGGGCGCCCAAATCGGTATAATTGAAAGCCGATTTTGGGCGTTTCCAACTGCAATCCGTCGCGGAAACGGTAAAGTTGATGGGGGTGTGTTGGAGGCATGGTGAAGGCGGAACTGAGGCGTGGTTATCAGCCGAGGAGAGATGGGCGTCTTTAGCTGATAATCGAAAAAAAGGCGTTTTTACCGCGATTTTGGGTCACTTTTTTTGGACCCTTTTTTTCACGAACAGGTCCCAAAAAAGTGCCCCAACTGACCAGATGACCACTGGAGGGAATCGGGGATGACCTCACCGGACTCCCCCAGTGGTCACTAACCCCCTCCCACCAAAAAAAAAAACCCATTTACAAACTTTTTTTCCAGCCTCTATGCCAGTCTCAAATGCCGTACCCACCTCTATGACAGCAGAATGTGTTCTATCCTGTGACAGCCTTTCCCTGGTTCTGATGTGGCTCTCGGGTGAGTGTGACACCTTTTCTGTTTTGCGCACCGCAGAGTCACATCAGCAATGCATTGTGGTGGGTGTAGGGTATTGGGCTCTGTGATTCCACTAGCTTGTGGCAAATGCTCACAATATTGGTAGTTGGTAGGCTCTACTCCCATGGTGCTTTTCCCCCTGCTTACTGGGTCAGAGTGTGCCCTGTTTTGTTTCTGGTAGTCCATGAGGTAGTGGCCAATTTTGTAAGCCAGTTTTAGATCCCTTTCACGTGTTAGCCACGTTACAGAACTTAGTTCTTCCCTTGAATGTGGCTGAAAGAGGGCATTGTACAGCATTCTGTCAGCTCTGACCTACTGCTCATCTCAGTACCAGGGAGACTCGTTGCCAGTGGGGCACAACCTCTGATCTGCAGTTAACTGTGAGTAAGCGTGCTTATTCCAATAAAGGACGTTTTCAGAGAGATTAGTCTTCAGGTGTCAACTGCTGTGCCAATGTTACATAGCAGCAACCAGTTCTAGAGGCCTGCGTGTATGCAGGTCCCTGGAGCACTTTTAGTGGGTACTGCAGTGCACTTCAGCCAGGCGGACCCAGGCCCATCCCCCCCTACCTGTAACACTTGTGCTGGTAAATGGGAGGCCTGCAAAACCCACTGTACCCATATGTAGGTGCCCCCTTCACCCCTAAGAGCTATGGTAGTGTTGTACATTTGTGGATAGTGGGTTTTGGGGGAGGGGGGTTGTGTGCTCAGCACCCGTGGTAAGGGAGCTATGCATGTGGTAGCGTTGTCTGAAGTCCACCGCACTGACCTCTAGGGTGCCCAGTTGGTGTCCTGGCATGTCAGGGGGGTGAGTGTACTACAAATCATGGCCCCTCCCATGACCAAATGGCTCGGATTAGGATGTTTTTGAGCTGGGCGTTTTTAGTTTCCATTATCGCTAAAAAAAAAAAAAACACGCCCAGCTGAAAAACATCCATTTTTTTCAAAAATACTGTCTGTCCTGCCTCTTCACGTACCCGTTTTCGGACATAGACGCCTATGGAGATAGGCGTTCGCGTTCGATTATGCCCCTCATTGTGTGTCAGTGTATGACATAGGACCTAGATGCTGTGATGTCAAATCAGCACATATTCAGGCAGCGATAAAAATGTTCCTACAAGATCTCAAAAGACATTTACAGTGCTTTCATCCAGAAGTATTCAAAGCTGCGAGTGAGAAAGATGACAGCAAAAGCAAGGAACCAAGGCCCAGTACTTCTAGCCATGCAAAGGACTAGCAAACTTCACAGATATCAGTTACAAGATATTTTGTCAGTGACAAATTTACTGTAACAATGATGACAGATACATTCAAAACATTTATCATAAAAATTGTTGTAAAGGATAGTGTGCCTCTGTCATTATTTTCATGACCAGCTTGTATAGGTTTGAATGGAGAAATGGCCCGCAAGCTTGGTGTTTCTGTGGAAAGAGCGAGTGCTAGAAAAATGGTGTGTGAAGAAGCCCTTAACCAAAAGGAAGAACTTAAAAAAAATACCTCTCAAGGGGCTTTGTATTTCTTAAAATGGATGCCTGCACACGCCACAGAGTGAACTGCTTTGTCATCAATGTCTGATTTGTTTGCAACATGAATAAAATAGTAACCAAGACAAAGGCAGTAAAAGACACGGAAGCACATCACACCAGTGAGTTTCTCCAGTTCTTAGTGGAAAAGGTTCTGCAAGATTATGAACTTAAATACGAACAAAGTCTATGTATTGTAACTAACAATGCTTCAAGTAGTTCAATAGTTTAAATGACTTGATATATCACTTTTCTGAAACAAAGTGGTTTACAATAATTTTTAAAAATACATAAAATCAGCTGGAAAGGAACACCATCTTCGGATAGGAAAGACTCAATCAGACAAAGCCCCCCCCCCCCCCCCCCCCATCCAAACCCTCAATAAAATCCCATCTGCAGAAAAATCCCAACAGAATAACTAAAATCAATCCCAGGCTTTTTATTTTGTTTTGTTTTGTTAAAGTAAGATTTAAGCTTAGCCTTAAATTGTGTAAAATTAGGCTCTGCCCTTGCCTCCAATGGTAAATTATTCCAGAGAGTAGGAGCCCTCCAATAAAAGGCACTTGCCCTAGTAATGCTTAAATGTGCCTGATTATTGCTAGGTAGGTACAGTAAGCAAGAACCTTACGGCCGATCTCAACTTGATAAGTACAATTAAAATAATTAATATAGAACAATGAACGAGACCAACAGCTAGAACAACACTTCAGAGACACAGAATGTTTGAAATTTAAGAACTTGCAAATGAGGAACACGCTGAAGTTCTTATAGAATGACGACAAAATGATCCTTTTGATGATCTTATTGTAGCTGCCTCAAAACTCTCCTGAACTGACCACATGCACTGTGTTGTGCACACACTGCAGCTGGCAATAAAAGACAGTTTGCAAGAAGGACATGCTGCTCCTCTGATTGGCAAGGTGAGGAAAGTACTTTATTTGCTGCATTTGTAACCCACATTTTCCCACCTATTTGCAGGCTCAATGTGGCTTACATTATATTGCAAAAGGTATAATCATAAATAGAGTAAGGGTTTGGTCTAATTTGACATATTATTGCTGCCTGAACACCTAAAGTTGATTCCATTCTGAAGAGACAAGCCGGAAAAGGGCAATTATTGATCAAGCCACACACTGGGGCAGTATCGTCTTAATGATTCAGACCTTGCTTGATCTGAAACCCTTTCTTGTGGGCATGGCCAATCCTCAAGTGCTGCTAAGTGAAAGTCAGTGGATACAGTTGACAGAACTGGAACAGTTGCTTCGTCACCCATTTACAGTGACTAAAAAGTTACAAGCTGAGGGTTTAATTCCAGGTATATTCTTGAAGGAGTGGAAGAACCTGATGTTTCATCTGTCCCAAAAAGGAGAGTTAACTGAGATGCCATTTCTGCTTCAATTAAATGAAAACAGGCACAATTATTAGAGCCTGATATTCAAAACTATTTAACCAGCCAGGAACGGCTCCAGAAAAGTTCTGAGAGAAGAGAATATTTCTTTGAGTGACATTATTTTGCTCTGTGCTTGGTAACAAAGATTGGGTTTAAAAGAGGAACTGTAGGTTATTGATAAAGTGAAGATACTTATCTGTAGCAGGTATTCCCCAAGGACAGCAGGCCTTATATTCTCACAAGTGGGTAATGTAGGCAGTGTTGTGCGGTCTGGATTTTATGATAAGCATAAGAACAACTTTGTGGAGCGTGAGACACGCTCCACCGCACATGCGCAAATGCCTTCCCTCCCGCTGTGTGAACATGGTCACCTCAGTTGAGCATAACAGCAAAAAACGAAAAATAATAAAGACAACTCCAAGAGGAAGTGGGAGGGATTGTGATAATATAAGGCCTGCTGTCCTCAGAGAATACCTGCTACAGATAAGTATCTTCGCTTTCTCTGAGGACAAGCAGGTCTATCTGTTCTCACAAGTGGGGAATCCCTAGCATCCAGGCTCACCAAAAACAAATATTGGTCAATTGGGCCTTGCAACGGAGAGGACATGATGCAGATTAACCTGAAACTATATACAATTCGAATGAGAGTACAGCCTGGATCAAAATAAAATGGGCCTAGGAGGGTGGAGTTGGATTCTAGTCGCTAAACAGATTCCACAACACTGTCTGCTCAAACCGACTGTCGTGTTGGGTATCCTGCTCAAGGCGCTAGTGTGATGTGAATGTGTGGACTGAAGACCATGTTGCAGCCTTGCAAATTTCTTCAATGGAGGCTGACCTCAAGTGGTCTACTGACACAGCCATGGCTCTGACATTGTGAGCTGTGACATGACCCTCTGCCAGACATTAGAAATGGTGTGTTTCCTGATGGTGACCCCATCCTGTTGTGATGAAAAGTTGGGTGGACTGTCTGTGGGGCCTGGTCTACTCCATGTAGTAGGCCAATGCTCTCTTGCAATTCAAGGTGTACAAGGTGCTTTCACCAGAATGGGCATGAGGCTGGGGAAAGAATATTGGCAAGACAATAGACTGGTTAAGATGGAACTCTGGCACTACTTTTGGCAGGAACATAGGGTACGTGCAGAGGACTACTCTGTTGTGGTGAAACTTAGTATAAAGTGCATCCACCACTATGGCCTGAAGCTTACTGACTCTACAAGCTGAAGTAACAGCCACTAAGAAAATGACCTTGAGGGTCAAGTACTTCAGATGGCAGGAATTCAGTGGCTCAAAAAGAGCTTTCATTAGCTGGGTGAGAATGACGTTGAGATCCCATGACACAAGAAGAGGTTTGACAGGGACCTTTAACAAAAGCAAATCTCTCATGAAGCGAACAACTAGAGGCTGTCCAGAGAGGGCTTACCCTCTACATGGTGATAAGCACTAATTGCACTAAGGTGAACCCTTACGGAGTTGATCTTAAGATCAGACTCTGAGAGGTGTAGAATGTATTCAAGTAAGGTCTGTGTAGGGCAAGCATGGGGATCTAGGGTCTTGCTCTTACACCAGACGGCAAACCTCTTCCATTTGAAAGAATAGCACCTCTTAGTGGAGTATTTCCTGGAATCCAGCAAGACTCAGGAAACACCCTCTGAAAGACCTAAGGAAGCAAATTCTAGGCTCTCAAAATCCAAGCTGTGAGACCCAGGGACTGGAGGTTGGGATTTAGAAGAGACCCCTCATTCTGTGTGAAGAGGGTCAGAAAACACACCAATCTCTATGGTTCTTCGGAGAATAACTCCAGAAGTAGAGAGAACCATATCTGCCATGGCCAGTAAGGCGCGATCTGAATCATTGTTCCATGGTCTTGCTTGAGTTTCAACAAAGTTTTCCCCCACTAGAGGATATGCATACAGAAGACCTGTCCCCCAATTGAGGAGGAAGGTATCTGACACAAGTCTGTTGTGGGCCTCAAGCCTGCAACAGAACTGAGAGACTTTGTGGTTGATGTGAGTGGCAAAAAGATCCACTAAGGGGGTGCCCCACGCACAGAAGATCTTGTGAGCAATGCCTATATTGAGAGATCACTCGTGTGGATGCATTATTTGCTCAGTTTATGCCTGCCAGATAAGTGGCTTGAAGAACATGCCATGGTGGCGAGCCCAATGCCACATTCGGATGGCCTCCTGACACAGAGGGCTTGATCCGGTGCCACCCTGCTTGTTGGTGTAATATATAGCAACCTGATTGTCTGTTTGGATGAGCACAATTTGATGAGATAACCAATCTCTGAAAGCCTTTAGAGTGTTCCAGGTCGCCCGGAGCTCCAGGAGATTGATCTGAAGATTTGTTTCCTGGGTGGACCAAACAACCTTGGTGTAAAGCCCATCTACATAAGCCCCCAGCCCAGGAGAGATGCATCCATTGTCAGCACCTTTTGTGGCTGAGAAATTTGGAATGGAAGTCCCAGAGTCAAATTGGATTGAATGGTCCACCACTGAAGCATAAAAGCTCTGAGGACACTTGGATGACAACTTCCAGGCTCCCCATGGCTTGATACCACTGAGAAGCCAGAGTCCATTGGGTTGAACTCATGTAAAGATGTATCATGAGTGTAACGCACACTGTGGAAGCCATGTGGCCCAACAATTTCAACATTTGCCGAGCTATAACCTGCTGAGAGGCTCGATCCCTGGGAGTGTGACAAGAGTGGCTGCTCTCATCTCCAAAAGGTAGGCTCGAAGCTTGTGTGTGTCAAGCAGGGCTCCTATGAACTCCAATCGCTGGGAAGGGTGAAGATGGGTCATGGGATAGTTTAAAACGAACCCTAGTAGCTCAAGCACCCAAATAGTCCTAATGCATGGACTCTTGAGCACCATCCTCGGAAGTGCTCCTTACCAGCCAATCATCGACATACGGGGACACATGGACTCCAAGTCTGCGTAGCGACGCTGCAACTACTGCTAGACATCTGGTAAAGACCCTGGGAGCTGACACAAGGACAAAAGGGAACACACGGTACTGAAAGTGATGTGTTCCCAGCCGAAATAAAAAATACTTCCTGTGGGCTGTAAGGATCGGGATGTGAGTATATTTATCCTTTAAGTCCAGAGAGCATAGCCAATCATTTTCGAGTGCCCAGCGAAACCATCCTGAACTTCTCTTGCACTAGGAATTTGATCAGGGTCCTTAGGTCTAGGATGGGATGCATCCCCCTATTTTCTTTTGCTCAAGGAAGCACCTGGAACAGAATCCCCACCCTTCCTCTCCTGGTGGAATGGTCTTGACCATGTGGGGACTTCAGAAGGGCTGAGAGTTCCTCTGCAAGTTTCTGCCTGTGCTGAGAGCAGAATGAGTGAGCTCTCGGTGGGCAATTTGGAGGATTCTGATACCAATTGAGGACGTATCCGAGAAGGACTATTTGAAGAACCCACCAGTCAAAGGTGATAAGGGGCCACCTTTCTTGTAAAAATTTCAGCCTCAATGTAAAGAGCTCCTAGCCCTCAGAGAATGAGTCTGTTCTCGTAAGGCTAGAGTAGCAGACTTGCAGGAGCTGAGGGAGATAAGGAGGCCTACAGGGACATTGTAGAGAAGTCCCACCTCCAGTCTGGCAGCCCCTGTGCTGCCTTGGATGAGGGAAGTCTTCTAAAAGGATAGCATCACCCTTTTGAAGCTGGAAGTAATCCTGTAGCCAGGGCCAGGCCCACCAGGGGATGCAATATCCTCTCACATCGAGGATGTGTTTCCAGGAGCTTTTGTCAAGGAGGGAAGGGTTAGCATGGCTGTTGTAGTTTGTGATTTATTAGGTATGTAGTTAGCTGGGTGGCTGGTGAACATGATTACCTGGTCACTTGCCTGCCTAGTGCAAAGGTGGTGAACCTCACTCGTCACCTAGATATGATTTTAGATAGTGCTAGGGAGGAGCTGGCTGTCTTGGTACATGTGGGCACCAATGACATATGAAAATGTGGGAGGGAGGTTCTGGAATCCAAATTTAGGCTCTTAGGTAGAAAGCTCAAATTCAGAATCTCTAGGATAGCATTTTCCGAAGTGCTCCCCACTCATTGCGCAAGGCCCAAGAGACAGGCAGAGCTCTGGAGTCTTAATGAGTGGATGAGTTGATGGTGCAGGGAGGAGAGTTTTAGATTTGTAAGGAACTGGGCAACATTCTGGGAAAGGGGGAGCCTATTCCGGAATGATGGGCTCCACCTTAACCAGGGTGGGACCAGGCTCTTGGCATCAGCATTTAAAAATGAGATAGAGCAGCTTTTAAACTAGAAACTGGGGGAAGGCCGATAGTTGTTTAAAAGTGCATGGGTCGGAACAAGGTATCGTTCAAAGATATCACCAAAACAGGGACGATAGGGTATCCTGATAGCGAGGTTGCAATAGAGACCATAGTAGTCCAGGTGCCTTTAAATAAAAAGCAGAAAAAAAGATTGCAAACTGTCAACTGCCGAGCAAGATGCAATAGGAACAAACATAATTTGAAATGTCTATATGTGAATGCCAGAAGCCTAAGAAATAAGGTGGGAGAGTTAGAATATATTGCACTAAATGAAAAAGTAGATATAATAGGCATTTCTGAAACCTGGTGGAAGGAGGATAACCAGTGGGTCACTGTCATACCAGGGTACAAATTATATTGTAGTGATAGGGTGGATTGAATAGGTAGAGGGGTAGCATTATATGTTTAGGAGGACCTTGAATCAAATAGATTAAAAATTCTGCAGGAAACAAAACACATCTTGGAACATTTTAGGTGGCAGAGCCGGTGGTGGGAGGCGGGGCTGGTGATTGGGAGGCGGAGATACTGCTGGGCAGACTTATACGGTCTGTGCCAGAGCTGGTGGTGGGAGGCGGGACTGGTAGTTGGGAGGCGGGGATAGTGCTGGGCAGACTTATACGGTCTGTGCCAGAGCTGGTGGTGGGAGGTGGGGCTGGTGGTTGGGAGGCGGGGATAGTGCTGGCCAGACTTATACGGTCTGTGCCCTGAAGAGGACAGGTACAAATAAAAAATAGCACATATAAATTTATCTTGTTGGGCAGACTGGATGGACCAGGTCTTTTTCTGCCGTCATCTACTATGTTACTATGTAACCCAAACAAAACACATCTTGGAACCCCTATGGATTGAAATTCCATGTGTAAAGAGGAAAAGGATAGTGATAAGAGTGTATTGCCGCCCAACTGGCCAGGATGAGCAGACAGATGTAGAAATGTTATCAGAAAATAGGAAGGGTAACAAACTGGGGAACACAATAATAATGGGTATTTCAATTACCCCGATATTGACTAGATAAATGTAATATCTGGACATCCTAAGGAGGTAATATTCCGTGGCGAAATCAAGGACTACTTTATGTAGCACCTGCTACAGGAGCCAAGAGGAAGAAAAATTCTAGACCTAATCCTTAGTGGAGCGCATGATCTGGTGCAGGAGGTAATATTGCTGGAGCCGCTTGATAACAGTGATCGTATGATCAGATTTGATATCAGCTCTGGAGTAAGTATACACAGGAAATCCAATACGTTAGCATTTAACTTTCAAAAAGGAGACTGATAAAATGAGAATGGTGAAGAGGAGAAGCTGTGAAGGTCAAAACTTAACATCAGGTATGGCTGTTGTTGAAAAATACCACCCTGGAAGCCCAGGCCAGTTATATTCTATGTATTAAAAAAGGAGGAAGGAAGGCCAAACGACAGCTGGCATGGTTAAAAAGTGAGGTGAAGGATGCAATTAAAGCTAAAAGAAAATCCTTCAGAAAATGGAAGAATGATCTGACTGAAAATAATAAAAAAAACCTGCATAAGGCATGGCAAGTCAAATGCAAAGTGCTGATAAGGAAAGGAATGGAAAACAAAAATGAGAACATTATAATGCCTTTGTATCGCTCCATGGTGCGACTGCACCTCGAATACTGTGTGCAATTCTGGTCTCCACATCTCAAAAAAGAAATAGTTGAATTAGAAAAGATACAGAGAAGTGTAATGAAAATGATAAAGTGGATAGGACGACTTCCCTATGAGACGACTAAGGTGGCTAGGGCTCTTCAGCTTGGAGAAAAGACAGCTGAGGGGAGATATGATAGAGGCCTATAAAATAATAAGTCAAGTGGAATAGGTAGACGTGAATTTCTTGTTTACTCTTTCCAAAAATACTAGGACTAGGGGGAACACAATGACGTTACAAAGTAGTAAGCTTAAAACAAATCGAAAAAAATATTTTTTCACTCAATGTGTAATTAAACTCTTGAACTCATTGCCAGAGAATGTGGTAAAAGTAGTTAGCTTAGCAGGGTTTAAAAAAGGTTTGGACCCCTCCGAAGGGACACCACCTTGTAGTGGTGGAGGGGCTTCTGTGTTTCAATGACTCAGAGGGCTATGCTGAAGGGTTACCCATATCAGACAAGACTCTGAGGAGAAACCAGACAAACAGTGTCCCAAACTAGGGAGAGTGGAAAGATGGTGACCTGAAGCTCGTACACTCAACGGCCCAGCTGCCCTCTGAAGTTCTGTCTTTGTTTACTTGAAATTTCCTCTCTGCATTTGCAGTTACGTTAACTGAGAGGAAGGGGACAATGGGGGGTCAGCCACCGATGACCAGCGTTTTGTCCCCTGTGCAGCAAGTGTGGGACCGCTGCGTGACAAGCTGCCCACAGATGACTGGGTTGATGAGTCCTTTGATTAGCTCCGGCGAAGGAGCATCGATGCTCTTGGACCTGGAAACAACTCCATCGAAACCGAGTCATTTAACCACCATGTCCAAAGGAGTGGAGGAGTGAGTTAGGAGTGTATGCTGAAACGGAAGTCGTTTACAGCTGAACCCGTGTCAGCGGTGCCACTCCTAAACCCGTAAGAGCTATCAGATTGGAGATTTTGGCTCCCGTGGAGGTTACATTGAATATCATCTGGAAGGCACTCCAGGACCTAATGGTGGTAGTAAATAATTTTGCTTCAGATATAATCTTATTAGTGAGCCACATGGATAATCGAATCAAATCCTTTGAGAATGAAAAATTGATAGAGCAAATGAAGTTCTACAGGAGTAGGAAACGGTTAAGATTTTGAAAATGATAATAGACCAGAAAAATTTGAACAAAATGAATATTATTACAGATGATTAATACTGAGATTGTTGTTTTCCCAGAGTTCTGGGTATGACTCCTAAAGTTTTTTCCTCTGAAATGATTCCTCTTAGTATATTAATTCAAAGGAGTGAAGCCTATGAAACTGGGATTACCTTAATCAGTGGGAATTGGATTAGAGATTCAAGTGTTTGTATTGTTAAATAATTTCTGGTTTTAAAAGAGAAAACAATAAAATCAGGTGTATTATTTCCACTAATATTGGACAATAAGTATGTTTCCAAAGAAATTAATTGACTATACACCGTCTTGGGTTCGATGAAGCCAACCAGACGATCAATGTGGAATAATAATTCAGATAAATAACAACTGGGGATAATCAGGTTAATACCAAGTTTTCTTTGTTTACTGTTGTTTAATTGATCTCCTTGTCTTGTTTCACTCTCCCTATTTATTTTGTGGTCTAAGAGAGAGAAAGATTGTATATAATTCATTTATCTAGTTGAGATTGTTTTCCTCTAATATTGTATTTATGTACAGTCATCTCTGTATTACTGTTTGCAAGTGACCCTTGTAAAATGAAAAATTATAAATAAATGATTAAAAAAAAGGTTTGGATAGCTTCTTACAAGAAAAGTCCATAAGCTATTATTAAGATGGACTTGGAGAAAATCCACTGCTTATTTCTAGGATAAGCAGCATAAAATGTACTGTACTGTTTTGGGATCTTGCCAGGTACTTGTAACCTGGATTGGCCACTGTTGGAAACAGGATGTTGGGCTTGATGGATCTTCAGTCTGTCCCATTATGGCAACACTTATGAATGTAGTGATTGCCAAGATGCTGCCTTGCAGATGTCTTCAGGTAAAATCGCTCTGACCTCTACCAAAGACATCACCTGGGCACAAGTGCAGTGGACCCTGAAACCACTCTCTCTTTTTCTGCAGTTTGAGCATGCCAGAGGAAAAAATATAACTCCCCATGCAGGGTGCTGAAAAGGACTTCCAACTACTCAAGCTGTTGGGTGGGGAACAACCGACTCTTGGTATGGTTCACCACTCACCCAAGATGCTCCAGAAGGATTACTTCATCTGTAGCCTTCTTGGAGTCATTCACAGAGTCTGCTTGGATCATCCACAAGGGGGTGCACTCTAATTCCCTATTTGTGGAGATGGGCTGCTATCACCACCATCACAACTTGGTGAAGGTCTGTGGAACTGGGACTAACCTGATTGGCTAGAGCCATGAACTGAAAATGTCTGCTCAAGACACATAAGTCGAAGAACCACCTGTGCAGAACCCTGATGGCAATATATAAATATGCTTCTGTCAGATCTAGAAAGGGTTTTTCTTTTTCTTTTTTTTTTTTTACTTTCTACCCCCTGCAAAAAGGGAATAAAATGTGAAGTCAAATATGATTTTTTTTTGCTGCTTCATTCTGAGGAGGGGAGCAAAATGGGGGAACACCACAGCTTCCCATTATTAGATGGGGTCACTTCCAGCTATTAACATAGTAAATGACAGCAGATAAAGACCTGTACGGTCCATCCAGTCTGCCCAACAAGATAAACTCATTTTACATGGTATGTGATACTTTATATTTACACCCGAGTTTGATTTGTCCTTGCCTTTCTCAGGGCACAGACTGTAGAAGTGTGCCCAGTACTGTTCTTGTACTAAGTTCTGAAGCTAACGTTGAAGCCCCTTAAAATTTACACTCCAGTCCATCCATATCTATTCAGTCATGATCAGGGTGTAGACCATAGAAGTCTGCCCAGCACCGGTTTTGCTTCTCAATTACTGGTGTTGCCACCCAATCTCCGCTAAGATTATGTGGATCCATTCTTTCTAAACAGGATTCCTTTGTGTTTATCCCACACGTTTGAATTCCATTACTGTTTTCATCTCCACCACCTTCCGCGGGAGGGCATTTCATGTATCTTCCACCCTTCCTATAAAAAAATACTTACCGACATTACTTCTGAGTCTGCACCCTTCAACCTCACTTCATGTCCTCTAGTTCTACCACCTTCCCATCTCCAGAAAAGGTTTATTTGCGGATTAATACCTTTCAAATATTTGAACGTCTGTATCATGTCACCCCTGTTTCTCCTTTCCTCCAAGGTATACATGTTCAGGTTGGCAAGTCTTTCCTCGTACAGTTCACAACGCAAATCCCATATTATTTTTGTAGCTTTTCTTTTTACATCTTTAGCAAGATACGGCCTCCAAAACTGAACACTATACTCCAAGTGGGGCCTCACCAATGACTTGTTCTGGGCTGGTTAAACCCCTGCTCTATGCAGCCTAGCATCCTTCTGGCCACGGCTGTCACCTTGTCACATTGTTTCTTCACCTTCAGATCCTCAGATACCAACACCTCAAGGTGTCTCTCCTGAGTAAAGCTTACTAATTTCTCCCTTCCTATTCGGTACCTCTCTTTTGGGTTTCTGCACCACAAGTGCATCACTCTGCATGTTTTGGCATTAAATTTTAACTCAATATATATTTATGGGGTACCACCACGACCGGTTTTCAAAAATATTCTTCAAACAAAAATAATAAAAAAAGTAATACAACAAATTACAACTAAAATAAATTAAATATTAATATAGTGCTCAGACCAAGTGCATATTGTTCAATGGAGATACTACTCCTGAGTAAATGTACTATCCACCATCAATGCACCAGTCCACCCTGCCTCTCTAATATTTCTAAATTTCAAGCAGAAAAATAATGTAACTCACAAAGAAAGAAAAAGAAAAAAAATGTCCACTTATCTGCAAAAGGGAGTAAGGGTTCCAATCAATCACAACTTCTGATGCAGTGTTCAATGTCCTTTGTTCAGAGGCAGCTCTCCAATGAATCAAAACAAACTCCAAGTGTCCCAAAACAAAATCCATTGTGCTCCAAACTCTTCCTAAGGAATATGGATCATGAGAACGTTGAGCACAAATGAACATGGATTATGAGAACAGGAATATGGACCTTGAGAACATTGTCAAGATTTGATTTGAGAACTTCTGTGGAGTTTGGAGCACAATGGATTTGGTTTTGGGACACTTGGAGTTTGTTTTGAATTATTGGGGAGCTGCCACTGAACAAAGGACATCGAACACTGCATCAGAAATTGTGATTGATTGGAGCCCTTACTCCTTTTGCAGATAAGTGGACAATTTTCTTTTTCCTTATTTGTGATACATTATTTTTCTACTTGAAATTTAGAAATATTAGGGAGGCAGGGAGGACTGGTGCAGTGATGGTGGATAGTGCATTTGCTCAGGAGTAGTCTCTCCATTTTACAATATGCACTTGGTCTGAGCACTATATTAATAATTTATTTAAGTTGTAATTTGTTGCATTACTTAGGTTATTATTTTTCTTTGATTACATTTTAACTGCCAGACCCTCGACCATTCTTCTAACGTTTGGAGATCCCTTCTCATTGTTTCTACTAATCTTTCCTTCCAACCCTTCAGCAATAACTCCAACAGATATATTAAACAGAATCAGCTCCAACACCAACCCCTGAAGAACTCCACTGCTCACCTTCCTTTCCTCCGAGCAGATTCCATTTACTACCACCCTCTGACACCTGTCGGTCAACCAGTTTCCTATCCAGTTCACCACTTTTGGTCTTAAATTCAGCCCTTTCAGCTTATTCACAAGTCTTTTGTGGGGGAACGTATCAACGGTTTTGCTGAAATCTAAGCAGATTACATCTAGCGCAAGTCCTTCATCCAGTTCTTTGACCACCCAGTCAAAGAAGTCAATAAGATTCATTTGGCATGATTTTCCTTTGGTAAAGCCATGTTGCCTCGGGTCCTGTAACACGTAGTCTCTCCATGTCAGCTCCATGGAGGCAGAGGAGGGACAGGCCTCTCTTAGTTCAACAGGAGTGTACAACCCAAGGACTCTACTTCAGGGACCTGGACTGTGGCCTGTGACTCAGCGATTTGGGGCTAAGCAAGAGACCAACTGCACCAGACCAGACAAATCTACCATCTTGCTGGAGTTAGGGAAATACTGGGAAAATGCAGTATATTTCTACCTGCTGGTAGAAAACTGACACAATTCATTCATCCGAACTGGTCTAGCAAGATGGTATCAGTGTGTTTGATCTGGTCAGCGACCTCCTCAACCTTCTTTCCAAAAAGATTATCCCCCCTGGCAAGGGGCATCTGCCAACCTCTGCTGAACAGAATGTTCCAAGTCAGAAACACGCAACCATGAGAGTCTGCACATTGCTATACTCTGAGCAGAGATCCTGGATGCCAAATCAAAAGTGTCATAAGTGCCCCTGGCCAAGAACTTTCAACATGCCTTCTGCTGAATGACCAACTGGCAAAAAGGCTCGGCCTGCTCCAGAGTGAGCGTGTCGACCAAGTCAGACAGCTGTCTCACCGAGTTCTGCAAGTACACGCTCGTGAAGAGCTGGTATGATTGAATGTGGGAGATAAACATAGAGTCCTGGTACATCTTACTCCCCAAAGAATCCAGGGTTCTAGCTTCTCTGCCTGGGGGAGATGAGGCATAGTCCCTAGTACTCCTTGCTCTCTTGAGAGCGGATTCCACAACCATGAAGTCGTGAGGCAACTGAGGCCGCATAAACCCAGGCTCACCATGGATCCGGTACTGGGTGTCGATCTTCTTGGGGCAACAGGGACCGACAGAGGAGACACCCAGTTCTTAACGAGGATTGCCTTTACCTTGTGGAGAGGAGCCATCACTGCCTCCTTAGGAGGGGAGGTAATATTACAGGACCTCGAGCATCTTGGCCTTGGGCTCATCCTCCACTTCTACAGGGACTGGAATAGCATCAGTCATTTCCGGCATTAAAAAATGGGAAAGAGAGGCTCTCGGGTGGAGACTGTCTCCTCTCAGGTGGTACAGAGGGCTCAGAAAGGATCCCATAAGACTCGTTGGAGGAAAAGTATCTGGGATCCTCCTCTGATTCCCATAAGTGCTCCTCCTCGGTGTAGGGCAAAATCTCTCTATGAGATGACTGAGACCGAGCCTGCTTCTATGCCAAGGGACAATGCCCCGAGAGCAGTGTCGAAAGACTGGCTCCCGCCTCTACTCCAGTGAAGCTTCCTCAACCGACATTGGAGGGGTGACAGCCTGGGTGGCAGAGGACACAGGCGCCGCAGACGGCGCCGGCATCAGAGGCTGCACCACAGGCTGAGTGCCAGGCGGGGCTGCAGCAGGACTGACGGCAGGCGCAAGCACCTCCGATACCATAGCACATTGCTGCATGAGGCCATCCAGCAGCTCAGCGAGCAAGGCCCGGATGAGCTCATTGAGGGCTGACATCGGGAAAAGCTGGGGCATCGGCTGAGGCACAGGTTGCAGAACTGCTGGGGCCGATACGGGAGCAGGATCTCAGCTGCCTGGAGACAGTCGCTTCGGCACCTCCTGGATGGAGGGAGAGCAGTCCTCCTGGCACCGACGCTTCTCAGGTGCCATGACCCTCAGCGCCCCGGAGCTCCCAGCACCATGTATCGAGAAAAACCGGTGATGGTGCTTCTTAGTCTTCACCCGAAGCACATCACCAATGCTCCTCAGTGCCGACGAGGATGACATCGAATCCTCACGTTGCCTCGGGGTCGGGTCCGATGATGGATGGTACTGGTGGGCCTGCACAACAGGAGGCCTCAAGGCAGGTGGAGACCCACTCAATGCCTCACTGCTCCCAGTGTCCTGTCTCGAAACAGCCATGCCTACCGATACAACACTCAACATCAATGCCTCTGACCTTGATGCTGATGCAGATGTTGAGGAACCGGACCTGGCTCTAAAAATCTTTTCACGTTGAGCGTCTCGAGAAACCTGGATTCTCTTCCTCATACAAAGGCAGAGAACACAGTTAGCAGGGCTATGGCTGGGTCCAAGACACTGCAAGATACCAAGAACGGGTATCTTTTCCTGAGATGGTCCGGTTGCACTGGGTATAACACTTGAAGCAACTGGGAGTCTTCATGGACATGGACGGGAAGACATTGTCGGCCAAATCAAATGGCTCGATGGTGCCTGAATAAGGGGCAAAGGCACAAAAAAAAGAGGGTTCCTGACCGGAGTCAGGCTTAAAGGCAGCCCACGTTGAAAAATAAAGGTGAAAATGCGGGCAAAAAAAACCAAGACAAAGGGACATTTTGAAGGGGGGGGGGGGGGGGCAAAAGGAAACAAGGCAAAGAGTAGTAAAAAGAAAGGACAAAGGCAGTAAAAAGAAAGGACAAAGGCACTCAAAAGCTCCAAAAACCAGATGAGTGAAGAGACTCTAAAAAAACGCAGCTTCTCTTCATGCGGACAAAAAGAAACAGAGGCCCGTGTTCTCACGGCTGGTGAGAAGGCACTCACGCATGCGCAGTGCCGAGCAGCTCACGCTTCATAAAGCTCTGTTTTTTTACTTGGGCATAAATGCTGGACCAGACGACACGGATCAGCGTCTACCCACATGTAAGAATAAGAGAGCCTGCTTGTCCTCGGAGAATGAAGTTTATATTTTTTTTTACAGCAAAACTTAATGTAACTGTGACCTCACCTCTTGGGACGATTGTTTACCCTACCATACCCTGTAAGATACCTCAGGTAAACCCTCGTTAAGCAGACAGAGGTGAAGTACAGACATTAAACTAGCCTCGCCAATCTATTTAAAAAATAGATGGGGAAATGGAATCTCTGTTTGTTTTTCCTCTGCAACTCAGAAAAACAAATTACATTTATATATAATATTCAATAAATTATTCTTTTTATTTATGGTATGTATATGTGTAAAATTCAAACAATTTTAACATAGTTTTTTTCCCCTATTCAGCAAATCAACTTCCCATTGCATCAGACTTCTTCAAATTTTATCAGATAAGTACCATTTGATCTTAGCAAAATTCATTAACTAAATATGCATTTAATCTCAAAACTTTGTTTAAACCCCCCTCTCTTTACAAGAATTGATTCTTTGTTATTATTTCTTTTTCAGGTCTCTCATCTATCAAGCAGGTAAGTATGTATTGTGATTCTCTTTCTTATTCCTTTAGTTGACCTTTTATAATTCAGTCTTTTGTGTTGCTTTGTATATTAATCTCAGTACACTTAACTTTTCTTCCCGCTTTCTTATATATCTTCTGTTCTTCTTCTTTCTTTAACGTTGGGTACCGTATTTTTATTGCCAGCTGGAATCAGGAACCTGGTCCGGGGTACCTATTCTGAGCTTTAAAAGTTAATAAAAAAAACCCTAAACCCTAACTAATACAGAAAATACAGTAGCCTCTTCATATGACCGTTAAGTCACTTCTCTAGCTAGCATTCCAAATAAAATAAATATATATTTATTTGACCCTAATCTAATCCCTCCCATCCAATAAAATTCCCCAGAATCTTAAAATATCTCAGTATACCACCACTATTAAGACTAAGTCCTCTGCTCCAGAACTTCTCACAGCTGTTCTGTATTCGCTGCAACTTTTAAGCAATATAATTTTTCTCTTTCCAAAGTAATTTATTTTAGAATATGTAGGGTTTGTCACTTTTATATCTTTCACAAAACCCCTTTTACAGCACAGTCCTGAATGTGCAGTTATACTGTCACCTTAGTCATGTGCACCTGGTGTGACGGATTATTTAAGGAACAAGCCCTCCCAGGTTATCCAACGGGTATTGCTTGTCTGACTTATTAACTTATTTTAAAGTCAAAGCTTCCACCTTAGCACTCAGCTTCAGTCACCACTCTAAAGCCATAAAACCACGCGGGGCTTTTAAAACTTAATCACTAATTAATCTAAAACACACTCTCAGCACACAAGCAGCTCCCAAAATCCATTTTATCAGTTTCTAAACGGACTCCCCCCCCCCCCCCCCACCTGAACAGAGACCACAACTACATGTCTGTTCAGTTTCACAACTTACTTCCCAACTGTAATGTCTGGAACTCCCTGACATCACTGCCCTGAGCTCAAGCACTTGCCACAAGCCTAAAACATTCCAAAGCCCCCAACACATAAACATAGCATTTTTAAATTAAAACAAACATTTGGCACACATATCCAAATAGCCAGCATTTTAAATTTATAAAAATGGTAGTACCTTTTAGTGTTTTGGAGCCCAAAAATCTTCTTCTTTTCTTCTGGCACGAGCCTACTGCCCAGCTCCGTCACGAGCCAGCCAATGGCTCATGCCCACTTCTGCACCCTTTCTCGCACATCCCCAGCACGTGCAGCGCCAACAGTGTAACTGGCCTGACATCAAAATAAAAACACTGGGAGAGTGCACTGGAGCACTTTCCCAGCCTTTCCGGTCCCACGCCAGCTTTTTCTGCCTTCAGAACTGGCTCTGCACCTTTAAAAGAGCGGGTTCCTTTTAGCATAGGGAATCCTCAGACCCTGCATTGAAAACAGCCCCATTCCGCAGCGCTACACGAGTGCTGCCATCACCAACTTGGCTCGATATGGCCAAAATCACCGCCCCCCCCCCCTCACCCTCTTAAAAAAAAAACGTCCCTGCAGCTGCCGATGCCATCGTGACGGCGTCCATCGCACCGCCCAGACCTCCGCCACCCTCGAAGGGCTCCAGGTAAAATATTTAACCCCTTATGGGTTACATTAAAATCATGCTAATGTTCAAATAAAAATTGTCAATCTTAAGTATGAAGGAAGAAGATGATTCAGAAGATTAAACTAAGCTAATGCATTGCTAGGTGTTTTTTTTTTTTTTGTAACACACAAACATACAAGTCTGATAGTGCAGATTTATGGCGTACATTCCGTCCATTTGGTATAGAAAAATGGAGAAATAAATGTAAGTTTAGAAATATATACTAGCTAGTATATATTTCTAGTATATAAGTCTAGTGAAGATGCCCATATACAGATCTGTGCAAGAGTTATATGTTGCATTGAATCCTGAATGAAGGAGGGCTGATTTTAAGGAAAATGTGATTATCCGTTGATTTGATGTTTATATATATTTATTTTATTGCATCTGTATCCCACATTTTCCCACCTATTTGCGGGCTCAGTGTGGCTTACAATACATTGTGAATGATGGAAATACAATTTGTTACAGTACGATTATGGGTTACATTGTGAAGAGTTGTGGGAAGACAAAGTCAAAATATAATTTGGGGAATAGAACAGTGGAATGTAACAATGGGGAAATGATAGGGCGATAGAACAATAGCAAGAGAACATTAGGGTATAACAATTTTATCTGTGGGTAGAGTTTTAAGTGTGGTGAAAATACGGGGGAAGAGAACTCAGAAGACAGTGTATTGATGCATTTCTTTTAGTGTGTATGGACTTCATGTGTTTTGATCCTTGCAATAAATTTTCTCAAAGAGATGAGTCTTTAATAGTTTGCGGAAGTCGGTTAGTTCGTAGATCGTTTTCAGGTTGCGTGGTAGTGTATTCCAGAATTGCGTGCTCATATAAGAGAAGGTTGATGCATGCAGTACTTTGTATTTTATGCCTTTGCACTTAGGGAAGTGAAGATTGAGGAAAGTTTGGGATGATCTTTTAGCGTTTCTGGGTGGCAGGTCTATTAAATCAGGCATGTATGCAGGGGCTTCACCGTGAATGATTTTGTGAACTAAGGTGCATACTTTAAAAGTAATACACTCCTTGAGTGGGAGCCAATGTAGTTTCTCACATAAGGGTTTTGCACATTCGTATTTTGGTTTTCCGAAGATGAGTCTGGCTGCTGTATTCTGGGCTGTTTGAAGTTTCCTCAGTATTTGTTCTTTGCAGCCTGCGTATAGTGAGTTGCAGTAGTCCAGATGACTGAGTACGAGTGATTGCACTAGGCTGCGGAAGACAGATCTTGGAAAGAATGGTCTTATTCTTTTCAGTTTCCACATGGAGTAGAACATCTTTTTGGTTGTGTTGTTCGCGTGAGTCTCAAGTGTTAGATGGCAGTCAATAGTGACTCCAAGGATTTTTAAAGTTTCTGAGATTGGCAGATTTAGTTTAGGTGTGTTAATAGTGGTAAATTTACTCGTGTTGTGTTGGGAGGTAAGTATGAGGCATTGAGTTTTTTTCTGCGTTCAGTTTCAATCGGAATGCATCTGCCCAGGTGTTCATGATGTGTAGACTTTGGTTGATTTCGTTGGAGATTTCATTAATGTCTTGTTTGAAAGGAATATATATCGTTACATCATCAGCATATATATATGGGTTAAGGTTATGGTTTGATAGAAGTTTTGCCAAGGGGATCATCATTAGGTTGAAAATAGTTCTCCACACTCAGGTGTCCATGCAGCAGACGCAGTTGAATTTGATGTGACCTGATATGAGCATAAGGTTAAGAACCCCTTGAACCAGTTTAGGACATTGCCTCCGATGCCAAAATATTCAAGAATGTGTAATAGGATTCCGTGGTCAACCATATCAAAGGCACTTGACATGTCAAATTGTAAGAGGAGTATATTGGTGCCGGTTGCAATCATTTGTTTAAATTTGGTCATTAGGGTAATTAATACTGTTTCTGTGCTGTGATTTGACCGGAATCCTGATTGGGCATCATGCAGTATGGAGAACTTGTTGAGATAGTTTGTGAGTTGTTTGGTTACCATCCCTTTGGTTATGTTGGTTATTAGTGGTATAGATGCTACTGGTCTGTAGTTAGTTATTTCGCTTGCGTTTTTCTTTGTGTCTTTGGGTATTGGGGTGAGTAAAATTTTTCCTTTTTCCTTTGGGAAAAGTACGTTTTGTAGCATGAAGTTCACGTGGTTCGTTAGGTCTATTATGAATTGTTGAGGAGCTGATTTCATGAGGTTGTTTGGGCATATATCTAGTTTGCATTGGGATTTGGTGAATCTTTTGAGCGTTTTAGAGATGAGGTCCTCTGACAGTAATTTGAATTCGGTCCAGATTCTGTCTGCTGGATATATTCCGTCTTCTGGGTCTAGACAGTTTAGGAGTGTGGCGTATTCAATAGGGCTGGTGGGTATTTTAAGTCATAATTGTATGATTTTCTCCTTGAAGTATTTTGCGAGGTCGTCGACCCCTGGTGTATCTTTGCTGTTGTTTGTAACTGGTGTGGTGTCTAGCAATTTATTTACAAGGTAGAAGAGTTTGTGTGTGTCTTTGTAGTTTGGTCCAATCATTGTTTTGTAGTGTAGTCTTTTAGTCTGTTTAATGGTATATTTGTATTTACTCAGAAGTGATTTCCAGGCATTCAGTGTGTGTTCATCTTTCTTTTTGTTCCATGCGCGTTCTAGTTTTCTGACTTGTGTTTTGAGTTCTTTCAGCTCTTTGGTGAACCATGGATTAGATTTTTTCCTATGTGATGTTCTGGTTTGGATTGGGGCAATTGTGTCTAATGTTGTCTTACATATGTCATCCCATTCTTGGAGGAATTGAATGGTGTCTGTATTTGTTGACCATTCGTTTTGGTAGACGTGTTGCCAGAATGTTGTGGGGTCTATTTTTCCTCTCGTGGTGTATGTTGTTTGTTCATGTTTGTTGACTGAGTTTCTGTGTATTTTTCGCCAGTGGAGGGAGACATATGCTTTATGGTGGTCTGTCCATGGTGTGGGTGTCAATCTTGTGTCTGTAAGTAGGAGAGTTGAGTCTGGGTCGAATTTGTGTGTAATGATGTCTAGTGTGTGTCCTTTTACGTGTGTTGGTTGAGTATTAGGTGCGTGCAAGTCCCAGAGTTTTAAGAATTCTTTGCATTCTTGTATGAAAGTTTGGTTGGAATTTAGAAAGAATATGAAGACAAACTTATTCACAGATAACTATGCAGACAATCATAACAGTCTTCCTAATCACTATCCCTAGGTATGACAATCATAACATAGTCTTCCTAATCACTATCCCTAGTATGCAGGGATCTATATCCATACCCGTTCACTGTCAGCTCTCCAAACCACAATAACAAGGATTCTACATATTAAATGTCTGCATTTGTTGCTCAGATTATCACCGCCTATCCTGCTCATCTGTCTCAATATAAAGGGTAGATCAGCACCTCTTATCTTGCTCTTCCACCCCACTGTATACCACACTAAATAATGGCCTGTCGTTGTTCATTGCTATACTGCTAGTTACTGCTACTTCTTGTTAACAATTTTAAGACACACATGATACTGGTTACTGATGTTTCATTACTAAATGTAACCACATTGTCACAATGTAAGCCACACACGTTGCCACTGTTAGTATTGTTCAGTTTACTGGTTACTGATGTTAATTATAAACACATTGTTACAATGTAATCTATACAGAATGTTACTGTTAATTGTTATGATGTGAGCCACATTGCTTTGGAAAATTGTGGAATATAAGAACGAGTAAATGAAACGAATAATTCATTCTTACATTGCACGAAAAGGCTATGAATAAAATCTCTAAATGCTCAAGTCAAACAGATTGTAAGCCACCCTGATGGTATCCCGAGGGTGGGATAAGAAATTCTAAAAAACTTGGAAAGTTAGTGAAATTTTGAAGTGAAAGCAAGTTTGATGTAAGCAAGACCTGCCAGTGAAGAAACTGAAGGTGAGAAGAAGTTGGATACATTCTCTTAGGCTTCTGCAGTTGGTATCATAATTGATGCAGTTGTCTGGATCTTGCCGCCTCAGATATGGCAAGACCCAGACATCTAAAAATATGCCTCAATCATTAAGTACTTACAGACTTTACTGGATACTTTGGAACAGCATTGTGAGACCCCAGGCGAGGGTTATGGGGTGGCCCTGGAATAACTCAGCCAGACAAGGTATATACATGTGAAAGTAAATGTTTTTTTATTCACCCGAGCCCAGGGACCTGTTGCCTCACAGGACTGGAACATCAGATGCAACAGTTTCTCTATTTAGTAACATCTTGAGTAGGCCTCTGGCTAGCAAGCCAAGCAGTCTGTGGCTGGTGGGGCTCCCCTGCGCCAAACACAGTCTGTAAGTTCTCAGGTCTTCTGAAACTCTGGTCTGGCTCCAGCCAGACCTCAACAAGACTTGCAAGTCTTAACAAGAAACAAAATTGGCTTATCTCAGCCAGGTCACAGCAGTTAAACATATTCAGCAAAGGCATAGACTTGGGCTTCAGTTCATCCTTCCCTGGGCCTCTCTACCCTCAGCATGGCCCTGTCTTTTAAATTCCCAGATATTGACTCCGTCCCTTCCGGCTCACTTCCTCCTGGTTTGGGATCCATGCTCTTAAGGTGGCCCAAACTAGATAGAAAGGGACTTTTCTTAAGGGTAAGGGACAGTGTTCTATAAACCCCATCACAAGCATACAGGGCTAGATGGACCCTTGGTATGAACCAGTACTACATCTCTTATTTTATTAATAAAAAAGACAATTGTTTTAGAATGGACTTCACAATCCCAGCCTCTAAAATTATTGAAAATCTGTGGGGAGATCATAGAGAACAAGTAAGGTGACTCAAGAACATTTGAACTAGAGTAGGAAACAGTTCTGAAAAAAAGAACAGACTGACTCTTAGCTTGCTACAGGAAATATTTGAAAGCTGTTATTTCTGCTAAAGCAGGTGTTACAAGTACTGACTGTCTAAACTTTTGAACCCGTCATATTCACAGTTTTCTTATTTGAATCTGTAAGTCAGCAAATAAACAATTATGCATTAATTTTTCAGAAATGTGTTTAGTTTTTTTTTATCATATAGAGGTTATATCTGCTTCTGTTCATTTAGGATCTCCTTGAAACCTGACTAGGGCTAAAGTTTTGCACACGAATATGTAGTGTTTGACAGACTTCTTAAAAAAAAAAAAAAGGGACAATAAACTTGCTGGAATAAAGGGATTGCTGGGACTTCTCCCTAACTAGGATTCTTAAAGTAGGATGAAATACTAGCCTTTCTACTCAAGTCATTGACCATCTGCCCCTATTCTGATGCTGTAGCAAATATATTAAAACTAAATGACACACATATAACTAATGCAAATATAACTGTCCACCAAATGTTTGATGTGCATATGAAGAAACTAAAATAAAAAACAAATAACAGTAATTATAATAATTCTTTAACAAAGCAGAAGAAAATCTTTTTGTTAATACTTTATTAGTATAATAAATTTTGTCAGCTTTTCTGTTGGCCCCCCCCTCCCAAAAAAAAACTCAGATAAAATTGTGATTTTTTTTCAGTCTAATATAAATAACAATGACACTAGTAGTTTTTTTTTTTTTTTTAAAGAAAACTAAAGTGAGGAAAAATAAGGGCATAGACAAAATAAAAAAAACAAAACTGGGCAAACATTTGACACTCACTGTACAATGATAAGCACAATTCATTTTTGACAGATATATTCACTGAATGTGCTCTTTATATATTCCCCTACCATATGCAAACCATGCTCAGATGAGCAGAGTTCACTGATAACAAAGATGTATTTATTTTTTTACAAGGAGTGACAAAAGACTTTTAAAACAAGTCCTTAAATTAACAGATACAGCAACAACGGAATGTAAGTTGTTGGGAGAAGACAACAGATCATCCTATTAAAATTCTTTTATCTTACAATTATTCAAATATATAAGCATTTAAGTGAAATTATTGCACAAAATTAAAATTTAGATTTTTAGTATTTCTATTTTTTGCTTTTCTTTTAAATTTGGTACACATTCTTTTAGCATTTAAAATTAACTGCTGAACAGTTGCAAACACCAGTGGCACAAAGCTTGAGAAGTCAACTGAAATATTTAACTGTTTTCTTATTAAAATTAAGGCTAAAACAAGTGCATTTGTTGGATCAGAACAAATACCCAAAATGGCTGGAGTACTCCAAACAATGTAACTGTTTGTTGTTATACAGTCAATTTTGGGGGTTGTGCCACTGGGTAGGGGACCAATATACTGGCAGAACTGATCATTTAAGCAGTCAGTACGTTAAAAAAATGCTTTTCCCTCACCTCAGAATATATCATTTCACTCAAGCAAATAATTTATCTTGGATGGCTTCGTTCAAAAACAAAAATGTTAAAAGTCACATCAGGAATTAAAGATTCAATGATGTCTTCTTACATAATATGCGATTAGTGCATTCATTCAAAAGATAAGATATATGGTTTTATTAAACTTGAACAATGTGCCTGTGTTTTAACTCTTGACAAAGTAATTTAAAGATTATCTCTACAAGTTTAGCTTATTCGTGGTTTTCCTTAACATGTAATAAGCCTGTTTAGATAAAATCTTCTCTAGGTTGCACAGACTTAAATGCTGTCTTTCTGATTTCACAGTATAGTATAAACTGATGTGACTTGCAAATGATAAAACAGATTAAATCTGTAGTGACAACTGTTTTATATAGTTGTGTTCATCTGTCAGAGTTCACAAATCATTTCATTTAAATGAAACACAGGTCTTACTGTATTCCAAATTTTGCATACCCCCCCACCCAAATAAGAGGCAACCCGAACACAAATTTTACTCAGCCTTATTTTTCTCTTCATAAAGAAAAAGCCAGTTGAGAATGTGAACACCAAGCATTCCCAGTCTTCTATTAGTAACACCGGAAAATGTTCTTAGAATTAGTTGTTCCATGGATTCCTTTGCCAACTGCTGATCCAAAAATGTAAGGCAGTTCACTTAGCGTACAGAATTCATATCACCCCCTCAAACCTACATTGCACAATATCCCAGTGCCAGCACACACACTGTTACCTTAGTTGTGCTTAATTTTGCCCCCTGTTTCACTGCTGACAATGAAAACACAAGTGTCTTCTGATGTTTCAGCTAGAAACTGAAGGAACTGATATTATACTTTCATAATTCTTATAAGCTGGGCCGGCTTCTTCCGAGTCTTGCATGATGCACCAATCATTTATGATATACAAACCCATCCTGATAAAGGTTGTATTATGAGAATGAGAAGAGCTACAGATCTTATAGATGTGTTAAGAATCTCACATGTGATACTAGAAGACTGGTGCATAAACAACAGAATGTGCATTTGAAGTCTCAGAGGAACTGCCAAAGCCACTACATGGTAGTTCTTGACAAAAACTACACAAGTTTTTGTAGATGGAGCTGTCGAGTCTGGAATGTCACCTTTTCTGCAAAGAAGGTGTTTGAGAAGATTGCAGTCTTTGTTTGTATTTCTTCATTCGCTCTGATCTTGAGTGCAATTTACTGAAAAGCTCATGAAATTTGTACTGTGGAAATAAGGTTTCCAGGAAGCCCTCTAAAAAAACATACACCAGTCTCTTATTTAATTGATTGTGCTGAAACATTTCAAAGACTCGGAGAATGCCTTTTCGTGTTGTTTCAGCGCCAATGATGTGCTTCAGTTCATCTGTAGAAACAAAAAAAAATTGTACATGATATGGACAATATTCAAACAGTTTTTGATAAAAAAAATCACTTTTGCTTCATTTCTACATGAGTACATAAAAATAAAACCTGTCCTTTGCACAAGGAGTAGAAAGAAAAGTAAACCTGTTTCTTCCTACACAGTGATAAAACACAAATAACTGACAACCACAAAAAAAAGCATTGCTCACCTGTCACAGGTGATTTCTCTAGACAGCAGGATTGATCAGGTATACAAGTGGGTGATGCCATTTGATTGTGTCAGGACAGAATTGCTCGCCCAAAGCTCAGAACTTGTTACAGGTCTTATCATTTGTGGCCTTTCCCACATGCAGCAGTTTCCTCAGCTCCTCAATTAGATCCAAAGCTTAAGGAAATAGGCAACTCTTTGGAACGATTATGTGTTTGATCAATTCTGGTGTCTGTGGAAAACACAGGTGTGCAAAACTGCTTCTTCCATTAGCAAACATTGAGGTAGGTATACAAGTAGGTGACTAGTCCCAAGCTTAGGACTAGTTCAAACTCTGTACTTTTCAAATTTCAAGAGCAGCCTGCACTGACAAAATGCAAAAATTGCTAGCTCAAAGGGACAACTTGGCCAGAACTGCTTGACTAAAAACACTGTCTGCTACTGTAGCCTGGTCCTGGAACAAATGCAAAGGGTGGAGTGAAGATAATGTTGCCACTTTGCAGATGGTAAATAGTGATTGGTGCAGCAGTCCTAACCTGATGAGACTTCCTGTTGGAACTGAGAGGTGCACATAACTGTTTGTAACAGAACTGGATGCAAGGAGTTAGACAATTTGCTAGATTTCTTTTTGCAACTTGTGCACTAGTCCTGTTTGGATCAGTGTGCTGCTGCGGCTAGGAAAGCGAATAGAATGTTGGGTGTTATTAGGAAGGGTATGGAGTCCAGGTGTGCGGATGTTATAATGCCGTTGTATCGCTCCATGGTGCGACCGCACCTGGAGTATTGTGTTCAGTACTGGTCTCCGTATCTCAAAAAAGATATAGTAGAATTGGAAAAGGTACAGCGAAGGGCGACGAAAATGATAGTGGGGATGGGACGACTTTCCTATGAAGAGAGGCTGAGAAGGCTAGGGCTTTTCAGCTTGGAGAAGAGACGGCTGAGGGGAGATATGATAGAAGTGTATAAAATAATGAGTGGAATGGATCGGGTGGATGTGAAGCGACTGTTCACGCTATCCAAAAATACTAGGACTAGAGGGCATGAGTTGAAGCTACAGTGTGGTAAATTTAAAACGAATCGGAGAAAATTTTTCTTCACCCAACGTGTAATTAGACTCTGGAATTCGTTGCCGGAGAACGTGGTACGGGCGGTTAGCTTGACGGAGTTTAAAAAGGGGTTAGATAGATTCCTAAAGGACAAGTCCATAGACCGCTATTAAATGGACTTGGAAAAATTCCGCATTTTTAGGTATAACTTGTCTGGAATGTTTTTACGTTTGGGGAGCGTGCCAGGTGCCCTTGACCTGGATTGGCCACTGTCGGTGACAGGATGCTGGGCTAGATGGACCTTTGGTCTTTCCCAGTATGGCACTACTTATGTACTTATGTAAATAACTTTAGAGTTTCTGATCAAATCAGTTAAGATAGTATGGGAAAGCATGCTAATAGTCTAAAATGTGACTTCTTGTGTGGCCTTTTATGTTGTTCTGTAAAACAAAGGTAGAAGAACTATTTCTTCATTGATGTGGAACGGTGATGCCAACTTCGACAAGAACACAGGGTGGGTTTATAAGGAAACTGAGCATAGTGTGTATGGGTTACCAATGCTTGAAGCTCATTAATCCTTCTAGCCGAGGTTACTGTAATGAGAAAGCGAAGATACTTACATGTAAAGCATGTCTTCTCCGAGGACAGCAGGCTTCATATTCTCACAAGTAGGTGATGCCGATCCGCATCGCCCGGTCCGGCATTTTGCCAAAGTAAAAAGTAGAGCTTTTGTGTAGCACGAGCCATGCACCACCACGCATGCATGAGTGCCTTCCCGCCCGTTGCGCAAATGCGGTCTCCTCAGTTTTAATACTAAAGTAAAAAAATAAAATAAAATAACCAAGGAGACAACTCCAAAGGGAGGTGGGCAGGATTGTGAGAATATGAAGCTTGCTGTCCTTGGAGAATATCTACTACAGATCTTTGCTTTCTCCAAGGACAAGCAGGCTCCAATATTCTCAAAAGTAGGGAATCCCTAGCATCCAGGCTCACCAAAACAACAAACACTGGTTAATTGGGCATCGCAACGGTGAGGACATAATGAGACAGCATGGGCATAATTATACATATATAAGAAATCATATTAATTGTTAATTCTGTTTAAAAATCTGGGGTTTAAAAGCTTGGTGTTTGAATTCAACTTTTTCACCCTGCAAGTGAAGGAATGCCAGCTGGATTTAATTACTTAGAAAGTCTAGCTTTGGCTAAGCTAAAGGTTAGAAAGGTCAGAGACAGAAACTTTCTTTGACCCCTTGTGAGTGATGGATTGCTAATGCTAGCACATATGTATACTATTATAAACAAGGCATGAGCCAGACATACTGTAGTTTAAAAGTAGGCTGAATGCTGTTTAAATAATACTAGATATTTTTGATATGTAGATTTTGTTATAAGGAATTCTGATTTTTGTTTATTTTAGAATATGTCTTATAAGGATGCTTATTTTAGAATATGTTTTATTCTGTGTAGAATGTTTGTTCAACTCTTTGCCTTACGTTCTGAGTAGGACTGCAGTGAAAAGGTCAGCATATGGTTTGACTTAGCCACAGTCCTAGCTAGTTCAGTGTGTGAAGCTAATAGGTGAAAGAGGTCAGAGAAGTCAACTCTCTTCTCCTTGATTGATTAGCTAAGTGTAGGAATGGTCCTGAAAGTAATAACAGACTATATTTGTATGCTATTAAGTAAGACTGGCCCTTGACCCCTTAATGAATGCCAGAGTTCAGTTAGCAGTTAGTATGAAGTTGACTAGGAATATGAGAATGTCCCTTAGCCCCTAAATGAACTCAGTTTAAGCTATAGCTGAGAAATTAATCATAATGAAAATGTAAGAGATGGGAGCCACAATGTCTAGTGTGAGAGGCCCCAGGTCATAGGTCAGTTTAGGATATGTCTGGAACCTATGTAACTGATATTTTGAACATATGTATAGAGATGATTGGTTGAGACAAGGCAATTAATCTATTCTTTACCATCTGGAAAGTAAGGGGGGCTAGAGAGGGGGATAGCACTGTATATAAGTGGGAGCAGAAGCAGCTTACGTCAGAAGGAACAGACAGAAGAGGGAGAGACAGCAGAAGAGAAGGAGCTGAGACAGAAGCCACAAAGACACAGAGAGCTGAGAAAGAGAAGAAGAGACTTAATGCTGATGTCCTACTTTGTTTGCTGGCAAATAAAGAAGATTTCTCCCTCATTCTGGTGTGTGCTGTTTGACTCCTGAAGTACCACAGATTCTGCTAACAATAGGGGTAATTCATGCATCAATTCCTGCAACAATAATACAGATTAACCTGAAACTATATACAAACTGAGTAAGAGTGCAGCCTGGAACAGAATAAAATGGGACTAGGAGGGTGGAGTTAGATTCTAGACCCCAAACAGATTCTGCAACACTGATTGCCCACACCGACTGCTGCATCGGGTATCCTGCTCAGGCAGTAGTGTGATGTGAATGTGTGGTCTTGCGAATTTCTTCAATAGAGGCTGACCTCAAGTGGGCTATTGACGCAACCATGGCTCTGACATTATGAGCGTGACATGATCAAAGAAATAAAAAGTTGGGTGGACTGTCTGTGGGGCCTGGTCTACTACATGTAGTAGGCCAATGCTCTCTTGCAATCCAAGGTATGCAAGGTGCTTTTTCCAGGATGGGCACGAGGTTGGGGAAAGAATATCAGCAAGACAATCGACCGGTTCAGATGGAACTCCAGCACCACTTTCAGCAGGAATTTAGAGTGCATGCGGAGGACTACTCTGTTATGATGAAACTTAATATAAGGGGCATCCACCACTAAGGCCTGAAGCTTACTGACTCTACGAGCTGAAGTAACAGCCACCAACAAAATGACCTTCCAGGTGAAGTACTTCAGATGGCAGGAATTCAGTAGCTCAAAAGGAGCTTCCATCAGCTGAGTGAGAACGACACTGAAATCCTATGACACAAGTGGAGGTTTGACAGGGGGCTTTGACAAAAGCAAACCTCTCACAAAGCGGACTAGAGGGTGTCCATAGATGGGCTTACCCTCTACACGGTGATAAGCGCTAACTGCACTAAGGTGAACTCTTACGGAGCTGATCTTAAGACCAGACTCTGAGAGGTGTAGAAGGTATTCAAGCAAGGTCTATGTAGGGCAAATAAGGGGATCTAGGGCCTCTCACACCAGACAGCAATCCTCCTCCATCTAAGAGTAGCACCTCTTAGTGGAATCTTTTCTGGACGCCAGCAAGACCTGGGAGACACCCTCCAAAAGACCCAAGAAAGTGAATTCTAGGCTCTCAACATCCAAGCTGTGAGAGCGAGATTGGAGGTTGGGATGTACGCAGTGGTGTGCTGGAGCAGGCTCTCACAGGCTCTCGAGAGCTGTTTGTTAAGTTTTTAAGAATTTTGGGAGCCGGTGCTCCATGGCTACTTTAACAAATGGATCCCAAAATGTGGGCTTGGGCCCCTCCTGAATTCTCTTTTACTTTGCTGGCGAGAGAGAGCCCCCTGTTAACAATTTACCAGCATACCCCTGGATGTACAAGTGATCACTCGTTCTGTGTGATGAGGGTCGGAAAACATGCCAATGTCCATGGTTCTTCAGAGGATAACTCCAGAAGAAGAGGGAACCATATCTGTCTCGGCCAGAACGGCGTGATCAGAATCATGGTTCCACAGTCTTGCTTGGGTTTCAATAATGTCTTTCCGACCGGAGTCAAGGTCTAAAAAAACAGCCTTATGACATTGAAAAGAATGAAAACTTAAACCCGGGCAAAAGCAACTAAGAAATAAAGGACATGTTTTAAGGAAGAAAATTAAAAAAACCACAATAAAAATGGAGGAAAAAATTGAGGGAAAAAAAATCGCCGAAAGGCATGAAAAGCTCATTTGAACTGGGCGAGTATGGAGAGGTTGAAAAAAATGCACCTTCTAATGTAGAAAAAAGAGAACTAAGGACACTGCGTTTGCACGACGGGTGGGAAGGCACTCACGCATGTGCAGTGGGGCAAGGCTCGCGCTCCACAAAAGCTCTACTTTTTAGTTTGGCAAAATGCTGGACTGGGCGACGTGGATCGGCATTGTGGATCGGAGTCACCCACTTGTGAGAATATTGGAGCCTGATTGTCCTCGAAGAAAGAACATTTCCACATGAACTCCAAGGAGGACTACCATGGCTCAAAATGCTGCTTCATTAATGAAGTTAGCACAAAGTCTTAAGGAACACAGGGGCTTCTAGAGTATTTATTTGATGTGGAAAAATCATTCATGAAATGTGAGATATTCTAGTAGGAAATTGAAAGGTTATCTATTGGAGCATAGCAGGCTGAGAAAATGCTGATGTGTTCTCTGATGGAGGATGCTTGGGCGCTTTACTGATACAAAGGTTCAATGAAAAGTAATGCCGCCACAAAATGAAGATATTATAATGAATAAAAAATGAAAATAATGCTTGAAACTTACTCTTTTATAACATGCATTTACTTTTCTATATAGTCGCCACCATTCACCACAAATTACTGCCAACTACAAGTTTTTGAAAGCTGTCATGACAGACATGCATATCTTGTCTCTTCAACCAGTTGCTTACAGTCCTTTCCATCTCTTCCTTTGAGTTGAACAGACTCCCCAAAGCTATTCCTTCAATTTTAGAAAAGGATGGAAATCACACAGTGCTAAGCCTGGGCTGTTTGGTGGATGGGATAAGACTTGAGACCCATCTTCTCAATTATCTCTGTAGTTTTCGTTCTGTGCGAGGTCTAGCATTGTCATGTTGTAATAAAATTTCCTTCTTGTGCTTCCAAACTTTCTCAAACATTCTTTCAAAGTTTTCAAGGTTGCATGTAACACTGAGTGATCTCCTGTATGTTCTTTATGAGTTCATCAACCTTTCTTGTGCAAGACTCATCCGTTGCTGTCATGGGTTATCCATGTTATTTTTGATCACACAAATCAGCTGTTCCCAGCTCACAATCTTTACATTTTTTGACACTGCGATGCACAGTACTCACATCATCCCAACAACTTACATGCTGTGGTGAATTTCATCTAGAGGGACTCCTACAATAGTCAGACATTCTATCACGGCATATTGCTTAAATTTCACCAACTGCTCACTGCATACTTCCATTTCACATTCAATAGCAAAAACAGCCTGTTCATACAGACATCTCACCAACAGAGGTGAGGTGAAGTGAATGAAGTGATTTCACAAGTGAACAAATGTAGTGCATCAGTGCTGCCATCTGTTGATGAAAGCATTATTCTTCATTTAACCTTCACATAAATGACAAATACTGCAGGATAGTAGCGCTTGGCCTCTGCTGGAATCTGTGAAGGGTTCTTGCAGTGTCAGGGACTGGCAGGTTTGCACATAGGAAGGACAAGGTCTATAGAACTGAGAATACCTCTGGGGCAAGACATTCTGGGGATGGAAGAATGGAGCAAGAGTGTGGAAGTCTGGCATTTTCACTGGTGGTGAAAAGGTCAATCTGAGGTCCCAATTATTGAAAATGGAGTTGAGAACCAGTACCCACAGACCACATATGGGTTGAAGGACCCAGCTGAGTGTGTCAGCTATCTGGGCTTGCCTTCCCCAGATGTAAGCTGTGATTGTGTACATGGTTGACTACAGCAAAATCACAAAGTTTTGGTCCCTCCCAGTAAACAGGCAAAGAAGCTTGTCCCTCCTTGCTTGCTGATATAAACCTTTACCACTAGGATGTCCATGTTTATCAACAGCATTGAATCTTGAAAAATGTGGAAAGGTTCTCAGTAGTAAACTGCACTGATCTCCAAGAGACTTCTCTGATCTCATCCATCTTCATTGGGAGTGATGTGACTTTCCCAGCCTAGATTCAATGCACCTGTAATCTAGACCTACTGTTATGGCCTCTGCATAAAAGGTTGGCTCTGGAGGTCCACCACTGCATCACCCAAAATTGGGGTGGTGAGTAAAAAAAAAAGCTGACAAGTGAGGCTATCATTGATTCCACTAGAACCTGAGGTCCCACCTAGGATGCCTCATTTTTAGAGGGGCCAAAGACATAACATGGACAGCTACAGCCAAGCGATCCAACATTTGAAGATAAGTCCTGGCTATAACCTTTGGTGCCATTTGTATGGTATGAACACTGGAGACATGGGCCTGTACTCTGTCTTCTAGCAGGAAGGCCAGCAATTGAATCAAGTATAAGGTCATGCTTCTAGAGAAAATGGTGTACACTGGGTGCAAAAATGACTTTTGAAATTGATCAGAAAACCCAGAGACGGGATTTTTTTAGAAACTAAGCAACATTCTGGGAAGGGGGAACGTATTCTGGAAATACAGGTTCCAGCTTAACTAAAATGGAACCAGACTGCTGGTATCAACACTCAAAAAAAAAAAAAAAAGAGAAAGAGCAGCTTTTAAATGATAACCTGGGGGAAAGCTGACAGTTCAACAACACATAATTCAGAATGAGGAATCTGAAGGATATCATGAAAACAGGGAAGTTAGGGCATCTCACTAGAGGGGTTGCAATAAAGGCAAAAGTAGACCACGCAGGTGCCTTCAGATAAAGAGTACACACTCTAGACAATTTGTAAATTATCACTATCAACTGCTAAGCAAGTTGTTAGTAGAAACAAAAAAACACTGGCATTCTGAGACATGGTGAAAGAATAATAACCAATAGGACAATGTCACACCAGGGTACAAATTATATATATATATATATATATATATATTTTTTTTTTTTGTTACATTTGTACTCCGCACTTTCCCACTCATGGCAGGCTCAATGTGGCTTACATGGGGCAATGGAGGGTTAAGTGACTTGCCCAGAGTCACAAGGAGCTGCCTGTGCCTGAAGTGGAAATCAAACTCAGTTCCTCAGTACCCCAGGACCAAAGTCCACCACCCTAACCACTAGGCCACTCCTCCACTCCATTTGATAGGGTGAATCAAATTGGTGTATGGGTAGCAGAATATTTTAAAAATGGCTTTGAGATAAACAGAATAGCAGGAAACACAATACACCTTGGAATCCCTATGAATAACATTTCTATATGAGAAAAGGGAAAAATATACTGTTGTCTGGTTGGAATGGACATACGGAAGTTGAAATGTTAGCAGAAATTAGGGAATCTAACAAATTGGGGGAAACAATAATTTAACTATCATTTTATTGACTAGATGAACCAGATGGAGCAGGAGTAGACAAGAAGGGGTGCAATTCTAAATCTAGTCTTTAGTGAAATACAAGATTTGGTGCAAGAGGTAACAGTATTGAGGCTACTTGGCAACAGTGATCATAACATGATCAAATTTAATTTAATAACAAGTGAGTACATTCAGGAAATCTACTGAGTTAGCATTTAACTTTCAAAAGGGATATTATGATCAAACGAAGAAAATGGTAAACAAAACAAAACAAAAAACAACCAGAGGAGAAGTAGCAAAAGTTAAAAGGTTACATCAGGAGTGAAAATTGCTCAAAAATACCATTCTGGAAGCCTAGACCAGATATATTCCATGTATTAAGAAAGGCGGAAATAAGGCCAAATGACAGCTAGCATGGTTAAAAAATGAGGTGGAAACTATTATAGTTAAAAGAATATCCATCAGAAAATAGAAAAAGGATCCAAAAGAAGATAACAGAAAATAGCCAAGGATGGCCAAGTTAAATGTAATGCACTATTAAGGAAGGCAAAAAGATAATTTGAAAAGAAGCTTGCCATAGAAGCAAAAATGCATAATAAACCTTTTTAAGGTACATCTGAAGAAAGTGGTAAGAGAATCACAGCTGGATAATTAGATGACTGAGGGGTAAAGGGGCATTCAACAATAATTAGATGACTGAGGGGTAAAGGGGCATTCAACAATACCAAGGCCATAGTGGAGACACTAAGGACCTATTTTATCAAGCTGCGTAGCACCTTCCGGTGTGGTAATCCCGACAAAGTCCACTCACTTTGAATGGGCTTCGTCAGCACTGCCACACAGAAACTGTTAGCTTGGCTTGATAAAAGAGGCTCTAAATGAATTTTTTGCTTTGGTTCTCATTGAGGAACAGATATCCATTCTGTCACTTAACGGTTGTGAGACAGAGGAACTGAAACAAATCTCTGTGAACCTGGAAGATGTAGAAGGGCAAACTGAACCATGGCAAACACTCAAGAATACTGACAAAACTAAAAATACTTGCAGATAAAGAAACATAACATAGTAACATAGTAGATGACGGCAGAGAAAGACCTGTACGGTCCATCCAGTCTGCCCAACAAGATAAACTCATATGTGCTACTTTATGTTTATACCTGACTTTGATTTGTATCTCACTATATTAAACTTGGGTTCAAAATAATTTATCTTTTTTTATTTTTATGTATGCACTTAAAAAAAAAAAAAAGGGAGCAGTTATTTTGATGGCAAGATTGGAATGGATGAATGATATGTGATTTTAATGAAGCACAAGCACGAACACAATATACCCCAAGGGAAGTGAAATAATTATGTGAATATGGGTGTATATCGCATTGTGGGTTGGTTTATGTAAGATATGTGGGGGAAGTGAGATCAGGGTGTCATGAATTAACATTTACCTCCTTTAGGTTCAAACAAATGTTGAATGGTATGTTTTATTATCCATGTATTAGATGGTAATAAGGAAAGCACCATAATTTATGGGTGGAGGTTTGAGCTCAAGTCTAGCAATATTTAATGTGAGTAGTTTATGACTTATACATATGTATTATAAATATACGCATACATCGGTGATTAAGATCTACTTGGGCTCAGCTGTATGTACATACACAAATATTAGGAGGTGGAACATCATATGTGCAATGATGGTTCCATTGTGACACCACCACATATTCCTCTTGGGGATATAATGGGTGTAAACGGTATGGTCTGAGCACATTTAAAATAATTTAAAACACTTTATAGTATTTTTTTTTTTTTTTAAGTGCATACATAAAAATAAAAAAAGATAAATTATTTTGAACCCAAGTTTAATATAGTGAGTTTAAGGTTTAACTTGATTTGTGGATTTGTTCTTCCTGATTTTTTGTGATTTGATTTGTATCTGCCATTTTCAGGGCACAGACCATAGAAGTCTGCCCAGGACCATCCCCGCCGCCCACCACCGGCTCTGCCACCCAATCTCTGCTAAGCTTCTGAGGATCCATTCCTTCTGAACAAGGTTCTTTTATGTTTATCCAACACATTTTTGAATTCCATTACTGTTTTCATCTCCACCACCTCCCGCGGGAGGGCATTCCAAGTATCCACCACTCTCTCTCCGTGAAAAAATACTTCTTGACATTTTTCTTGAGTCTGCCCCTCTTCAATCTCATTTCATGTCCTCTAATTCTACCGCCTTCCCATCTACGGAAAAGGTTCATTTGCGGATTAATACCTTTCAAATATTTGAACGTCTGTATCGTATCACCCCTGTTTCTCCTTTCCTCCAGAGTATACGTGTTCAGGTCAGCAAGTCTCTCCTCATACGTCTTGTAACGCAAATCCCATACCATTTTTGTAGCTTTTCTTTGCACCATTTCAATTCTTTTTACATCCTTAGCAAGATACGGCCTCCAAAACTGAACACAATACTCTAGGTGGGGCCTAACCAACGACTTATACAGGGGCATCAACACTTCCTTTATCTGCTGGTCACAGCTCTCTTTATACAGCCTAGCAACCTTCTAGCTACGGCCACTGCCTTGACACACTGTTTCGTCGCCTTCAGATCCTCAGATACTATCACCCCAATATCCCTCTCCCCGTCTGTACATATCAGACTCTCACCTCATAACACATATGTCTCCTGTGGATTTCTACTCCCTAAGTGCATCACTTTGCATTTCTTCGCATTGAATTTTAATTGCCAAACCTTAGACCATTCTTCTAGCTTCTGCAGATCCTTTTTCATGTTTTTCACTCCCTCCTGGGTGTCCACTCTGTTATAAATCTTAGTATCATCCGCAAAAAAACAAACTTTACCTTCTAACCCTTCGGCAATGTCACTCACAAATATATTGAAAAGAATCGGCCCCAGCATCGATCCCTGAGGCACTCCATTGCTCATCTTTCCCTTATCCGAGCGAATTCCATTAACCACCACCCTCTGGCGTCTGCCCGTTAACCAGTTCCTAATCCAGTTCACCATGTCGGGTCCTATCTTCAGCCTGTCAAGATTATTCAAGAGCCTCCTGTGAAGAACCGTGTCAAACGCACGTCCATGATTCAATTCTCCGGTCACCCAGTCAAAGTATTTGGCACGATTTACCTTTGGTGAAACCATGTTGTCTCGGATCTTGAAACTTATTGGCTTCCAGGAAATTCACTATCCTTTCCTTCGGCAACGCTTCCATTACTTTTCCAATAACCAAAGTGAGGCTTACCGGCCTGTAGTTTCCAGCTTCTTCCCTATCACCACTTTTGTGAAAAGGGACCACATCCACTGTTCTCCAATCCCATGGAACCTCTCCCATCTCCAAGGATTTATTAAACAAATCTTTAAGAGGACTCGCCAGAAGCTCTCTGAGCTCCCTCAATATCCTGGGGTGGATCCCGTCTGGTCCCATGGCTTTGTCCACCTTTAGATTTTCAAGTTGTTCATACACACTCTCTTCCGTGAACGGTGCTATATCCACTCCATTCTCATATATACTTTTGCCAGTCAATCGTGGTCCTTCTCCAGGATTTTCTTCTGTGAAAACAGAACAAAAGTATCTATTTAGCAAATTTGCTTTTTCTTCATCATTATCCATATAGCGGTTCGCAGCATCTTTCAATCTCACAATTCCCTTTTTGGTGTTCCTCCTTTCACTAATATACAATTTTTGTCACCCCTCCTTACATTTCTAGCCATTTGTTCTTCCGCTTTCGCCAGACGTATCTCTCTCTTGGCTTCTTTCAGTTTCATCCGGTATTCCTCTCCGTATTCCTCTTCTTGAGTTTTTCTGTATTTCAGGAATACCAACTCTTTAGCCTTTATTTTCTCAGCCACTTGCTTGGAGAACCATATCAGTTTCCTTTTTCTCTTGCTTTTATTTACTCTCCTTACATAAAGGTTTGTGGCCATATTTATAGCTTCTTTCAGCCTGGACCACTGTCATTCCACTTCTCAGAGCACTTTGAAAAGCATCCATGATCTCTCTACTTCTTTCCGATTTCGCAGATGGAACCTTCTAATCTACATCCGGCAGATTGAAATCTCCCAGCAACAGCACCTCTCTCTTCTTTCCCAGCTTTTGTATATCTGCGATCAGATCTTTATCTAGTTCCTCCAATTGTGTCGGAGGTCTGTAGACAACACCCACATAGACAGAGGCTCTATCATCTCTTTTTAAGGTGATCCATATCGCTTCGTCCTTTCCCCAGGTCCCTGTCATTTCAGTTGCTGTGATATCATTTCTCACATACAGAGCTACTCCTCCACCTTTACGACCATCTCTATCATTCCTAAATAGACTATAGCCTGGTATGTTTGCATCCCATTCATGGGAACCACTGTGCCATGTCTCCGTGATTGCAACAACATCTGTGTCTGCCTCCATCATCAGGGCTTGAAGGTCAGAAACTTTATTGCTTAGACTGCGAGCATTTGTGGTCATTGCTTTCCATCTACATTTCAGTGGAATCTTTATCTTCTGTTTAGTTTCTTGTTTAGCCTCATTTCCTGTTGTGTTGGTAAGAAGTGATTTGCTAAGACTGTTGTTTTCATTGCTTTCTTTTCTACTGACGCATCTTGTCTTTAGTTTTAGCTGGGGGTGACCACTTGAAGTGAGCTGCCTCCATATGCCACCACCGCCTTCTAGTTAAATGCCTAGAAATATATTGTCTGATTTTCTCCCCAAGGATATTTTTCCTGCCACAGTGAGATGCAGCCCATCGTTACAGTATACTCTTCCATGTATTGCCCCATCCTCCTATGTACCTAAATCCTTCTTGGTGACACCAGGCTTTGAGCCAGCTATTGAAATTCTCAGAACATTGCAATCTTTTCTCTCACTTTCCAAATGTAGGTAGTACTTCAGAGAAAGCTATTGTTTTTATCAAAGGTTTTAACCCCTCTCCCAGCTCCTGAAAAGCTCTCTGAGTGGCAAGTGGGGTATTACTGGACAAGTCATTTGTTCCCAGGTGGATAACAACATCAGTGTTTGACTCCTTAGTTTCTTTCCTGATTATAGAGATTATTTGCTTGGTACTCCTGGTAGCTGAAGAGCCTGGAAGGCATTTCACTTTGCATGGCCCCTTGAACTGTGTTTCCAAGTTAATGCCTCTGATAATGGAATCCCCTAGTAGCAACAGTTTCCTGGTATGAGTTTCAGCATTAGTGATTTGGGGGTGTCTTTTCTCTTTGGGTACCTTCATATCTTTTTGGTCCACCTTCATTGCTTTTTCTTCAGCCTCAGTTCTATTTTCAGGAACATCACAGTGCTGTAATGGAGCAAAAGAATTCTTTAGGGGCAACACTTGTGAGGGAGAATGCTTCTGTGTCACATAACGAAGTCTACCTGAGCCTATCATGAACCATCTATTCTTATCCTTTGAGGCAGTGAAGAGAAGTTGGTATGATTCTGTGCAGTCCTAGAAGCAGCTCTAAGTGCATCCAATTCCTGCTTTACTTTATTGAGCTCCTGTTTTAAACTAGCAAGCTGAAGACAGATAGGACAAGCCTTAAGTCTCCAGATGTTTAGCCTTGAAACTAAAGCACCACAATTATTACAGAGAATAAAAGTCATCCTGATTGGTTGAAATGGGTATGAACAGGTGCACTATGATGGGGTTAACAATCTGCAAGATTGCCTGTGTGTGACTGAGGAGCAAAGTTAATGAGTTTTGGCTTGTCTATATATGATTGGAAAACCCTGGGGTGGGACTATAAGTCCCAGTGAGTCAGCCAAGTGCTGTATCAAAAAAAAAAGTTCTCTAGGTATGACCAGAAATGATACAGTCTGATCAAAGAATTTTCAGTTGATTTAACTTTCAAGTTCGACTAGAATATAACTAGGACTGGCAGAACCTTTCCATGAAGTTAGAATACTATAGGACCAGAAGCAGTTAGAAAAGCCTATCCTCTATCAGAGCTAGGCAGGAAAGGAAAGAGGGTAGATCTATGGGTATAGCTGATTAATAATGATTTTTGATTATCCTGCCAATATGGTACAGCCAACAGTGAAAGAAGCTTGATGAACAAGTTTAAGGAAGAGAAGGTAAAATGGTATCCTATGTAATATATAATGAGAATAGCAACCAATGGATATGTTAACAGAGATCCTTTTTATCTAGAGCAGTAAGCCCGTGAAGGTGAGCAGAAGGCTGGGGATATACTATGATAATGAAGGGTTTACTTTTCAGAGACAGTTGTAATTAGGGTGGAGTTAATTTGTGATAAGTAGTGTATTTAGGAAGTGTCAGTCTTGGGGTGGGTGGGTGGGCTTATGCTTAAGACCTGTGGAATGTGTTTACTGTAACTTCTCTCTACAGCTGTATTGAAATGCACCAAATATGCCCCAAACCACAGCTCTAAGGTAGTGATAATCAGAAATAATGCCAGAATGAGCCTTATCTGTGAGCTTCCGAACTCCTCAGGCAGAGACAGACCTCGTGGAATCTTCCACTCTCACAAGCAGAAGCTGAGCCACACCTATGCTTTACAAATTGCCTACAACAAAACCAGGTGGGGGAGGGGGGCTCCACACACTAAGGAAACAGAAAAAAATATATATATTAATTTGTAAATTGAGTAACGACCACTACCCCTCTCTCCTTGGGGCACTTGACAAACTGCCCCGAGGCGCAACACCGCTAGCGTGTCCTGCACCACCGCTATATTTACTGCTGCTTTGAAGGGAGATTATAGAAAGAAATCTGCCAAAGGCCGGGGCAAATTTGAGTTTGTACCCAATCTGTCAGAAGTTACCCTGCCCATTCCCCCGGAAAATGGGACAGCTGTCCACCAACAATCAGTAAGGGATGGACCAGGGCCCCATCATTGCTGACCTCCTTTAGCGGGCTGAGACCTGGCTGAGGAGACTGCCAGCTGGCAATCACCACAAAAGGACTGTGTCTTCTGCTGAAAGCGAGGCCTCTGAAAAGATCCCATGTGCCCACAGTGGTAACGCTGTGCGTCCCGAAATCGAGAATGGGACAGGCCAAGTCAAGCCCCAGCCTTTGACCTATCTTCTGGAAAGTGCTGTCCCTTGGAATCACCCAGGGCTTTACCTATCTTTTCTAGCTCTTCCCCGAAGAGAAGCTTTCCCTTGAAGCACTACCAGGTATGCAACCCCAATAGCATCCAATGCCAGAACCTGAACCCCTATCCAGGCTCAACTGGAATCCGTGGGTGGGCAAGGAGCAGGACCAATCCAAAGCTGTGCTTATGACTTTCCACTTGCTAGAGAGAATACTGAGGACAATCTGGCTGTGCATGACCACATTTAGCTATCTCTGAAGTTCTCTATCTCCACCTGCTGGTGGAAGGACATAACCCACAAGTCTCTGATCTGGGGACACTATGGAACAGCTCTTTATAAGATAATCCAACTGTATAGGTTTCAGCTATTACCTTATATGGCAACATGGTCCTCTGACTTATCTATTTCTTATTCTGCGAAATGGGAGGAGATAGTGCAGAATACTAATGTGCATACTAATGCGCACTCTGTTTCAGCACGTATTAAAGAAAATGCTTTGCCGCTCCTGTTGCGCTGGTATATTACACCTGTACGGCTGTGTAGCAGAGGGTTAAGGATTTCTGTTCAGGGGGACCTCAGATCATTCTTGGGCATCTCAGGGTCCTACTTCGGAGCTTTGCCTGTTGAATCGATATCCATTAGGATTGGACCCATCTACCTGCAGGATTTTAAAGTGTGGAATTTTCGTCTATTGATGAAAGTTCTTTTTTCACAATTAGACTATTATTAACTAAGCTTACTTGGGATGCTCAAAATCTCAATTAAAAATACTTCAAATTGTACAGAATACTGCAATATGCTTTGTGAAGAAACAGTGTTTTAAGCCTATAAAATGTATTGGATATTTTCCTGCATTAATTATGTCTTGAAGTGTATTTCTCCTATTTGGCCAGCAGGTGGTGTTTCTTTGTTGTAAGCTGTTACAGAAAAAAAAATGTTCTCTCTTTAGTTTAACATAAATAGGAAGCAAGAAGCAGTATGTTTTTGACATTTTCTAGTTCTGAGCTCTGATTGGCCCAGGAGCTCATTTTCATTTGGAGAGTACTGGCTTTTGCTCCAGTCTTAGCCAGGGAGAAAAGAGAGACAGATCTCTCTTTGCTGAGGCTCAGTGAATTATATGTCCTGATCTTCCCAGGTACTTTTTAGAAAGTAAAACAAATGTTTAGTTAGTGTTATAATTGATCCATATTTCAGTTACCTGTTATTGTTTGCTGGTTGCGCTTCTTTTTGTTCACTGTTCAATATTTTGAATACAATAAAGAAGTTTCACTTTATTGCCTCTTTGTCTGGACTGATAAAGAATCCTGGTGGTTTGTGTGTTGGGTCTGTGAGTGCTTTCTGGGAACTGTGGGGCCACTGGGAGTGTGGCTCCTGTAACCTAGAAATCACTGGGGATAATTTCAGAGTGGGAGACTCACCCAGAGGTGTTTGGACCCAGTCGGTGGGAGGAGGGTGCTAGTGTAGAGCATAAGCGGCAGGTACAGACGGAGCTGTGCTGGGGATAGACCCTCTAAGTGGCCGAGGGGTAACCCCAGGCAGGTAGCTAGGCATTTTGTGACACGCTTGATATTTGGTTTAACCAAATATGATCATATTTCACCTTATTATATTAAACTTCATTGGTTGCCTTTCGAGGCTAGAATCTTGTTTAAACTGGAGAGGAATAGAGATGAGATTGGAGAGGTCACAGTGCGACCTGTACAAATAGGATGAGGATTGGTGAGGGGGACCAGGATTGAGATTGATGTCTCCAGCAGAGAGAAGGAGTAAGAGAGTGTGGAGGAGAGTAGGGGTGATGAAGGTAACGAAGGCGAGATGAACTCAGATAGAATGGGGAAGGTACAATGGAAGGAATGAAATGCTGAAGTCAGAAAGCAAGGAGGGAGGGAGGGAGGAAGAGAACCAGAGAGATGGTGAGGTAATAAAATCAGCGAAAAGGTAATGTACAACTGTAGTGCACAGTGGCTTCCGGTGGAGGAGTAGATTGGGAAGGGACAGTACTAGGAGGAGAATGTGAAATAGAGCCATATGTAGTGACTCAGGCAGTCCCAAGCGCTAGGTAACAGTCACAAACAAAGGTGAGGCAGTAGGCTGGAGCTGAGGCTGGAACAGAGGTTGCAGGACTGGAGTTGAAGCTGCAAGCTGGAGCAGAGGATGCAGGACAGTATGCTGTAGGCTGGAGCTGAGGCTGGCACAGAGGAGCAGATGTTGCAGGACTGGAGTTGAAGCTGCAGGCTGGAGCAGAGGATGCAGGAAAGGAGCTGAAGCTGAGGTTGCAGGCTAGAGCAACAAGACCGGAACAGCAGGACTGGAGCTGAGGCTGCGGCATGCATTAAGACTGGAACAGTGCTGCAGGTAGCTATGCAGGTAGTAATTTCGTGGCCATGGATGTAGTGTGTTTCTGAGTCTGAAGCAAGGTAGCAATGATCAAATCAGAAGAACCTTTTTGTCTCAACTGAGCCCTGTCAATGGCCAAGCCGTAAGAACAAAGGGGCACGGATCCTCCCAAGAGCACCGAACCTTGCTTCAGTAGGCCATGTACCTACAGAGAATGAAGAGGACCCCCGTCCAGCAGTTGAATATGGTCCGCAAACCACGGCCCCCATGGCCCATGCAGAGTACGAGAATTATTTGAACCCAGTGCAAAGCAATCTTTTCAACAAGTGGCCAACCAAGGACAAACAACATACTAGATGTGTCTCCCACACAGCCTGGTTCTTTCCAACGGCTGAAGAATTTGGGCACTTTGGTATTCCTTTTCATCACCATCAAGTCCAAAAATCAGAGAACCCCCATCAGTCCACTATCAACTGAAACCCTGGGATGGACAGTTTCCCTTCTCCTGGGTCCAAGGACTGCTGCTGGGAAAGTCTGCTTCCACATTCAAGGATCCCATGATATGAGCTGCCGACAAGCAGAGAAGATTTTTCTTCAACCAATTCATGATTGAAGCTGCCTCCATCACTATCGGATGACTGTGGGTCCTGCCATGCTTGTTGATATAAGCCACCACCCTCACATTGTTGGAGAAAACCATTTATTGACCATTGACACTCTGTGCCTTGTCCCGTTCAGCCTGGGGAACTGGAACAATGATCCAGAGCATCAGCAAGGAATCTACGGTGGCCTGAACCTTGACTGCCTTGGTTCCCTTTTGACAAGGAGACTGCAAGAAGAGAGGAGTGACCAGGCGGGAGCACTCCAACTTGCACCCTTCTGTAAGAATATCCAGAACCCACTGGTCTGACATGATTTTCACCCACTCCTCCAAAACATCCTGAAGATATCCTCCCACCAGAAGAAGAGAAGAGTGGACCAACACCGCATCATTGCAAAGTTCTGGAAGAACTGACTGAGAGGAGGACTTCCTGTCTGCACAAAAGGAATACTGATGTACCTGAAAATGGGACTTCTGACCATATTGCTGACAATCAGGCCGGTACCATCTGCTGTCTTGAAACTGAGAGCCCCCTGAAGACGGACGACCAGAGGCTTTCGGCTTATCCTTCATCAAATACAGTGGTTTAGTTTCTCCCAGTTCTTTCACCAAGTTACTGAGATCTTCTACAAATAGCCACTTGACCGAAATGGCAGTTTAACTAGATGTGACTTTGATGCTGCATCTACTGCTCAATGTCTCAACCAGAGTTGCCGATGTGTCATGACAGCCAAAGATATAGTAACATAATAGATGACGGCAGAAAAAGACCTGCACGATCCATCCAGTCTGCCCAACAAGATAACTCATATGTGCTACTTTTTGTGTATACCCTACTTTGATTTGTACCTGTGCTCTACAGGGCACAGACCGTATAAGTCTGCCCAGCACTATCCCCGCCTCCCAACCACCGGCACTGGCACAGACCGCATAAGTCTGCCCAGCACTATCCATACTGTGGGCGGTAACCTGTAACATGTCATGAATAGCATCTGTCAAGTAGGCCAACCCTGCTTCCAGCAGGGAGTTGTGGCACCCATCTTGTCTTGCCAACTGCTGATGCTACTTCAGGCATGTTCTTGCCACGAATAAGCTGCACGCTGTTGCCTGAAATCCCAACGAGGCCACTTTAAAGGGTTGTTTAAGTGAGCCTTCTAACTTCCTATCCTGTAGGTCTTTTAGGACAATGTCCCCTTCCACCAACAAGGTGGTCTTCTTAGTCACTGTCACAACCAGGGAGTCTATTTTGGGAAACTGAAATTTATTTTTCTCCTCCAAAAAACCTGGAGGCAAGCAATTGCTCTTCACACTCTCAACCCCATGACCGGTGAGACCCATTCTGCTGTAATCAGGTCCTGAATGTATGCACTGGTAAGGCTTTGGAACCACCTCTAAGTACCTTCATGATCAACGAAGATGGAACTCCTGATGGTGAAGCAGAAGGCTTCTCAATGGAAAGCACTGCCAGTGCCTCAGAAATAAGAGTACTGAGCTCTTCTTTATGAAACAATCTCAGTACTTTTGGAGGGAGCTCTCCCCCCTCTAACGGCTCTTTCGACGATGGCTCCTCTGAATAAACCGACGCCATATCAGATAAGAAGAGAGAGCCTTATTTGCCCACTCCTGGAGATCTAAACGAGATCTCTTAGGAGGCGGAGGGGCAGCGTGGCAAGAAAATGAAAGCAACTTGCAGCAACTCCAGGCTTCAGTAAATAGGCAGAAAACAAAGATCCTGATGCAGCTGAATACTGTCGAGCTCTGAGGCTGTAAAATGGCAGCTGTGCTTCATGTGTGATCAGTCTCACTGCCAGTGGGACCTGACAAAATGGCACCCATTCCTGCATTCTCCTGCATCAAACCGCATACCAGAGCACAAAGACCCGGCATATTCAGATGCTGACCATTTCTTCTGCATCCCGAAGGATTCCTTGCTTGCATACACTGCAACACCTGGACGCTGGCTTGCAGGTCCCACAGTGGGACACTAACTGCCTCCGCGGGAGTCGCCATTTACCCTGTCATAAGCATAGCACGTGTCCCAAGTGGTAAGTCAGGATTCCTCCTCTGCATCAAATAGAATGTGCAGCTCTCCAGGCGGTTCTGAGTTAAACTTTAGTTGGACTTACCACTACTGGCTGCTCCCCTCCCCCCCCCCCCCCAAGCTCATAATCTCCACAAGTCTTACCACAGATGAGAAAGGCTCAGGGCTGATACCCTGTCCCACACTGTTCAAGAAACCCCTTTCCTACTCCTTTCTTTTTTTATTTTTTTTAATGTTGTTTCTGGAAAGAAGAGATCCACAGGAAATAGGGGAGACGTGAAGGGAGGGAAGAAGTAAATTTGCCGGGCACCAGAGACAGGGATCTGAAGACCTCCAGATATGATTCTGCAGAATCAAGCCACCCACAGAGCTCAAATAGGGACCAACTGGTCCAGGAGCAAATCACTCAGAACCAGAGCCTGAAAAGTGTATCCACCCACCTGCTGGAGATAGAAAACACTGAGGAGCTGGACTGGAAGCCAAGAGAGATATGTCTCAGCTCAGTTTTCAGTTCTCTATCTCCACCTGCTGACTATCCCCATAGGTTCTGGAATAGTGGGAAGCTAAGTAACAGAATTTAACCTTTACCTCTGGTCTCAAAAAGGCAATAGCATTCTGTATTGCTAAAGCAATCGCACAGTACATGTTAAGAGGGCAATTTTTAAACACCATTTACCCAGGCAAACTAATTGTCTAAAAAATTGTTTATCTTTTTTCTGAATTAAAGAATGTGTGGGAATTAACAACTTGCATTCTTTTAATCGGTGGGAAAAGTGAGCTTGAAAGTGGGAGGCAACAATGCACCTAGTTTTGATTTGTAGCAGGAAACAATTATCAGCAGAAAAGGCAGCTGCAAATTCTGTGGTTACTTTTTTCTCTAAGCAATTTTGAAAGGAAAGTATGCTTATATTTTTCCCTCTGAAAAACTGGTAAGAAATCTGTAGGCTAAAGTACCCGCATACTTTTCAACTACTCATAGCATTTTGAAATTGCCCCCTAAATTACATAAAGAAACACACTCACCAGGCATTATTTCCAGCAGTTTGGTTTTCGCTGCTACTCTTGTTCTCATTCTAATAGCTTTATCTCTGCGTGGAGCAGTCTCTGCTAAAATACCATTAGGCCAAAATGCATCTCTGCAAAACAATGTTTATATGTTAATGAATTCATAATTAAAAGCTAAGCTTATAAATGTTCTACAAAGACTTACAGTAAAAACAAATAAAGAAATATACATTATTGAGCCTTGGAAATGATGCTATGCTATGACTGGACCAAATGGGAAACGGATTTGGATTTAGCTCACAACTTTTCAGTAGCACTTCAAGGTGAGTTACATTCAGGAACTGTTGCTCTTTTCCTGTCCACAGAGAACTTAAAATTTAAGTCTATACCTGAGACACTGGATGGAGGGTAAAGTGACTTGCACAAGGCCACAAAAAGCATCAGCAGAATTTGCCTCTAGAAATTAGGATACTCCTCAGCTAATCCAAATAACTAAAAATCTTTTGTACTGTCTCAGCAACTAACAAAGTGAGCCCACCTTATCCCCTTTATATTCTGCCATTATGAGTGGGTGGGTGGGTGGGGGGGGGGGGGGGGGGGGGGGGAAGGTAGTAATCAAGCTGCATTACTGTGCTCTGCTATTTGCACCTTAACACATAAGGGCTCTAAAACAATTTTCACTGCTGTAATGCAGTGTTATTTTGGTTACTGCATTTTACATAGTAATAAGAAGGAAAGCACAGCACTCAAAACTCCTCATTACTATGCAAGTTCTATAATGCAGCTTCTTGTAAACACCACAAGCCATGTTATGCTGATCGCATAAGTCTTTTCTTTTTCTTTTTCATTTGTGTCAGTTTTCCAAATAATTTTACGCAAAAAAAATTGTGCACAGACTTGGAGACACAGTTAGGGCGGACTAGGTCAGTATAGGTAGAGCATCTAATGATTAGATGCACAGAGGTGGAAGAGAACAGGTAGGCAAATGTGAAGGAAGAAACTGGGAGAGAAAGAGGCCAGTAGGGCAGATAGAGAAATTGAGGTGAAGAGGAAAGCTAGGGGACAAATGGAGAGGGCACCTTGATCAACCAAATGAAAGGGAGATTTTGCACAACAGCGGCAATTGCTCAATAAAGTAAAACTTCTGCAGACACAAAGGGGTTTGGTGGATTTCAAGATAGTACATCACAGCCATCTTGATACCTCTGTTTTAATGAACATACTTATGGCTTTGCTCTGTTTTATGCTCTTGGAATCATTGATTGAGCTTCACTTCTTTTCTGTGTGCACATAGTGCCTAATTTTTTTTTTTTTTTTGCTAGAATAGGGTTGGATTTTGTATACTGCTATACTTTTCATGAATAGCTGGACTCAGTTCCTGATTTTCTTAGATGCATGTACAGTGCTGTAACAGCTGCGTCTAACCTTTCCTTGAGTTTGCCACAGAATTAGCCACTTGACACTGTGCAAAATATACCAACCAGCACTGGCTGTCTATTTCTGCTGTTGTTTTTGAATGCATGTTATTCGTGGTCATAAAGATAAAACAATGATTACAATTTTAATTAATGAATTTTAAACATAATCTTAATACTCATTTGTTAAATATCATCCTTAAAAAATTATGGTGTGCCTTGATAATTTTTGCATCTTGTGTGTCATGAGATGAAAAAGGCTGAACATTACCCATCTACAGTGATATATGCATCTTTCACAAACAGTAAACCAAGTTTGAAACACAGATATATGCATGCAAGCCTCAGTCCTGTAATTATGCTAACAATCTCAACTCCAGAAGAGGAAGGGAGATGGTTTGTAGTTGGTGAACTGCTATCTAGAGAATTTGGGTTAAATATAAGCAACTATTTTGTGGGATCATGTACAGAGCCTCACTGCAGGTCCTGATTTGAATATCAATGGCAGGGCAAAAACATGAGTGAACAACATAGTTGCTCAAAGGAGGGCCAGCCATGCATCAGTCACACATATGGGATTCCTTAGCTAAGGGTTGTCTTCAAAGACAAAATAAGAAATGAAACACCAGTGCACCAACCGAACAAAACAAATTTTGAGAGTTAGAATGCTCTTATTTTTATTAAACAAAAATCAGAAATTCACAGGGCATAGGGGGGCAGGGGTTGGGCAGTAGCAGAAGGGTAGAAAGCCATACATGCCTGCTTCTCTCTGTGTCATTCACTGCACCATCTCTAACAGGCAATCTGAAAAATCCAAATGTCAATGTTTGCAACGGGCCACCAGTTTGTACCTTAGTCTTCTCCCTTTAAAGAGCCTTTCCAGGATTGGTCTTGAACACTGGTTAAGGTGTCAGAACTATTCAGTCCCTGGAGTCCTTTAAGGGCTAGAGAGTACACGTCAGTATCCCCTTGCTTTTGGAGCCCTTGAAAAAGAGATTGGTGCTACGGTAATGGCTGTCTTCTTGCAGGTCCTCGGGGCCATTTCTAAGACTTCAGTGCCAAACAATCTGTTGTTTCAGTAGCTTAGGAACCTATTCAGTCGAACAGAAGTTTTGCTGTTCAAAGTAAAACAGCCCCCCCTGCTGTGGATCCTGATGGCCCTCAGCAACATCATTCTTCAGATGCTACAGATGGCAGAATTGTGATCCTCACCCAGTTACAGCAGGTCTTATAATAGTGATGAACATATTCTGGCAACAAAGCAGATAGGGGTGAATTCTATATATATGGCGCCAAAAAAGTGCTATTCTATAAGAAGTGGTTTACACAATAGTGCTTATGCCTGGGATTACGACTCACTTTACGCGTAATCATTTGCACCAACTGATTCTGCGTCTAAATTTACATGCACAAAGTTCAATTAAATCTAAATTAGAGCCAATAATTGTTCATTAAAAAAGCAAATTATTGGCACTAATTAGCTCATTATTTAATTAAATTGGACATGTGCCCAAATTTGCGCGCACAATTTTTGGTGACTTTTATAGAATTAGAGGAATAATGCCTGAATTTGACAATATTCTTACTGAACATCACCCGGAAAATAAATAAGAAATTAAAAGAATAACTGTTCTTGAAGAGGAGAACCAATGAATAAAAAAAGGGTTGACAGAGAAGCGTGTCAAATGTCACTGATAAAAACAGGCTTGAGGCTGAAACACTGAAAGGAAGTAGAAACTTTATAAGAAACACTTCACTAAGGTATACTAAAAAGAAGAAAAAAGGGGGTGAGGGAGACAAAAAATCTTCACCTAAGAAAAAAAATCAATGTTTCAGTTTTACAATTAAGCATAGGGATAATTTATTTCTTAATTGTAAAATTAGGATTTTTCCTAATGTGATGACTGAGACCCAGAAATGCAATTTTTGTTATTAAGACCAGGTGTGTTATAACTAGGGGCCCTATTCTTATTCCCCTGTATAGGGAAGCCAACAATGTATATATTTTTTTCAACCTGAACAACTGACCTCTCTTCTAGCTGTGCAACGATCAGTTGATTCATCTGCATTAGTTCCATCTGTAGCAACTGGGATACAATTAATAGGGTTTCACTGATAATGTAATAATCGAGTTTATGGTAATCATGTATCTGTTTTTGCCTTTGTTTATAAAAGATTTGTTTCTTACAAATAATCTTAATTGACTTCCTCTCCCATAATTTTGGGGACTTTAGCAGGTGGTTAAAATAGCTTTTCTTTTTCTTAAATTTATGTTTTCTTGCCCATGTCACTTTTTTGTACAAGTGTATGTTTGTTTATTTTTGTACTAATGATGCAATTCCTAGTATATATGCATATATAATATATATTTTAAAAATCAATGTGTCAGAACTGAATTGCAGAGAAAGCCAAATCATTTATCTGTAAAAGATGGTCTCAGTGGATATTAGGATGGAGGTCCTCAAAGATGAGTGACATCACCTGACAAAATCCCATATGGGAAAACAGTGACTTAGTTTTTCTATTTCACGTTTGGAGCTTGACTGTGCAAGTGTGATAGTTTCTGCACTGGAATGTCATGCAAGACTGCCTTAGTTCATTTCATTTTGATTTCATATTATTTTTATTACTTTTCTTTTCTCCCTCTCTTATCAAATACATTCACAATTGTATACACTGCTCAGAAGGTATTTAATAGGCAGTATAATAAAAATTTAATAAACTTGAAACTTTTCAGCTTAAAATGAATACAAGCGAAGAGGTGGGACAGCTATGTGAGAACTTCCATCCTGCAGTCCATGGAGAGTATGATGAATGATGCAAGGCTAGGCTAATGGATTCATGGACATGATATGGTATTTATAGTCTACCAATGCCCAGCGAAGTTGTTTCAGATCAGATTACAACTCATTAAGAAAATCAATAAACCTAAGTAAAAAGATGAATTTTCAGATTTTTGCAAAAATAAAGATATATTGGCATAGTTTTAAGCTCTACAGGTAGAAAATTCCAGATCTGGACAGCTTGAAAAATAAAAGAGAAATGTAAAGGCTTTTTTTATTTGATTCTTAACTGTAAACAATTTTTATTGAATTAATAAAAATACATTAATTCAAACAGAAACATGTGTTCTTCAATATTTTAAATAATAATTTTCATTTCTAACCCAAACGCCCCACACCACACCCTTCATATTCTGCTTATTACAAAATTTTAAGGATTATCAATCTTATCAGGATCAAAAAACCCAAGTCAACAAACTGTTAAATCTCTAATTTAGGCAAAGATTTCAATTTTATACAAAATAATAGCATACAAGAATAGACCGTTGAGATCTGATTTACTGAATCACACCCCATTCCCACCCTACTGTAACCACTGCCTTGAACTACACCAGAGATGACCCGTTGTCTGGACTTGTATGACCCCAGGTCATCATTGGAATGATAACATCTACTTTCCTAACCCCCCCCCCCTCCAACCCCAACTAGGCAGAGTACCCAATCAACAAACTGATTAATTTAGGAAACACTTGGAAACCTATTTAATACAGCATTTTTTGCCTTATGGGAAATATTTTGCAAGTAACAATTCCAAATAGACATGAAGGCTCTTCTCCTTGGAGAAATCTGAGCAGCCCATGCTTCCCAAAGCGTTAACTCATGGAATCTGTTTCTCCAATACCAAAAGGAGAGAGGTTCCTCCTGCATCAAATTCTTAAGTATGCATTTCTTCCCCAGTGCATAAGTTTTGCTAAGTAGGAGACATGAGCTTGTATCAGAGATCCCATATGCCTCCCATTTATTCAGTAATACTTCTTTCCAGGACATATTTGATTCTTACAATAGAAGGAAAATAAAGAAGGCGTGAACATCTACCTCCAAACTCTAGAGGTAGATGGGAAGGTAGGAAAAGTAAATATTTTTGTTAGGTTACCTGGACATAATTCATCAAAAAGTTTATAATCAAAACGCCAATTTATAGGATATTCAAGCCTTAACAGGCAGCCAATGCAAACGCAGCAAACAAGGAGTGGCATGATCCAATCTTTTTTTCTGCCCAAAATCAACTTGGCTGTAGTATACTGCCAAACCTTTAAATGACGAACAGTCTGAGATGATAAGCAATATAAGCCATTACAGTAATCTAAATATGATAAGACAACGGACTGGACCAAAACAGAAAAATGCCTTTCAACAAAGAATGAATACTTCTGAAAACTCCACTGCATTAACCTGAAGTGTCAAAGACAAAGTAGTGTCCAAAAGTACTTCAAGGACTTCAGAAACTTTCTCCACTTTCAGAATCATATCATCTATTGGCAATTCCATCAGAATAAAATAATTAGTATAGTTTAGCCATAATATTTTGGTTTTATCTTTTGTACTTGATTGGCTTTTTTATGTCTCAAAGTGGATACCTTAGTAACAGTGGTAAACAAAAACACCAAAATTATAGTTTAAGGAGGCTCTTTCATTAGAGATATTTAAGAGAGGAAGCCAGAACAGGCATTTTTAGTTCAATGGCACGTGGGGTCCAGGCTTTATTCTATGGAGGTTAAGTAGCTCATACAGTGGTACGCTGGATCCAGCAAGTCTAATCTAATCTAATTCATGATTTGGAGACTGCACTGGTCCCAGCAGGAGGTTCTACGTGGTTTACAATATAAGAGTCCACATAAAGGTGAGGAATAATAACTATAAACACATATATTCAAAATAGTTAAAGAATAAAAAATAAATCGGGAATGGAAAACAAATAAAACCTGTCAAATAAAAATGTTTTCAGCTTCTTGTGTAAATGCATATAATTTGATTCCAAGTGGATAGAAACAGGCAATTCATTCCAAGTACCAACTGCCTGGAAGGAAAACATGGTGCTAAGCTGACATTTAAACCGTACACTCTTAAGTATCAGAAATTTCAGTAACAGACCATCTTGTGCAGAGTAAATATTTTACTCTGAGTAAAAGCAATGGGGGGGGGGGGGGGGGGGGGAAGACCTGAATCAGCAATTCTGATGTATTTCCATACAATACCTGATAAACAAGACAAATAATCTTAAAAATAATACGTGCATGAACAAAAAGCCAATGTAACTCTTTAAAGTAAGCTGAAACATGGATGTGTCTGAGTAGGAAGCGCTACAGATTGCTCCTTGTCCTCCTTAACTTCCTGGGAGTTTTTTTATGCATATTTCATCTAGAATCTATGCCTAAATGAAGGGGAAAGCAGAGGGCTTACCCCTGTGGCTCCTGTTCTTCCTCAGGTAGGACCAATGGATTGATTTGCGTTCTCAAGCACAAGCACTAGGCTGGCATCTTTGCTGCGGGTGGGGATGGCAGAAGGTGAACCGCTTGCTCCATTTGAAGTGGATACCTTTCTCAGGCCAGATTTGCAGATTCACCCGACGATGCTGGCGGCTTTGCTTAGCAATGCTCCTGGTCCTGTGTCACTTGGAGAGGGAGTGCTTGTTCTGGGTGCAGAGGCAAACCAATGCAAACACCGAGTGTAGCAAAGCAGGAGAGCATTGATCAAGTTTCAGTCGGTGATCAAGGTGCTGATGTGGAGAAAGTGGTAGAGCGGAGCAGTGAGAATACTCATATTGGTTTAGTGTTACCGATTAAATCCCTGCTGCCTGCAAGACCTGAGGTAATAACTTTAGAAATGATTAGGGAAACCTTAGTGAGTTTGAAGAGTTATTTTTCTGATAACATTTTGATGTTAGTAACTCAAACTCAATCATTTCCTGGTAAAGATGCTGATACGGAATCCAAAATACAGAGCTGGGAGTCCTTTGAATCATCAACTAAGTCTGAAACTGAAAAACTTAAAGAGGGACCGTTTGCTTTAATTAAAGAGAATTTGCCACTATAGAGGAAAAAAAAAAAAAGAGAATTTGGAAAATCTCTCCTGTGATTTCAGCAAATTTGCACTTATATCAGACTTCTTAGACTTTGAGGTCAGCATCTTCTAATATGCCCTTTGTTCCTTCTTTTAAGACTGTTTTTGTGGATAAATATAGGAACTCGATTTGCTATATCGCAGGACCTAGACTGTGAAATTCTTTAACTGCTCAGTTCTGAGCTTTACGAAATATGGACAATTTTAAAAAGGCTTTGAAAACTGTTTTGTTACAGCAGGCGTTTGATTTGGATTGCCTGAATAATATTGGCTTTTGAGTTTTACATTATGATTAAGTTCTATATTTTGTGAAATGTGTATTGTTTCCCACTCAGAATTGTAGATGTGCGGGTTATAAATTTTAAAATAAATAAAAAGATTGTGCTTTATTAATTTTCCTAAATTACCAGCTGTTGCTCCTCTTATTACCTTTAAAAAATACCTTGCTGGATCCAAGATGGCTGCAAGTTGTTAGGTTGTTGTGACTCACGCTCCTGAGAAATGCCGAAACAAAGAGGGAGAATAGCGGGTAGGGCTTCCCCGCTTACCCCCTCATTACCTGGTCCGTTGGATCGATACCTGAGATCACAAGGAGTTCACCGAGACGGCGGTTTGCTGCCAGAGGTTCGCGCCGGCGAAACGGAGACTTCGGCGCTCTCTGGTCTTGAAGTGACCCTTAGCCCCGTCGAACGTACTCCTCCTCCCCAGCCGATAGGCGCCAGTTCCTTTCTCTTGGATTCGACGGGGTCCACTCCTGGAGAGGTCAGGGGCCCAGAAGAACGCCGAATCGAAGCCTCCCTTACTATAGAGGCGGGACTGGAGAGCGGTTTGCTTGTGGAAACGCTGCAAACTGAGGGGAGAGACGCCGAGGGACCGAGTGAAGACGGAGACCAGCCTGTAAGGTTTGAATTACCTAAAGAATTTATTACTAGACCAAAGGATGTGACACTAGAAGCTTTGTGGGATTTGGTTTCCAATCTGGGACAAGTTTTCCTTAAACAGATAAATGACTTTCAACCTAAAATTAAAATTCTGGAAAATAACTTAGGGGTACAAGAACAACAGATTAAAGATTTGGATGGAAAATTTCTCAATTTGGATCAGAGAATTATGAAGCTTGAAACGTTACAATCTACTATGGTAAAAGATTTGACAAATCTTAGAGACAAAATGGAATCCTTTGACAATTATACTAAAAATCATAACCTAAGATTTATCAATTTTCCCAGACTTCAAAATGTTACTCCTATAGATATGCTGAAGCGCTATATGCGTGAAAATCTATTAATTCCTGAACAGAATTTGCCTCCAATGACTATGGTTTACTATATCCCAGGGAAAGGAACCTCTCAACCCGAAGCTCCGATTGATGTCTCTCTCTTGCTTGAGACTTCGGATACCGAATTGGCAACTGCGGCTACATTGGTGGCTACAGTTGCATTACTACCAGATAAGAATTGGATCTTTCGTTTGTTTTTCCGTAATAGAGATAAACCCTTTTTGGGTTTAAAAGTTTTACTTTTTCCTGATGTCTCTAAGGAGACCCGACGACGAAGGAAACAATTCCTTCTCCTCAGGCCTGAAATTCTGCACTTGGGGGGTGCCTTTTTTTTTAAGATACCCCTGCAAGTGTATAATCAGGCTTGGGGAGAAAAAATATGTATTTACAGAACCGTCTCATGTATCCTCACTCATAACCTCGGCGAAAATGGATAAACGTTAAGTTATATGTTTGCTCCACTTAACAATATTTGTATAATTTTCCTTTTCTGATAAATCCTTATATTGTCTCCAATAATTTCCTGAAATCTTGGATCACAATTATGGACTTGAGTATAGTTTCTTATTGTGATGCTTTGCCTCACTTATTTTTTCCTGTTCTTATTATTATTTTACAATTTTGTAAATAATTATATACTTTTCCTGAACAAGCGGATTGTCTTGTAAAATAATGGAAAATGTTAATAAATATAAATTAAAAAAAAAAAAAAATACCTTGCTGAAATTTTGAAGATTCCGGAACAATAGCACCCCCCATTTCCAGAATATATTATTTGTTGCCTTATACAAAGAAGTCTTCTGAATAGCCAATTGTGGAGGTGTCTGAGATACCTTTTGATAACTTGAATTTGACACAGACGGAAGAAGATGAGACTATAGGGGTCCAGACTGCTACTTTGTGTATTTTGTTTTACAGTCAGATAGAGATTGAATTTATAGTTTTTCGACATAGGCAAGAATTGTTCCTGAATCATAGAATTAATAGTTTTTCTTGACATCTGTAGACAAACTCAACAGAAGCGTCAATCCTTTTTTGAAACTTCACCCACGAGTTTTACAGTTAGGGGTATTTTCTGGTTGAATTTTCCTTGTAAATGTGTGATTAAATTACATTCAGTTAAATCTGTTTTCTTTGAACCATCTCACCTTGTAACCTTCTTGGGTTTTTGTCAGTGCCAATAACATCTACTCTGTAATATATAATTTGCTTGATTTAGAATTTCTGCTTTTATTCTATTATTTTATTCTATTCTTTTATTAACATTATTTCCTTGAATTGTGCCTTGCTTCCTTTCTTTCTTTTGTGGACTTGAGACATCATCACTCTGTAGAGTTTTCCTGATTTTTACTTTTCCGATCTGGATAAGGAGAGGACTGAGATGTCCATAAAATTAGACCTCATAGACCTACCAACAAGAAACACAATCAGATCAGCACGAACATACCTAAATCTTTACTACCCAAGTTGCAAAGTTATGCATCCAGCTTCTCCTACATCAGCACACAACTGTGGAACGCACTACCAAAAGCCGTGAAAACAATGTATGACCACCTAAACTTCTGGAAATCAATAAAAACCAACCTGTTCAAAAAGGCATACCCCACCGAACCAACCTAATTGCTAATACCTTGCAACACAACGAAACCTAAGCCTGTTAAAAGTCATTGCATTACTCTTCCGCTCTATGATCCCCCAATGTGTCTATAACACATGAGCCTTATTCGACCACAATATCTTTTTGTATTTGTTCCTCTGCCGGAGATGGTGAATACCTCTATGGTACTATGTAAGCCACATTGAGCCTGCAAATAGGTGGGAAAATGTGGGATACAAATGTAACAAATAAATAATAAATTACGTATTGCCTTTTTTTTGTGTAAGTATGGTGTTCTCCTTTTTAGTTATATTGTTTCTTTTCTGTTCAAGAGGTTTTCTCATAAAATTGTTTAAATTGCTTAAAAAAGCTGAAACTCTATCATTTTCTTAATAAAAAAAAAACCCCCCTCTTGTACAGAATAGCCAATCCTCCACCATGCTTATCTAAACTCGGGGAGTGGAGAATACTAAATCCTAATGGACATAAATGTGATAGTTCTGGACAATTATGTTCTATGAGCTATGTCTAAGTCAGGAAAACAAAACCAAAGTCACCAGATACAACTAAATTATGAAGCAACAACTTGCTCCTTACCGGTCTGATTTTAATATACATACAAGGTACCAGAACCAAAGAGAACTCAGAAAGAACCCCTAAATCGCAAGAAATAGTATGAAGGTTTGAAGAATCTTTCCGAGTTCGCTTAGGAGTATATTTTCAAATTGGCCTATTACCAATAATCGGCTCAATATAATTTAAGGAACATTTAGTGCGATTGGTCAACCAAGATCTCGTAGCAGTTTCATTCTTCCTATATCTAAACTTATGGTTAGAAGAAAATAAAACAGGAATTGGCTGGCTAAAGACATTGCGAATATCCACCATTAAGTCACACAGACCCAAAAAGGCAAGTACAAGATAAAATACCCACTTCATGATATTAACATTGACACCAATACAATTAAAAATAAATTACAACTAAAATAAATATGTGAAAACAAATATAATTCAAAATGCACTGTAAAACTGCCCTGCCATAAAGAATTCTAAAATAAAACATCGTTTGCCTATGATAGCAGAGCAATGAAAACAATCATAGTAGATGACAGCAGAAAAAGACCTGCACATCATGTAGTCCTCACTGCATCAAATGATAGTTCCAGACATATCAAAGACTCTAAAAATCATTTAAATAGTACAGATTTCTAAAGGTTCAATCACTATACCAGGCACCACACAAAGGCGTGCGCCTTTGGCTTATGCATTAGGCTGCACACTGAGTGGTGGCACATCACCACTTTAATAATCACTTTAATAACCCACCTTGAAAAACTACACCAACAAACCCATCTAATATGGACATTTTAAGCAAACTACGGAAAGATAGATACAAATACAACATAATATTAGCCAACACTGCAAATAAAGAGATTTTTATGAAATCAGCACAATTTTACGCCAGCAATAATAAATCTGGACATCTACTTGCCAGCTACCTAAAAACTAGAGCCAAAAAGAATGATATCTCTCATATTAAAGATTCTAATGATGTCAGTATAACAGATAACCAACAAATATTATCAGCCTTCCAAAAATTCTACGATGAATTATATAAATCAGAATCTAATAATACAGATTACATTGATACATCCTTTTTTGATAACATAAATCATAACACCATCGACTACGATGACAATTTATTATTCTCATCACCCATTACTGACCAGGAGATAAAATCTGCTATAAAGTCCATGGCAAAAAAAAAAAAGCCCCCGGTCCAGATGGATTTACTTTAGAATTTTATCTTACTTTTCAAGATATACTTACCCCTTTATTAAGTTCCTTCTTTAATTATTTAATCTCCTCAGGGGAAGTTTCTGGTTCCTTTACTGAAGCTACAACTATAGTACTCCCCAAACCTGGCAAGGATCCCCAAAGAATACAAAACTACCGCCCTTTATCTCTTATAAATATTGATGCCAAAATTTATGCTAAAATCATAGCAGAAAGACTACAAACTAAATTACCCAAAATCATAAATACTAATCAGACTGGCTTTATGCATGGAAGACATTCTTATGACAATACCAGATTATTTACTAACATACTTATACAAACACAAAAATCAAACACTCCATATGTGGCCATAGGTCTTGACCCGAAAAGGCTTTCGACCGCATAGAATGGCTATATATGTTTCAAACCTTAAAGTGGTTTGGTTTCACACAAAACGCTATTAATTTGATAAAAGTACTCTATACCTGTCCATCTAACAAATTGTTTATTAATGGTCAATATTCCCCTCCTTTTCGGCCAACAAGAGGTACAAGACAAGGATGCCCTCTTTCCCCATTATTATTTAATATTGCTCTAGAACCTTTACTTTTAACTATCTTACAGTCTGATCATATTAAAGATGTAGAATTGGAAAATATTACAGCCAAACTTTCTGCATATGCTGACGATGTATTAATATATACAACTCCTTCATCCATCCCTCACATCCTAGATGTAATTAACAATTACTCACGAATATCTGGATACAAACTAAACCCCACTAAAACAGAAATGTTACCATTAAACATGGCCTCTAGATCATACCAATTCACAATGTCCCATTTTAAATGGTCGCCCACGTGCCTGAAATATCTGGGTGTATTATTTGGTTCCAATATTAATGCAACTATCAACCTCAACTCTACATACCTTTTGAATTGTGTGACGGATATGACTAATAAATGGTCTCCACTTAAACTTTCTTGGTGGGGTAGATTAGACACCATAAAGATGATGATAGCACCGCAAGTGAATTATATTTTAAGTATGTTACCGGTTATGTTAAATGCCAGTACTTATAAAAATATGGAAAAAATATTGTCAAAGTTTTTGTGGTCTAATAAACCTCCTCGTATTGCATTGAAATATCTTAAATTCCCCAAACACAATGGTGGTGTTAATTTTCTAAAATGTTTTGGACTACCATAAGGCTTTCTTATTAAGACAAAGTTCTTTATGGATCACCTCAAAAGAAGAACATACTGACCCACTTTGGATAAAATGGGAAGCAAAGATCTTTAAAGCAACCCCAACATCTCTCTTACCATGGTCTTCAATACACAATTCGGATTATAATCCCATCATATTCGCTTCTCAATCATCTTTCAACACATTGGACTCATGTGTTAAAATCTCTATCCATTCGACCACTAAGATACAAACTTTGGAATAATCCAAAACTAAAAATTAATGGAATGTATTTTGCTTGGCCTAAATGGATTGAAGCAAAAATATGGTTTCTACATCAACTATTGGATAATCACAAGTGGCTACCTTTTCCTATATTACAGGCAAAGTATAATTTACATAATCACTGCTACTTTCAATGGCTACAACTAAAACACTGCATTTCTGCAAACTTCGATATTAACTCATTAAAGGACGAAACTCCAAGTTGTTTAACATTATGTCATCAGTTGTCTAATGGGAAGAAAACGGCATCTAAATGGTACAAAATCTTCCAAGAGCACTCTTCTCACTCTCCTTCAGCCTTACAAAACATTTGGAACAAAGAACTCAATTCTCAAATATCTGCAGAACAATGGGAAAAAATCTGGACATTACTATATAAATCCTCAAAATCATCTGCTCTTACCCAATCATCATTCTACATCTTGCATAGAGCTATGTGGACACCTTACAAACTTTCCAAAATATCTAAAGAAGTCTCAAATAGATGCTGGTCTTGTAACAACCATGTAGGTACTTTAGACATCTTAATTTACCACTGTCCTATACTGGATGAGTATTGGTCTCATATAGAGGACACTATTCCCCATATTCTAGATTTTAAGATCTCTCTAACATACAAAATCATAATCACGGGAGAATTTGGTTTAGACACGGTAATACAACCTCAAATAGCCAAATTATTACGTATATTGATTCAAGTTGCTTTAAAACTGATATGTCAGAATTGGAAGGACTTTACGAAGTTATCTTATGATATGTGGTGGAATACAGTATGTCTTTACGCTAAATATGAAAAAGCTGCTGCAGAAAAATGTGGCTCCCTTTTAGCATTTAATAAAACCTGGTCTCCTATACTCAATTACTCATCTAGTTAATATTAATTATTATAATCTATGCAAATATAAATGGGTACTAATTACATATATATGTATAATTTCTTATCTCCACCTCTAACATTTAATAATATGCTTATTCCTATAGATATACAAGACCTGTAATGAAACAGAATCAGGGATCCTAGAGTTGATATAAACACTGTCTATAATTCTTCTACAAGTCAGTGTACATAATCAAACTTGTTAAAACTGTTATTAAGTCACTGGTACTTAATTTCCTATCTTTTTGTTATTTCAAAATTAATAAAAATAATTGAACAAAAAAAAACCAATGCCAATTTAAAAGAAACAATTTCTTATGTCAATCCTACTAAGAAAATCAATTCCATATCAGATTAAAAGAGCCTAGCTAAAAATATGGCCTTGCATTTTAAATGAGGACTCAGAAAGTGTAGTTGAAGATTATCACACAAACCCCTATTCCTGTTGGACATCTGCATCATTTGGATGCAAAGGCAATTTGTTCTGCAGCTTTTCACTTGTAGTACAGATGCTACAGCTGTGCAGTATTGAGTTCCAATTTTATATTCATTCAAGGATCAATAAAACCAATACTGGCAGAATTTCTCAGGCTGCAGAAAATTATTACCTATCAGAGTGTCAACGGGAGTTTCAAGACAATATTTGTGAGCGTTGGGCAAGTCACTTCATCCTCTACTGCTTCTGTACAAACTCATGATAAACCTTGGGCAGGGACCTATTAACTGCACCTGAATTTGTAACTTTATCTGAGCTTGGATTTGGGAAAAGCAATAATTAAATCAAAAATCCAAATGCAAAACATTGCTTTCAGATTCAGCTTAATTCTACCTGGTATGCTGCAAACCAGGGGGTCTCCAAACTTCAGAAGGCCACATACTATTTGGATTTTTAGGATTTCTACAATGGAAATATTTCTCATGCATATTCATTGTGGAAATCCTGAAGCCCCTAATGGAGTTTCTGCCCTTAATGAGTTTTGGGGCCCCTGTTGTAAAAAGACTAGAACCAGTTACATAGTGAAACAATGCATTTAAAACTTGAAACAGAAAAATCCAGATAAAAAAAAAAAATCTCAAAATTAAAAACAACAAAATCATGTTGGTATTAATATTGCATTTTCCTTCAGATTTATATTTAGACTTAGGGCTGCACTTTGATTAAAATTCTTAATCGCAATTAATAATTTTAATATTGTGATTGTGTAATTAAAGGCAGGGGTGTAGCCAGCAGTCCATTTTGGTGGGGCACCGGGGGGGGGGGGGGGGGGGGGGGGTCATACATCATCATGCCAAAGCCCCAGCAGTCGAAAAAATCAAGTGCCAAAGGTACCCCTTCCCCTTCAGTCATTGGTGTGCCTCTAGTCACTTATGCCAGCACTCCACAAGCATGCTCAGTTCATGCCCAAATCCAACACCTCTCTCTTTCTTCCCTCCCTCCAAGTCCAACATCTCTCTCTCTCTCCCTTCATTTCCCTCCTTCCATCCTTCTCTCCCTCCCCTCATGGCTCTGCCCACGGCTCTCTCTCAAATCCCACCTCCCCCCTCCCACACAGTCCGATGTAAGCATCTCTCCCCCTCCTATCCCTGCCCGTTGCTCTCTCTCTCAAGTTCCTTCTCCCTACTGCCCTGTGCACCTTTTGAAAAGCAAGCAAGTCTTCAGCTCTGCATCACCAGTGGCAGCCATACTCAAAGGCTGCCAAAACCCTGCGCCAGCCCTTTCCCTCTGACCCGCCCTTCCAAAAACAGGAAATTACATCACAAGGGGCAGGACAGGTCAGAGAGAAAGGCTAGGTGTAGGCCACAGGCAGCCTTTAAGTATGGCTGCCGGTACTGCTGCAGGGCTGAAGACGTGCTTGAGGGAGGGAAAGATGCTGGGCCATGCAAAAGGGGTGGGAGAAGGAGGGTAGCATGCATTATTAAACTGCCATTGAACGTTTAAATCACAAATAATAATTGACATGTTATCGTGTAGCCCTAGTCTGTATTAGTTTTTAATTATGATTTTACTGTGATACTTTTTCAGGATGAAACAGATCACACTGACACAAATAGCATAAATACCACAGTAACAATTAACGTATGTTTTCAGGGAAGGAGAGGTTTAAAATCAAGAGGCATGACCTTAATAGATATTTGCACCCCTCAAAAAAAATAATAAGCATATAGAAAATAACTGAAAATGAAAGCTAAGTATATGCAAAAGAAAGTGGTGTGTAGATATCTTGTGGAACCTAGCTAACATAATGTAAATGAAAAAAACAAAACCAAAGATTTGATGAACATATACATGGTTTTAAATATGTAAACGGTAAAGGCAATTCTCTAAAGAGCGACTAAATTAGGCATCAATAGTGCACACAAATATATAAAATACTAGAACTTAAGCATGTGATTGGTACCAATAAGTGGTAGTTACACACACATAAGGGTTAGGCACTATTCTTTAAATAGTTCATATAACAGATTTTACAAAGCTGTAGTAGAAAGTGGCCTTAGCGCGCCCTAACTCAGGTCTTTCCTGCACATCAAGGCCATTTTTACCGCAGCTTGAAAACGGCTAATTTTCCATTTTCCAAATCAATGGTCACACATGCAACTGCAATGGGGTGCTAATGTGGGTGGAGTATGGGTGTTTCACTTAGCAACATGCAACTTATAGAACACTTTCAGTTGTGCGCATTGCATGGCACACTTAGGCACATCCACTTATGTCTGATATTCAGAAGACATATGTGGCCATACCTAAGTTTTGGCACACCAAAGCAGCTTTGCGCTAGTATTCTACAACCCCTTAGGTGCACCTTTAAGCCACAATTGGTGCTAAATGCATCCCTTTGTGGCACCTTAAATTCTAGCACCGATTTATAGAATTGCCCCCAGTATGCCTGCATTAATTATGGGAAAATTACAAAATCAGTAGATGTGAAAGATTACGTTACATTTTTTAGATACTGAGAAAGATATACCTAAAACGTTTCACAAAATCAGCCACTTGCTCAGGTGATGTCATCCAGTCTACATGGTCAACAATTTTTCTAAATGAAAACAAAACAAGTATTATATTTTTAATTATCTTTACATAGGACAAAATAAAACACTGTTACAAGGGCAATATAGATAGCCAAAGCTTTAGCAATGTGTTTATAATGGAAAGTTAGCTAGCATATACATTTCATCTTACCTGAAAAATTATACTACCAATATAATGCACTATGTCAACACTTTCTGGACGGACTATGCAAGTGAGTTGGGATGCCTTATCAGCATTATTATTTAACTTGTATTTGACACCAATTTGTGTGTTATTACGTGATGCAGGCTGAGGTTAAACTGTATGCTGATGCTATACAGTTTGTTTTTTTCTGTAAATGAGAGCTTTTCTGTAGGAAGGGAGAAATTGGCAGAGTACTTAAGATCAAGTTATGGATGCAAGCAAATTATTTAGCACTGAATGTTTCAAAGACTAAAGTGATGCTTGTAACAAGGTCAACTAATGACATAGACTATAAACCTGTTGTGTTTGAAAGGATGCAGATCCCAATTAAGAACCAGATTATGAGTTTGGGTGTTATTACTGACTCGAGGTTGACAATGCAGGCACAAGTTTCTAGATTAGTACAGTCATGTTTTTTTTTTCAGTTAAAAGTTCTGATTAAGTTGAAATACCTGTTGCAAAGTATGAATCTCAGATAGTCTTTCACTGGGAATTATGAAAGCCAGAATTCATGTGCTGCAGGTAGTACAGCATGCTGCAGTACACATGATTTTTGGTTTAGGACTTTTTGAATCTGTTACAGGTGTAATGAAAGCTCTTCACTGGTTGCCAACTGCTTTTAGAGTTCATTTTAAACTGCTTTTATTGGTTTTTAAGATTTGTATGATTTAGTTCCTGTCTATTTTAGGAAGGTGTTGCAGTGTTAGAGGACCACATGAGCATTACGTTCTGAAAATAGACAGCGTTTGAACTGCTTTTATGTTATAGCAAAGGCAGTATTATCTTATGCTGGCCCTATTGAACGGAATGAACTAACTTTGAGGCTCTGTTGCAGAAGCTTGACAGGCATATTTTGGGATTTAATTCAGTATGTATGAAAATGATGATGATTTTGCGTTTGTATGTGATTTTTCAAAACTACTGTGCTTATTTTGTAACCCAACTAGTTAATAGGCAGGCAATATATGCTTTAAATATATAAAATAAACTATAACAATCTTGCTTGAGAAAACAAAACACAATGTTGTACTAGAGTAACTTTTAAAGCTAAGTCACAATTTGGCAACTTCATTGTTCCCAGCATTAAGAGAGAAACGCTTAAAACTTCTGGAGTAAATAAGAGTCCTATAGAACTTTCCATGACACTTGAAATCTGGAGATTTAATCTTATAAGACAAAGGTTGGAGTACACAATTGATAATAGGAACAAGGATATTTTTTATTATCAGCATTAGTTGTTCCAATATGTTTCATTTGAACAGCAGAATAAGTTTCTTCTATTGTACGGTTTCATGTATATCACTCTTATTTGAAGCATTAAAAGATTTTAGAACCAGTGACTGATTCCATTTCTCTGCCATTCAGTTTTAAGATTTTCTTGAGACCCCTGATGCAGGCATATGCTTATGCCAAAATACATCTGTGTCAGGTCATTTCTCAGTGACAACTGATGCTGGTAATAAAGAATCAACTGATTAATATTCTGATTAATATTCTTCGTCAGATCGGAAATAAGCAAATGTGGTAGCAGATAGTATATATAAGAGAAACATCAACGTGTAGTAACTATAAATTCAGCAGCATCTCTTCTTTGTCACATTTGTGTGACATAAACAGAGATGGGGAAAGGGATCTTGAGGTGATAGTATCTGAGGATTTGAAGGCGACGAAACAGTGTGACAAAGCGGTGGCTGTATCTAGAAGGTTGTTGGGCTGTATAGAGAGAGGTGTGACCAGCAGAAGAAAGGGAGTGTTGATGCCCCTGTATAAGTCGTTGGTGAGGCCTCATCTGGAGTATTGTGTTCAGTTTTGGAGGCCGTATCTTGCTAAGGATGTAAAAAGAATCAAAGCGGTGCAAAGAAAAGCTACGAGAATGGTATGGGATTTGCGTTACAAGACGTATGAGGAGAGACTTGCTGACCTGAACATGTATACCCTGGAGGAAAGGAGAAACAGGGGTGATATGATACAGACGTTCAAATATTTGAAAGGTATTAATCCGCAAACGAACCTTTTCCGGAGATACGAAGGCGGTAGAACGAGAGGACATGAAATGAGATTGAAGGGGGGCAGACTCAAGAAAAATGTCAGGAAGTATTTCTTCACGGAGAGAGTGGTGGATGCTTGTAATGCCCTCCCGCGGGAGGTGGTGAAGAAAACGGTAACGGAATTCAAACATGCGTGGGATAAACATAAAGGAATCCTATTCAGAAGGAATGGATCCTCAGGAGCTTAACCGAGATTGGATAGCAGAGCCGGTAGTGGGAGGCAGGGCTGGAGGTTGGGAGGCGGGGATAGTGCTGGGCAGACTTATACGGTCTGTGCCAGAGCCGGTGGTGGGAGGCAGGGACAGTGCTGGGCAGACATACGGTCTGTGCCAGAGCCGGTGGTGGGAGGCGGGGCTGGTTGGTGGGAGGCGGGGACAGTGCTGGGCAGACTCATATGGTCTGTGCCAGAGCCGGTGGTGGGAGGCAGGGATAGTGCTGGGCAGACTTATACAGAGCACAGGCACAAATCAAAGTAGGGTATACACAAAAGGTAGCACACATGAGTTGTCTTGTTGGGCAGACTGGATGGACCGTGCAAGTCTTTTTTCTGCCGTCATCTACTATGTTACTATGTTACTATCAATTGTGTACTCCTTTTTTTTTTCCGTCTCATCTGTGGTTCATTCCATTCGTGGAGGATTATTTTCCTTCTCTTTTGTGATTTAATCTTAAGTGTCAAGCAAATACCCAACTCTAGATATCAGATGGCTAGCTATGGAAGTAGGTGTGCTTCAGCACTCACAAGCAAGAGTGCATAATGTGCAAAAACATACCTATTAATTGTGTCACCATATGTTGCCCTAATAAGCTGCTGTAGTAAGTTTTTGATATTTCTTCGTAGCCATTGATTTCTCTCCTTTAAATCAAAGACTTCATCCATAAGAAGCAGCATTACTCTGAGAGGAATATTGTCATCCACCTAGTAGAATTCAAAAGATATAGAAAAACTATAGGATATCATCTAGAAAATACTTTAGCATATACTAATACATATTGGTGCTACAGGATCTTAATTACTACTTTCATTTAAAATGTGTTTCCGTCATCTATATGAACCTCTGCTGCAAACTGGGTTGATTTACTAAACTTGTTTTGTATTAGATAAGGAATGGGCAAATGTCTGGTAAATCAGATCCTATGTTTTCCTCAAAGCAATGTTACTTTATACAGAATCTTTCTTGTCTCCTTCTCAAAATGCTTTAATGATGCAGAACTAGTGAAACCTTTCTGTGAGCTAATTTGTCCACTTAATCAACCACAATCATTTACACCCTTTCATTTAGTTCTGGCAGTTTAATCTCTACAACAGCAGCATTTAAACAAGAACTGTCTTGAGTACAAACTGAGGGACTGATGAAATACAGTAATAGGCCATGTTATCCTTTAGCATAATGGTTTACTTTTGATTTTTCCATGCTAAACTTACTCCAGATGCAGTAAAGATTTCAGCATGGAAAAATCTGCAGTAAAAAGATTATGCTAAATAGTAATATAGTCTGATGGAAACCTACTGAATTTGGAATTGCTACAGATGCAAAAAAAAAAAAAAGCCAAAATTTAAGGTATTAAAAATATTTTTTCTCCTGTAGTACAAGGCTTTTGTGTGGGGAAATCTTGCCTGACCAATTTACTTCAATTCTTTGAAGAAGTGAACAAACATGTGGACAACGGGGAGCCAGCTGATATTGTGTATCTGGATTTTCAAAAGGCTTTTGACAAGGTACCTCATGAAAGGCTACAGAGGAAATTGGAGGGTCATGGGATAGGAGGAAATGTCCTATTGTGGATTCAAAACTGGTTGAAGGATAGGAAACAGAGAGTGGTGTTAAATGGGCAGTATTCACAATGGAGAACAGTAGTTAGTGGGGCCCCTCAGGGGTCTGTGCTAGGACTGCTGCTTTTTAACATATTTATAAATGATTTAGAGATGGGAGTAACTAGCGAGGTAATTAAATTTGCTGATAACACAAACTTATTCAAAGTCGTTAACTTGCGACAGGATTGTAAAAAATTACAGAAGGACCTTACGAGACTGGGAGACTGGGCGGCTAAATGGCAGATGACGTTTAATGTGAGCAAGTGCAAGGTGATGCATGTGGGGAAAAAAGAACCCAAATTTTAGCTATGTCATGCAAGGTTCCACGTTAGGAGTTACAGACCAAGAAAGGGATCTGGGTGTCGTCGTCGATAATACACTGAAACCTTCTGCTCAGTGTGCTAGGAAAGCGAATAGATTGTTGGGTATTATTAGGAAAGGTATGGAAAACAGGTGTGAGGATGTTATAATGCCATTGTATCGCTCCATGGTGAGACCGCACCTTGAGTATTATGTTCAATACTGGTCGCCGCATCTCAAGAAAGATATAGTGGAAATGGAAAAGGTGCAGCGAAGGGAGACTAAAATAATAGCGGGGATGGGACGACTTCCCTATGAAGAAAGACTAAGGAGGCTAAAGCTTTTCAGCTTGGAGAAGAGACGGTTGAGGGGAGACATGATTGTGGTATATAAAATAATGAGTGGAGTGGAACAGGTGGAAGTGAAGCCTCTGTTCTCGCTTTCCAAAAATACTAGGACTAGGGGGCATGCGATGAAACTACAGTGGAGTAAATTTAAAACAAATCAGAGAAAATGTTTCTTCACCCAACGCGTAATTAAACTGGAATTCATTGCCAGAGAACGTGGTGAAGGCGGTTAGCTTAGCAGAGTTTAAAAAGGAGTTAGACGGTTTCCTAAAGGACAAGTCCATAAACCGCTACTAAATGGACTTGGGAAAAATCCACAATTCCAGGAATAACATGCATAGAATGTTTGTATGTTTGGGAAGCTTGCCAGGTGCCTATCGGTTCAAAACTCTGCTGCCCGTCTCGTCTTCCGCCAGGGTCGCTTTACTCATACTACCCCTCTCCTCAAGATCCTTCACTGGCTCCCTATCCGTTTTCACATCCTGTTCAAACTTCTTCTACTAACCTATAAATGTACTCACTCTGTTGCTCCCAGTATCTCTCCACACTCGTCCTTCCCTACACCCCTTCCTGTGCACTCCGCTCCATGGATAAATCCTTCTTATCTGTTCCCTTCTCCACTACTGCCAACTCCAGACTTCGCGCCTTCTGTCTCGCTGTACCCTACACCTGGAATAAACTTCCTGAGCCCCTACGTCTTGCCCCATCCTTGGTCACCTTTAAATCTAGACTGAAAGCTCACCTCTTTAACATTGCTTTTGACTCGTAACCACTTATAACCACTCGCCTCCACCTACCCTCCTCTCTTTCCTGTACACATTAATTGATTTGATTACTTTATTTTTTGTCTATTAGATTGTAAGCTCTTTGAGCAGGGACTGTCTTTCTTCTATGTTTGTGCAGCGCTGCGTACGCCTTGTAGCGCTATAGAAATGCTAAATAGTAGTAGTAGTAGACAGGATGCTGGGCTCGATGGACCTTTGGTCTTTTCCCAGTGTGGCATTACTTATGTACTTAGGTAAGGTCTCTTTACTTCAGCTCAGGACTGAAGTAAAGATGTTATATGGGAGCATCAGGGTCACCTGAGGTGAAACGAAGCATTTAACCTCAGAAAACTCGTAGCCCAAGTGGACCTGGTAGCCTTCCTATATATGGAAAAAGAAAAAAAGCATCACTGGGCCTTTTTTAGGTATGTTAAAAGTAAGAAGCTGGCAAAAGAATCGGTTGGACCGCTAGATGACCGAGGGGTAAAAGGAGCAATCAGGATATTAAACAGATTAAATGAATTCTTTGCTTTGGTCCTTACCGAGGAAGATTTGGGAGAGATACTGGTGCCAGAAATGGTATTCGAAGCTGACGAGTTGGAGAAACTGAATGAAATCTCTATAAACCTAGAGGATGTAATGCGGCAATTTGACAAATTGAAGAGTAGCAAATCTCCTGGACTGGATGGTATTCATCCCAGAGTACTGATAGAATTGAAAAATGAACTGGTACAACTATTGTTAGTAATATGTAATTTAACTTTAAAATCGAGTATGGTACCAGAAAATTGGAGGGTAGCCCATGTAATGCCAATATTTAAAAAAGGATCCAGAGTGGATCCGGGAAATTATAGATCGGTGAGCCTGACGTCGGTGCCAGGCAAAATGATAGAGACTATTATAAAGAACAAAATTACAGAGCATATTCAAAAGCATGGATTAATGAGACAAAGCCAACATGGATTTAGTGAAATCTTGCCCCACATTTCTTTGAAGGGGTGAACAAACATGTGGATAAAGGCGACCTGGTTGGTATTGTGTAGCTGGATTTTCAAAAGGCGTTTGACAAAGTACCTCATGAAAGACTACAGAAGAAATTAGAGGGTCATGGGATAGGAGGTAAGGTAAAATTATGTATCATACCTGATAATTTTCTTTCCATTAATCATAGCTGATCAATCCATAGACTGGTGGGTTGTGTCCATCTACCAGCAGGTGGAGATAGAGAGCAAACTTTTGCCTCCCTATATGTGGTCATGTGCTGCCGGAAACTCCTCAGTATGTCGATATCAAAGCTCCATCCGCAGGACTCAGCACTTAGAGAATTACACCCACGAAGGGACACTCTGCCCAGCTCACCACCGCCGAAACGGGGGAGGGGAATTAACCCAGCTCATCCCCACACAAGTGGGGGAGGGGAATCCGTCCAGCTCATCCCTGCGGAGCGGGGGAGGGACACCACACCCGCCGATGCGGGGGGGATCTGGCTTATCCTGCAACCGCAACCGCGGGAGGAGCTGACTGACCCTAACACCGCCGAAGCGGGAGGGGTACAAAGCTGCCCTACAGCCGCACGAAGCGGGAGGGAGTGCCGGCAGAATTTAAATCTCAATCCAGCCCCGTAAAACGGAGGGGAGAGGAATGCAGCAGCTCACTGTAACACAAACTCGTCTCAACTCTTGAAGAATCCAAGTGAAAAAACTTGAACACGAAGTCTTTCTGAAGTAACTGAAGACTAAACTTGAACCTGAAATGCAACCAGAATAAAAACAGTACAGATATCTGGGAGGGGCTATGGATTGATCAGCTATGATTAATGGAAAGAAAATTATCAGGTATGATTATACATAATTTTACCTTCCATATCATCAAGCTGATCAATCCATAGACTGGTGGGATGTACCGAAGCAGTACTCACCCAGGGCGGGACATTGAACTCCCTGACCTCAACACTGAAGCTCCAAACCGGGCCTCCGCCCGTGCAGCCACAGTCAAGCGGTAATGCTTGGAGAATGTATGAGCCGAAGCCCAAGTTGCCGCCTTGCATATCTCTTCCAAGGAGACGGACCCGGCCTCTGCCATCGAGGCCGCCTGAGCTCTAGTGGAGTGAGCCTTCAGCTGGATAGGCGGCACCTTCCCCGCGGCCACATAAGCCGCTGCAATGGCTTCCTTGACTCATCTTGCCACTGTAGGCTTAGCAGCCTGCAGACCCTTACGAGGACCTGCAAACAGGACAAACAGATGATCCGATTTCCGGAACTCATTGGTCACTTCCAAGTATCTGATGACTCGTCTCACATCCAGATATTTAAGAGCAGAGTACTCCTCTGGGTAGTCCTCCCTACGAAAGGAAGGGAGACAGAGCTGCTGATTCACATGGAAGCGAGAAACAATCTTGGGCAGGAAGGAAGGCACTGTGCGAATAGTCACTCCTGCCTCAGTGAACTGCAGAAAGGGCTCTCGACATGAGAGCGCCTGGAGCTCGGAAACTCTTCTGGCTGAAGTGATAGCCACCAAAAAGACTGCTTTCAACGTCAGGTCTTTCAGAGATGCCCTCGACAAGGGTTCAAAAGGCGGCTTCTGCAATGCTCTTAGCACCAGGTTGAGATTCCACGCAGGCACCACTGAGTGCAGAGGAGGGCGCAGGTGATTAACTCCCTTGAGAAAGCGCACCACATCTGGCTGCGAAGCCAGGGAAGCACCCTTCAGGCGGCCCCTGAAGCAAGCCAGAGCCGCTACCTGGACTTTAAGGGAACTGAGCGACAGGCCTTTCTCCAGACCTTCTTGCAGGAACGCCAACACTGAAGAAATTGGAGCAGTGAAGGGAGAAAGTGAGCCTGCTTCACACCACGCTGCAAATATACGCCAAACCCTGGCGTAAGCAGTAGAAGTAGAGCGCTTCCTCGCTCTCAGCATAGTGGCGATGACCTTGTCTGAGAAGCCCTTCTTTCTCAGACGCTACAGCTCAATAGCCAGGCCGTAAGACCAAAGGGGGAGGGATCCTCCATCACCACGGGACCCTGATGTAACAGGCCCTGCTCCACTGGCAGCCGCAGAGGATCGTCGACTGAGAGCCTGATCAAGTCCGCATACCAGGGACGTCTGGGCCAATCCGGACCCACCAGGATTACCCTGCCGGGATGCTTTGCCACCCGGTCTAGCACCCTGCCCAACATGGGCCAGGGCGGGAACACATAGAGAAGCTCTTGAGTCGGCCACTGTTGGAGAAGAGCATCTACTCCCAGGGATCGAGGGTCCCGTCCTCTGCTGAAAAAGCGCGGCACTTGGCAATTGGCCGATGACGCCATCAGATCTAGGCTCGGCTGGCCCCAGCGCTTCGTGATGTCCAAGAACGCCTGAGCAGATAGCTGCCACTCTCCGGGCTCCAAGGTATGGCGACTGAGAAAGTCCGCCTTGACATTCATGACTCCGGCAATGTGGGCCGCTGACAGCTGCTCCAGGTTCGCTTCTGCCCACTGGCATAGATTCATAGCCTCCTTGGCTAGAGGGGCGCTCTTGGTACCTCCCTGGCGGTTGACATAGGCCACAGCCGTGGCATTGTCCGACAGGACCCGTACCGGCTTCAACACCAGTACCGGGATGAACTCCAAAAGCGCCAACCGAATGGCTCTGAGTTCCAGGAGGTTGATAGACCACTTTGCCTCTGCAGGAGACCAGAGCCCCTGCGCTGTCCTTCCCAAGCAGTGGGCTCCCCAGCCCGACAAAGAGGCGTCCGTCGTGACGACAATCCACTCCGGGGTCACCAGAGGCATTTCCGCAGACAACTTGTCTGTCTGCATCCACCAGCTCAGCGCCTTGCGCACTGCTGGGTCCAAGGGAAGGCGCACAGCATAATCCTCCGACATCGGAGTCCAGCGCTGCAGCAGAGATTGTTGTAGTGGTCTCATATGAGCCCTGGCCCAGGGCACTACTTCCATCGTGGCCGTCATAGAGCCCAACAGCTGCACATAGTCCCAAGCCCGAAGAGGAGAGGCTACTAGGAACTGGTCCACCTGAGCCTGAAGCTTGACAATCCGATTGTCTGGCAGGAACACTCTGCCCACTTGGGTGTCGAATCTAACTCCCAGATACTCCAGGGACTGAGTCGGGCGCAGCTGGCTTTTCTCCCAGTTGATGATCCATCCCAGGGAGCTCAAAAGAGCAACTACCCGGTCCACAGCTTTGCCGCACTCTGCATAAAAGGGGGCTCGGATCAACCAGTCGTCCAGATAAGGATGGACTTGTACTCCTTCCTTTCGCAGGAAGGCCGCGATGACCACCATTACTTTGGAAAAGGTCCGCGGAGCAGTAGCCAACCTGAACGGGAGGGCTCTGAACTGGAAGTGTCGGCCCAGGACTGCAAAACGCAGAAAGCGTTGATGAGGAGGCCAGATGGGAATATGCAAGTACGCTTCCTTGATGTCCAAGGATGCCAGGTACTCCCCTGCCTTCACTGCCGCTATAACAGAGCGGAGAGTCTCCATGCGAAAGTGCCGCACTTTCAAGGCCCGATTGACCCCTTTGAGGTCGAGGATAGGCCGGACAGAACCTCCTTTCTTTGGTACCCCAAAGTAAATGGAGTAACGCCCCTTGCCAAGCTGACTTTCTGGCACCGGAACGACCGCACCCAGGCGGATCAGATTGTCCAAAGTCTGCTGCACTGCCACAGCTTTGACCGGAGACTTGCAGGGAGAGAGTACAAACCCGTCTCTTAAGGGTCGGCAGAACTCTAGCTTGTAGCCGTCTCTGATGACTTCCAGCACCCAAGCGTCTGAAATTATTGTGGTCCACTCGCCCAGAAACGAGGACAGCCGTCCTCCAATCTGCACTGGGGCGTGGACCAAGGCCCCGTCATTGGGTACGAGACCCTGGGGGAGGACCGGAGGGAGCACCTCCGGGACGGCGGTCTCTGCGAAAGGAATGCTGCTTGGGGGAGAAATTCCTCTTAAAGGAAGAGGGGGCAGAGGAACCCGACCTGCCCGGGCGGTACCGACGGGCTTCCTGAAACCGTCCTCTGGAGGTACCGGGACGAGTACTAGCCCGAGCCCTGACCTCTGGTAACTTCTTGCCCTTAGACGTGCCGAGATCGGTCACGATTTTGTCCAGCTCGACCCCAAAGAGCAGCTTGCCTTTAAAAGGCAATCTAGCCAGGCGGGATTTAGAGGCGTGGTCAGCTGACCAATGTTTCAGCCAAAGCCACCGCCGTGCAGAGATTGTCTGAGCCATGCCTTTAGCTGAGGCCCTCAAGACATCATACAGCAAGTCTGCCAAATAGGCTAAGCCCGATTCCAGGGCCGGCCAATCAGCCCTCAAGGAATGATCCGAGGGGGAAGCCCGCTGCACCATAGTCAGGCACGCCCTGGCCACATAGGAGCCGCAAACTGAGGCCTGCAAACTTAAAGCAGCCGCCTCAAAGGACGACCTTAAGGCCGCCTCCAATCTTCTGTCTTGGGCGTCCTTTAGGGCCGTGCCACCTTCCACCGGCAACGCCGTTTTCTTAGTCACCGCAGTGATTAAAGAATCCACGGTAGGCCACAGATAGGCCTCACGTTCACTTTCAGTCAAAGGATAGAGGCGGGACATAGCCCTAGCCACTTTAAGGCTCGCTTCAGGGACATACCATTGAGCCGAAATTAAGGTGTGCATGGCATCATGCACGTGGAAGGTTCTAGGCGGGCGCTTCGTCCCCAGCATAATGGCAGAGCCAACAGGGGCTGAGGGAGAGACGTCCTCCGGAGAGGAAATCTTCAAAGTGTCCATGGCCTGTATCAACAGGTTGGGCAAATCCTCTGAGCTAAAAAGCCGCGCTGCAGAGGGGTCATCCGCTCCATCCGAGCGGGGATCCGTCTCCTCCAAGGAATCCGCAAAGGACCGTTGGGAGAACTCAGATACGCTGCCCTCATCTACATCGGAGGAGACAAAGTCCTCCAAGGCCTGGGAATCAACCCGAGGGCGTTTACCTCTGGGAACCTCAACCTCTTTACCAGACGAGGGAGCAGGGGCAGCGTTTTGCATAAGGAAGGCCTGATGCAGCAGCAAAACAAACTCGGGGGAGAAACCCCCCAGACTGTGCACTTCCGCAGCCTGGGCTACAGCCCTAGACGCACCCTCAACCGGCGCTCGCAAGAGCGGGGGAGAGACATGCTGCGCATACAAAATGGCGTCCGGCGCGACACTCCGCGAAGGAGCCGCGCGGGAAGAACGGCGCTTAACTTTAGCCGCTTTTGTGCCGTCGCCCAAATTAAGGGCGTTCATGGCATTAATGTCTCCAACCTCAAGGGCGGCCCAAGAAGAAGCCGTCCGAGCCGCGTGGCCGGCCAAGATAGCGGAGGCGAGGAGCGGGGGATGGGCGTTTATGGCGGGAAAAACCGCCACGCCGGAGGAAGGACCGGGACATTCATCGGTCACGAAACTGTCACCCAACAAGGGCGAATCAGGCTTTAAGACCCCCGCATCCCCTCTAGAAGCGCTCAAGCGATCCGGGGAGCGACTCTTTGCGCCCTCGCCCTCCGACGCCATATGCCACGAGGAGAAAAATCGGGGAACCCCCTGCCCGCTATAAAAAGGTAAAAATTACCTGCTTGCCGCTCCGAGCTGTAACGACCTGGTGTCCCAGTGAGTAGCTGCAATAAACGTTTAAATAAACGTCGAAATAAACGCCTTTAAGGACGTTCAAAATTTTTTTTTTTTTTAACGGAGCCAGCGGGAGGGGGGAGAAAAGGAGGGACCTGGCACCACCAGGTTTGCACTTGCTCAAAAGAGCCCTCAACCCCAGGCACTCAACAAAACCTAAGAATTAGGCTTGGAGGCCTAGCCAGAGCTGCTGCTGTGTGTGACCACCACCTGCTCAGATAGAGAACATACTGAGGAGTTTCCGGCAGCACATGACCACATATAGGGAGGCAAAAGTTTGCTCTCTATCTCCACCTGCTGGTAGATGGACACAACCCACCAGTCTATGGATTGATCAGCTTGATGATATGGAATGTCCTTTTGTGGATTAAAAACTGGTTAAAGGATAGAAAGCAGAGAGTAGGGTTAAATGGTCAGTATTCTCAATGGAGAAGGGTAGATAGTGGGGTTCCTCAGCGGTCTTGCTGGGACCGCTGCTTTTTAACATATTTATAAATGATCTAGAGATGGGAGTAACTAGTGAGGTAATTAAATTTGCTGACTACACAAAGTTATTCAAAGTTGCTAAATCTCGATTGTGAAAAATTACAAGAGGACCTTACGAGACTGGGAGTCTAAATGGCAGATGACGTTTAATGTGAGCAAGTGCAAAGAAATGCATATGGGAAAGAGGAACTCGAACTATAGCTACGTAATGCAAGGTTCCACGTTAGGAGTCACCGACCAAGAAAGGGATCTCGGCGTCGTTGTTGATGATACGTTGAAATCCTCTGCTCAGTGTGCTGCGGCGGCTAAGAAAGCAAATAGAATGTTAGGTATTATTAAGAAAGGAATGGAAAACAAAAGTGAGGACGTTATAATGCCTTTGCATCAATCCATGGTGCGACCACACCTCGAATATTGTGTTCAATTCTGGTCGTCACATCTCAAAAAAGATATAGTGGCATTAGAAAAGGTGCAAAAAAGGTCGACAAAAATGATAAAGGGGATGGAGAATAGACGGCTCAGGGGAGATATGATAAGAGGTCTATAAAATAATGAGTGGAGTGGAACGGGTAGACGTGAATCGTTTGTCTACTCTTTCCAAAAATACTACGACCAGGGGGAATGTGATGAAGCAAAGTAGTAAATTTAATACGACTAGGAGAAACTTTTTCTTCACTCAATGTGTAATTAAACTCTGGGATTCGTTGCCAGAGAATGTGGTAAAGGCGGTTAGCTTAGCAGGGTTTAAAATGGGTCTGGACAGCTTCCTAAAGGAAATGTCCATAGACCATTATTAAATGGACTTGTGGAAAATCCACTGTTTACTTCTGGGATAAGCAGCATAAAATGTATTGCGCTTTTTTGGGATCTTGCCAGGTATTTGTGACCTGGATTGGCCACTGTTGGAAACAGGATGTTGGGCTTGATGAACCTTTGGTTTGTCCAAGTATGGCAATACTTAAGTACTTATCCAGGGTCCTCCAAGACATCCAAGTACTGCTTCCTCCTCCCTTCAGTAATTCAGCACAGCCACACTTGCTCTCTGCCCGGGCTGTTAGCAAGGCTCATGTCATTGACACATACATGAGCTAGCAGCATAGCGAATGATACATACCTGTAGCAGGTATTCTCCGAGGACAGCAGGCTGATTGTTCTCACGACTGGGTTGACGTCCACGGCAGCCCCTCAAACCGGACGAAAAAACTCGTGGGATGTCCCGTACGCAGGGCATGCCCACCGCGCATGCGTGGCCGTCTTCCCGCCCGTGTGCGACCGTTCCCGCTCAGTTTAATGACAAGCAAAGAAAAGAGGAAAAATGCAACTCCAAAGGGGAGGAGGGAGGGAAGGTGAGAACAATCAGCCTGCTGTCCTCGGAGAACACCTGCTACAGGTATGTATCATGCGCTTTCTCCGAGGACAAGCAGGCTGCTTGTTCTCACGACTGGGGTATCCCTAGCTCTCAGGCTCACTTAAAACAAAAAAACAAGGTCAACTGAACCTCGCAATGGCAAGGGCAAAACAGAAATTGACCTACGAAGAACTAACAGAGTGCAGCCTGAACAGAATAAAACCGGGTCCTGGAGGGTGGAGTTGGATTCAAACCCCAAACAGATTCTGCAGCACCGACTGCCCAAACCGACTGTCGTGTCGGGTATCCTGCTGGAGGCAGTAATGTGATGTGAATGTGTGGACAGATGACCACGTCGCAGCCTTGCAAATCTCTTCAATAGTGGCTGACTTCAATTGGGCCACGGACGCAGCCAAGGCTCTAACTTTGTGAGCCGTGACATGACCCTCAAGAGTCAGCCCAGGCTGGGTGTAAGTGAAGGAAATGCAATCTGCTAGCCAATTGGAGATGGTGCGTTTCCCGACAGCGACCCCCTTCCTGTTGGGGTCGAAAGAAACAAACAATTGGGTGGACTGTCTGTGGGGCTGTGTCCGCTCCAGGTAGAAGGCCAATGCTCTTTTGCAGTCCAATGTGTGCAACTGACGTTCAGCAGGGCAGGTATGCGGTCTGGGAAAGAATGTTGGCAAGACGATTGACTGGTTAAGATGGAACTCCGACAACACCTTCGGCAGGAACTTAGGGTGAGTGCAGAGGACTACTATGTTATGATGAAATTTTGTATAAGGAGCATGAGCTACCAGGGCCTGCAGCTCACTGACTCTACAAGCTGAAGTAACTGCCACCAAGAAAATGACCTTCCAGGTGAAGTACTTCAGATGGCATGAATTCAGTGGCTTAAAAGGAGATTTCATCAGCTGGGTGAGGATGACGTTGAGATCCCATGACACTGTAGGAGGCTTGACAGGGGGCTTTGACAAAAGCAAGCCTCTCATGAATCGAACGAGATGGCTGCACCGTCTACACGAAGATGGTAAGCGCTAATTGCACTAAGGTGATTCCTTACTGAGTTGGTCTTAAGACCAGACTCTGATAAGTGTAGAAGGTATTCAAGCAGGGTCTGTGCAGGACAAGAACGAGGTTCTAGGGCCCTGCTCTCACACCAAACGGCAAACCTCCTCCACTTACAAAAGTAACTCTTTTTAGTGGAATCCTTCCTGGAGGCAAGCAAGACGCGGGAGACTCCCTCAGACAGACCCAACGAAGCAAAGTCTACGCCCTCAACATCCAGGCCGTGAGAGCCAGAGACTGAAGGTTGGGGTGCAGAAGCGCTCCGTCGTTCTGCGAAATGAGTCGGAAAACACTCCAATCTCCACGGTTCTTCGGAGGACAACTCCAGAAGAAGAGGGAACCAGATCTGACGGGGCCAAAAAGGCGCGATCAGAATTATGGTGCAGCGGTCTTGCTTGAGCTTCAGTAAGGTTTTCCCCACGAAAGGTATGGGAGGATAAGCGTACAGGAGGCTCGTCCCCCAATGGAGGAGAAAGGCATCCGACGCCAGCCTGCCGTGTGCCTGAAGTCTGGAACAGAACTGAGGCAGCTTGTGATTGGTCTGGGAGGCAAAAAGGTCCACCGAGGGGGTGCCCCACACTCGGAAGATCTTGCGTACCACCTGGGAATGGAGCGACCATTCGTGCGGTTGCATGAGTCTGCTCAATCTGTCGGCCAGACTGTTGTTTACGCCTGCCAGGTATGTGGCTTGGAGAAGCATGCAGTACTGGCTTGCCCAACGCCACATCCTGACGGCTTCCCGATACAGAGGGCTGGATCCAGTGCCCCCCCTGTTTGTTGATATAATACATTGCAACCTGATTGTCCGAATTTAGATAATTTGGGAGGACAGCCGATCCCTGAAGGCCTTCAGTGCGTTCCAGACCGCTCGGAGCTCCAGGAGGTTGATCTGAAGACCTTGTTCCTGGGGGGACCACACCCCCTGGGTGTGGAGCCCATCGACATGAGCTCCCCACCCCAGGCGAGATGCATCCGTCGTCAGCACTTTTGTGGGCAGAGGAATTTGGAATGGGAGTCCCAGGGTCAAATTGGTCCGAATGGTCCACCAGTGCAGCGAATTGCAACAACTGATGGACAGGCGGATGACATCTTCTAGATTCCCGGTGGCTTGGCACCATTGGGAAGCTAGGGTCCATTGAGCTGATCTCATGTGAAGACGAGCCATGGGAGTCACATGGACTGTAGAGGCCATATGGCCCAGGAGTCTCAACATCTGCCGAGCTGTGATCTGCTGGGACGCTCTGGCCTGGGAAGCGAGAGACAGAAGATTCTGAGCTCTCGCCTCGGGAAGATAGGCCTGAGCCGTCTGTGAATTCAGCAGAGCTCCTATGAATTCCAGAGATTGGACTGGCTGGAGATGGGACTTCGGGTAATTTATCACAAACCCCAGCAGCTCCAGTAGTTGAATAGTGCACTGCATGGACCGGAGAGCTCCTTCCTCTGAGGTGCTCTTCACCAGCCAATCGTCGAGATACGGGAACACGTGCACCCCCAGCTTGCGTAGGTATGCCGCAACCACCACGAGACACTTCGTGAACACCCGTGGTGCAGAGGCGAGCCCAAAGGGCAGCACACAATACTGAAAGTGACGTGTCCCCAGACGGAATCGAAGATACTGTCTGTGAGCTGGCAGTATCGGGATGTGAATATAAGCATCCTTTAAATCCAGGGAACATAACCAATCGTCTTTCTGAATCATGGGTAGAAGGGTGTCCAAGGAAAGCATCCTGAACTTTTCTCGCACCAGATACTTGTTCAGGCCTCTCAGGTCTAGGATGGGGCGCATCCCCCCTGTTTTCTTTTCCACAAGGAAGTACCTGGAATAGAATCCCTGCCCTTCCTGCCCGGGTGGCACGGGCTCGACCGCATTGGCGCTGAGAAGGGCGGAGAGTTCCTCTGCAAGTACCTGCTTGTGATGGGAACTGAAGGATTGAGCTCCCGGTGGACAATTTGGTGGGGTGGAGACCAAATTCAGGGTGTATCCTCACTGCACTATTTAGAGAACCCACTGGTCGGAGGTTATGAGAGGCCACCTTTGGTGAAAAACTTTCAACCTCCCCCCCGACCGGCAGGCCGTCCGGCACGGCTACTTTGATGGCGGCTATGTTCCCATGGATCCAGTTAAAATCTCGTCCCCTGCTTTTGCTGTGGAGGCGCGGGGGGGGGGGGGGGGGGGGGCTGCTTAGGCGCACGCTGTTGACGGAAACGAGCGCCCCGGGACTGTCCCTGAGGAGGCCTTCAGGCCGGTTGGGTGTACCTATGCTTGCTGTAGGCACAGAGTCCAGCCTGCCGGGCCTGAGAAAAACGTCCACCTGCAGAGGTGGATGCTGAAGGCGCCCGGTGGGAGAGCTTGTCGAGAGCGGTTTCCCGCTGGTGTAGTTAGTCCACCAACTGCTCGATCTTCTCGCCAAAAATGTTATCCCCCCGGCAAGGAACATCCGCCAGCCGCTGTGGGTGCGGTTGTCCAGGTCAGAGGCACGCAGACATGAGAGTCTGCGCATCACTATACCTTGGGCCGCAGCTCTGGATGCCACATCACAGGTGTCATAGATACCCCTGGATAGGAATTTTCTGCATGCCTTCAGCTGCCTGACCACCTCCTGAAATGGCCTGGACTGCTCCGGGGGGAGCTTGTCAACCAGGTCCGCCAGTTGCCGCACATTGTTCCGCATGTGAATGCTCATGTAGAGCTGGTATGATTGTATTCTGGTCACCAGCATGGAAGAATGGTAGGCCTTCCTCCCAAACGAATCCAGAGTGCGAGACTCCCGCCCAGGGGGCGCCGAGGCGGTATCCCTCGAACTCCATGCTCTTTTGAGAGCAGAGTCCACGACCGCTGAGTCATGAGGCAGTTGAGGCCGCATCAACTCCGGGTCTGAGTGGATTCTATATTGGGACTCCACTTTCTTGGAATGGTGGGATTAGATAATGGCTTCAACCAGTTCCGAAGCAGTGTCTCTTTGAGGACATTGTGCAACGGTACCGTGGAAGACTTTCTAGGTGGTGATGGATAGTCGAGGACTTCGAGCATCTCCGCCCTCGGCTCATCCACAGTTACCACTGGGAAGGGAATGCTGATAGACATGTCCCGAACAAAAGAGGCGAAGGAGAGGCTCTCAGGGGGCGAGAGCTTCCTCTCCGGTGAAGGTGTGGGGTCGGAGGGAAGACCCACAGACTCCTCGGAGGAGAAATATCTGGGGTCCTCCTCCTCCCCCCACGAGGCCTCCTCCTCGGTGTCGGACATGAGCTCTCTCAGCTCAGACCGCAACCGGGCCCGTCTCGACTGCGAAGAACCATGTCCTCGTTGAGGGTGTCGAGAGGTGGACTCCAGCGCCGGCGGGGACGAAGCTCCCTCCATCGACGTCGACGGGGATTCCACCTGAGTGGCGATCGACACCGCATCGAAGACCGCATCACAGGACCAGAGCCCACCGGTGCCTCCATCAATGGCACCGAGGGCGCAAGCACCCCCGGTGCCGTCAAGGCCTGGCGCATCAGCCCTTCCAGGATCCCCGGAAGGATGGCTCTGAGGCACTCGTCTAGGCCCGTTGTCAGGAGAGGCGGGGGGGCCAGTGCGGGCGTCGGTGCTGGAAGCTGTCTGGGTCCAGGAGACGGTACCGGGGTACCCGACGACCTGCGCATCGACACCTCTTCGATAGAGGGGGAGCGCTCCTCCCGGCGCTGTCGCTTCCTGGGGGTCGAGTCTTCTCTCGACATCCCGGAGCTGCCAGTCCCATGCGCCGTGAGCGACCAATGACAGTGCTTCTTTGCAGCTTTCTTCCTATGTCCGTCATTGGCGCTCCGCGGCATAGACGAGGAGGAGGTGGAGTCTCCAAGGTCTCTGGGGATCGGATCCGACAGGGTTCGGTCCCGATGGCCCTGAGCAGCGGGAGTGGCCGGGGCGGACTGCCCACGCGGTCGCTCACCGTCGCCGTCGCTGGCAGGTCGTCGGGCCAAGGGAACCTGTGCTCCTGGGGTCGGTGCCATAGTCAGCGCCGAAGACATCGGTACCGAAGGGCCGGCGCAAGTTCCAAAAAGACGGTCCCGAAGAACTTGCCTCGCCACCTGCGTCCGCTTCTGCAAGCCAAGACACAAGGGGCACGCTTTGGAATTATGCTCCGGGCCGAGACACTGGAGGCACCAAGCGTGAGGATCGGTCTGCGAGATCTTCCGGCCGCACCGACCACACTTTGTGAATCCGCTCGGGACCGTCAAGGACATCGACGGAAAAATTGTGTCGGCGAGATCAAAATCGTTGATGGTGGCGGTGAAAGGCATACCACAAAAAGGAAATAACGGCCACGAGGTGACCCCACGAAGAAACTCGATGAGGAGAAAGGAAAAACTTTTTTTTAATAAAGGGGCGCGGAAAAGAAGAAAGAAATAAAGTAAAAGCGCAGATTAGGCCGCAAATCGGTTTTCCGGGGCTGACACGGAGAGGGACGAAGACGTGTCTCTCTCCAGCGCGGAAAGCGAAAAACTGAGCGGGAACGGTCGCGCACGGGCGGGAAGATGGCTGTGCATGCGCGGTGGGCGTGCCCTGCGTGCGGGACCTCCCGCAGGATTTTTCGTCCGGTTTGAGGGGCTGCCGTGGACATCAACCCAGTCGTGAGAACAAGCATCCTGCTTGTCCTCGGAGAACAGAGGCTACCTGATCTACTGGTGCGTGCGCGTGGTTGTACCATGCGCGTACACCAGTAAATCAGGTGATGACCTCTGATGCTGCTGGCCCATGCATGTGTCAGTGAGTGCCTTACTAACCTCAGCCTGGGCAGAGAGCATGTGCGGCTGTGCTGAATTATTGAAGCGAGGGCTCAGAGGACTTGCTGAATAGTTCAAGTTAACCGTGGTTTGCCACCAAAGCAGTAAGTTAAATAATGCACCGGAGTTATAAGTTTTCATTTGAAACGGTTCTACAAATAAATTTATGCATACAATGTATGCAAAGACTCGGAGACAGTTGAGGGCACAGAGGTGGAAGAGAACAGGTAAGCAAATCAGGATTTCGAACAAATCATAGCACCGAAACAGTACTAGTGTCTGCAATGAACACATTCAAAAAAACAATTGCAACTGGTAAGAACATACTCCTACTACAATTTGACATGTCTAGCGCCTTCGACATAGTTGACCATGGAATATTACTTCATATACTAGAATACTTCGGAGTCGGAGGCCCAGTTCTCAAATGGTTCGAGGGATTCCTCACCACCAGATCTTACCAAGTAACAACGAATGATGATGATCACCACCATGAATACCGGAATGCGGAGTTCCTCAAGGATCCCCCCTCTCACCAACTCTTTTCAACCTAATGATGATACCATTAGCCAAACTCTTAGCTAATCAAAATCTTAATCCGTACATATATGCAGACAATGTCACAATCTACATCCCATTCAAACATGATCTAAATAAAATCACCAACAAGATCAACCAAAGCCTCCGAATCATGCACTCCTGGGCAGATTCCTTCCAGCTAAAACTCAATGCAGAAAAAACTCAATGCCTAGTACTCACTTCCCAACACAACACAACACAACACAACACAAACAAATACTCCACTATAACCACACCATACTGCACTCTTCCTAGTTCAGAAAATCTGAAGATCCTTGGAGTCACCATTGATCGAAACCTCACACTCGATACCCACGTGAAGAACACGACGAAAAAGATGTTCTACTCGATTTGGAAACTCAAAACATTTTCCGTACCCTAGTACAGTCAATGGTAATAAGCCATCTGGACTATTGTAACACACTGTATGCTGGCTGCAAAGCGCAGACTATTAAGAAACTCCAAACAACCCAGAATACCGCAGCCAGACTCATATTTGGAAAAACAAAATACGAAAGTGCGAGACCCTTAAGAGAGAAACTGCACTGGCTCCCTCTTAAGGAACGCATTGAGTTTAAGATCTGCATGACCGTATACAAAATCATTCACGCAGATGCCCCACTTTACATGTTAAACCTAGTGGACCTACCACCCAGAAACGCCAAAAGATCAGCCCGCAAATTCCTCAATTTGAACTTCCCCACTGTAAAGGAATTAAATATAAGCAGGCATACGCCACTACCTTCACGTACAGGAGTACACAGCTATGGAACGCACTGCCCACAGCCTTGAAAACTATGGACAATCTAACCAACTTTCGCAAATCCTTGAGGACATATCTCTTCAACAAAGCCTACAAAATGAACCCTTAATGACACTATTACCACCCCCAACCCACCTAAGAATTAAAACACACCCTACACCACCCTATATAACCCTTCCTTCTCTTATCCCTCTTACATCTTCTGCTTAATATTGATTGTATCTAGATCCTGTCATGACGATGTCATAACACTCTGTAAGCCACATTGAGCCTGCAAATAGGTGGGATAAAGCGAATGATACATACCTGTAGCAGGTGTTCTCCGAGGACAGCAGGCTGATTGTTCTCACGACTGGGTTGACGTCCACGGCAGCCCCCACCAACCAGAACAAAACTTTGCGGGCGGTCCGCCACGCAGGGCACGCCCACCGCGCATGCGCGGCCGTCTTCCCACCCGTGCGCGAACGTTTCCGCTCAGTTGAATGACAAGCAAAAATGAGTAAAACGCAACTCCAAAGGGGAGGAGGGAGGGTAGGTGAGAACAATCAGCCTGCTGTCCTCGGAGAACACCTGCTACAGGTATGTATCATTCGCTTTCTCCAAGGACAAGCAGGCTGCTTGTTCTCACGACTGGGGTATCCCTAGCTCTCAGGCTCACTCAAAACAAGAACCCAGGTCAATTGAACCTCGCAACGGCGAGGGCATAACAGAAATTGACCTACGAAGAACAACTAACTGAGAGTGCAGCCTGACCAGAATAAATTCGGGTCCTGGAGGGTGGAGTTGGATTTAAACCCCAAACAGATTCTGCAGCACCGACTGCCCAAACCAACTGTCGCGTCGGGTATCCTGCTGGAGGCAGTAATGTGATGTGAATGTGTGGACAGATGACCACGTCGCAGCCTTGCAAACCTCCTCAATAGTGGCTGACTTCAAGTGAGCCACCGACGCTGCCATGGCTCTGACACTATGAGCCGTGACATGACCCTCAAGAGTCAGCCCAGCCTGGGCGTAAGTGAAGGAAATGCAATCTGCTAGCCAATTGGAGATGGTGCGTTTCCCGACAGCGACCCCTTTCCTATTGGGGTCGAAAGAAACAAACAATTGGGCGGACTGTCTGTGGGGCTGTGTCCGCTCCAAATAGAAGGCCAACGCTCGCTTGCAGTCCAATGTGTGCAACTGACGTTCAGCAGGGCGGGTATGTGATCTGGGAAAGAATGTTGGCAAGACAATTGACTGGTTAAGATGGAACTCCGACACCACCTTTGGCAGGAACTTAGGGTGAGTGCGGAGCACTACTCTGTTATGATGAAATTTAGTATACGGAGCATGAGCTACCAGGGCTTGAAGCTCACTGACCCTACGAGCTGAAGTAACTGCCACCAAGAAAATGACCTTCCAGGTCAAGTACTTCAGATGGCATGAATTCAGTGGCTCAAAAGGAGGTTTCATCAGCTGGGTGAGGACGACGTTGAGATCCCATGACACTGCAGGAGGTTTGACAGGGGGCTTTGACAAAAGCAAGCCTCTCATGAATCGAACAACTAAAGGCTCTCCAGAGATGGCTTTACCCTCCACACGAAGATGGTAAGCACTAATCGCACTAAGGTGATTCCTTACTGAGTTGGTCTTGAGGCCAGACTCTGATAAGTGCAGAAGGTATTCAAGCAGGTTCTGTGCAGGACAAGAACGAGGTTCTAGGGCCTTGCTCTCACACCAAACGACAAACCTCCTCCACTTACAAAAGTAACTCTTTTTAGTGGAATCCTTCCTAGAGGCAAGCAAGACACGGGAGACACCCTCAGACAGACCCAACGAAGCGAAGTCTACGCCCTCAACATCCAGGCCGTGAGAGCCAGAGACTGAAGGTTGGGGTGCAGAAGCGCTCCGTCGTTCTGTGAAATGAGAGTCGGAAAACACTCCAATCTCCACGGTTCTTCGAAGGACAACTCCAGAAGAAGAGGGAACCAGATCTGGCGGTGCCAAAAAGGCGCTATCAGAATCATGGTGCCTTGGTCTTGCTTGAGCTTCAGTAAGGTCTTCCCCACCAAAGGTATGGGAGGATAAGCATACAGGAGGCCGGTCCCCCAATGGAGGAGAAAGGCATCCGACGCTAGTCTGCCGTGTGCCTCAAGTCTGGAACAGAACAGAGGCAGCTTGTGCTTGGTCTGAGAGGCGAAAAGGTCCACCGAGGGAGTGCCCCACTCTCGGAAGATCTTGCGTACCACTCTGGAATGGAGCGACCACTCGTGCGGTTGCATGACTCTGCTCAGTCTGTTGGCCAGACTGTTGTTTACACCTGCCAGGTATGTGGCTTGGAGAAGCATGCCGAACTGGCAGGCCCAACGCCATATCCCGACAGCCTCCTGACACAGGGGGCGAGATCCGGTGCCCCCCTGCTTGTTGATGTAATACATTGCAACCTGATTGTCTGTCCGAATTTGGATAATTTGACAGGACAGCCGATCTCTGAAAGCCTTCAGTGCGTTCCAGACCGCTCGGAGCTCCAGGAGGTTGATCTGAAGATCTTTTTCCTGGAGGGACCACAGTCCCTGGGTGTGAAGCCCATCGACATGAGCTCCCCATCCCAGGCGAGATGCATCCGTCGTTAGCACTTTCGTGGGCTGTGGAATTTGGAATGGGCGTCCCAGGGTCAAATTGGTCCGAATGGTCCACCAGTGCAGTGAAGTGCGACAACTGATGGAGAGGCGGATGACATCTTCTAGATTCCCGGTGGCCTGGCACCACTGGGAAGCTAGGGTCCATTGAGCAGATCTCATGTGAAAACGAGCCATGGGAGTCACATGAACTGTGGAGGCCATATGACCTAGGAGTCTCAACATCTGCCGAGCTGTGACCTGCTGAGACGCTCTGGTCTGGGAAGCGAGGGTCAGGAGGTTGTGGGCCCTCGCGTCGGGAACAAAGGCCTGAGCCGTCTGAGAACTCAGCAGAGCTCCTATGAATTCCAGAGATTGGACTGGCTGGAGATGAGACTTTGGGTAATTTATCACAAACCACAGCAGCTCCAGGAGGTGAGTAGTGCACTGCATGGACTGGAGAGCTCCTGCCTCCTAGGTGTTCTTGACCAGCCAATTGTCGAGATATGGGAACACGTGCACTCCCAGCTTGCGTAGATACGCCGCGACCACCACGAGGCACTTTGTGAACACCCATGGGGCAGAGGCGAGCCCAAAGGGCAGCACACAATACTGAAAGTGCCTTGTCCCCAGGCGGAATCTGAGATACTGTCTGTGAGCTGGCAGTATCGGGATGTGAGTGTATGCGTCCTTTAAATCCAGGGAACATAGCCAATCGTTTTTCTGAATCATTGGTAGAAGGGTGCCCAAGGAAAGCATCCTGAACTTCTCTTTGACCAGATATTTGTTCAGGCCTCTCAGGTCTTGGATGGGACGCATCCCCCCTGTTTTCTTTTCCACAAGGAAGTACCTGGAATAGAATCCCTGCCCTTCTTGCCCGGGTGGCACGGGCTCGACCGCATTGGCGCTGAGAAGGGCGGAGAGTTCCTCTGCAAGTACCTGCTTGTGCTGGGAGCTGAAGGATTGGGCTCCCGGAGGACAATTTGGTGGAGGGGAGGCCAAATTCAGGGTGTATCCGCACCGCACTATTTGGAGAACCCACTGGTCGGAGGTTATTAGAGGCCACCTTTGGTGAAAAAGTTTTAACCTCCCCCCGACTGGCAGATCGTCCGGCACGGACACTTTGATGGCGGCTATGTTCCCATGGATCCAGTCAAAAACCCGTCCCCGGTTTTTGCTATGGAGGCGCCGGGGGCTGCTTAGGCGCACGCTGTTGACGGGAACGAGCGCGCTGGGACTGTCCCTGTGCCTGACGAGGCCTTCGGGCCGGCTGGGTGTACCTACGCTTGTTGTAGGCGTAGGGCGCAGCCTGCCTGGCCCGGGAAAAACGTCCACCTGCTGAGGTGGATGCTGAAGGCGCCCGGTGGGAGAGCTTGTCGAGGGCGGTTTCCCACTGATGTAGTTGGTCCACCACCTGCTCGACCTTCTCACCAAAAATATTATCCCCCCGGCAAGGGACATCGGCCAGCCGCTGCTGGGTGCGGTTGTCCAGGTCAGAGGCACGCAGCCATGAGAGCCTGCGCATCACTATACCTTGGGCCGCAGCACGAGATGCCACATCACAGGTGTCATATATACCCCTGGACAGGAACTTTCTGCACGCCTTCAGCTGCCTGACCACCTCCTGAAAAGGCCTGGACTGCTCCGGGGGGAGCTTGTCGACCAGGTCCGCCAGTTGCTTCACATTATTCCGCATGTGTATGCTCGTGTAGAGCTGGTAGGACTGGATGCGGGTCACGAGCATTGAAGATTGGTAGGCCTTCCTCCCAAACGAGTCCAGAGTGCGAGACTCCCGCCCCGGGGGCGCCGAGGCGGTATCCCTCGAACTCCGTGCCCTCTTGAGAGCAGAGTCCACGACCGCCGAGTCATGAGGCAATTGAGGCCGCATTAACTCTGGGTCTGAGTGGATCCTGTATTGGGACTCCGCTTTTTTGGGGATGGTGGGATTAGATAAAGGTCTCAACCAGTTCCGAAGCAGTGTCTCTTTGAGGACATTGTGCAACGGTACCGTGGAGGACTCTCTAGGTGGTGATGGATAGTTGAGGACCTCGAGCATCTCGGCCCTTGGCTCATCCACAGAGACCACGGGGAAGGAAATGCAAATAGACATGTCCCTGACGAAGGAGGCAAAGGAGAGGCTCTCAGGTGGCGAGAGCTTCCTCTCTGGTGAAGGAGTGGGGTCGGAGGGAAGGCCCACAGACTCCTCTGAGGAGAAATATCTGGGGTCCTCCTCCTCCCCCCACGAGGCCTCTTCCTCGGTGTCGGACATGAGCTCCTGTAACTCAGACCTCAACCGGGCCCGGCTCGACTTCGAGGCACCGAGTCCTCGGTGGCGTCGTCGTGCGGTGGACTCCCGCGCCAGTGGGGATGAAGCTCCCTCCATCGACGTCGACGGGGACTCCACCTGCATGGCGGTCGACACCGGCACCACAAGCGGCGTCGGTGTCGAAGGCCTCGGCACCGGGCTAGAGCATGCCGGCGCCTCCATCAACGGCGCCGAGGGCGCAAGCACCCCCGGCGCCGGCACAGTCTGGCGCATCAGCCCTTCCAGGATCCCCGGAAGGATGGCTCGGAGGCACTCGTCCAGGCCCGCTGTCGGGAAAGGCGAGGGGGCCGGTAGAGGTGTCGGTGCTGGAAGCTGTTCGGGTCCAGGAGATGGCACCGAAGTGCTGGTGCCCTGACGTAACGATACCTCTACCACCGAGGGGGAACGCTCCTCCCGGCGCTGCCACTTCCTTGGCGTCGAATCATCTCTGGAGCCGGTAGCCACATGCGCCGTGGGCGACCGACGACGGTGCTTTTTTGTCTTTTTATGGTGCCCGTCATCGGCGCTCGGCGGTACCGAAGAGGAGGAGGTAGATCCCCCTCGGCCTCGAGGGATCGGGTCCGACAGGGTTCGGTTCCGAGGGCCCTGGGTAGAGGGAGTGACCGGGGCCGATTGCCCACGCGGCCGCTCACCCCTGCCATCTCCGGAAGACCGGCGGGCCAACGGGACCTGTGCTCCTGGGGTCGGTGCCGATTTCGTGGACATCGGTACCGGTACCGAAGATCCGGCCGTCGACACCGATGCTGTCGAAGTCGACGTCGAGGGGCTGGCGCAAGTTCCAAAAAGACGGTTCCGCAGAACTTGCCTCGCCACCTGTGTCCGTTTCCGTAAACCGAGACACAAGGTGCACGTCTTGGTATCGTACTCCGGCCCGAGGCACTGGAGGCACCAAGCGCGAGTGTCGGTCTGCGAGATATGCCGGCTGCACCGACCACACTTCTTAAATCCACTCGGGACCTTCGAGGACATCACGGAAAAATCGCGTCGGCGAAGTCAAAGTCGTCGATGGTGGCGGTAAAAATCACACCTCGAAAATTAAATCGACCCCCTGCTAAAAGTACGAGGGGGAAACAAGTTTTCTCGTTTTTTTTTTTGAAACAAAATAAAACAGAGAAAACAACGAAGAAAAAACAACGAAGAAGAAAAACTCGCGGCAAAAGCGCAATCCGGTTTCCGGGGCTGACAGAGAGACGAACACGGCTCTCTCCAGCACGGAAAAGAAAAGACTGAGCTGGAACGGTCGCGCACGGGCGGGAAGAAGGCCGCGCATGCGCGGTGGGCGTGCCCTGCGTGCGGGACCGCCCGCAAAGTTTTGTTCCGGTTGGTGGGGGCTGCCATGGACGTCAACCCAGTCGTGAGAACAAGCAGCCTGCTTGTCCTCGGAGAATGTGGGGTACAAATGCAATAAATAATAATAATAATAATAATAAATGTGAAGGAAGAACCTGGACGAGAAAGAGGTCAGTGGGGCAGATGGAGAAATTGAGGTGAAAAGGAAAGCTAGGAAATAAATGGAGAGGACACCTTGAGCAACCGGATGCAAGAGAGTTTTTGCATGGCAGTGGTAATTGCTCATGAAAGTAAAGCTTGTGAAGTTACAGATAGGGTTTTGTTGGATTTCTGGATAGTACATCACAGCCATCTTGATATCTCTGTTTTCTGCTCTTGGATTCATTGATTAGGCATCACTTCTTTTCTCTGTGCACATACCCCCAGATTCTACATAGCACAACTGAAATGTGCATGCAAATCCAGTTGTATTCTAGATTTGTATGCAATTTAATTACTTAACAAGCCAATCAGCGCAGATAATTGCCACTTAAGCAATTGATACTAATTGGTATTAATTACAATTTACGTGCACAACTTGCTAGGCGTATGATGTAAAGTGGTGTGTGCAAATTCTAATGCGTGCTGCCAAAAAGGGGCATGGCCATGGGTGTGGAATGGGTGGGCAGTGGGCATTCCGAAGATCTACACCCATGGTTACAGAATACACCTGTCTGCGCTTAACTCAGGAGCTGGTATTTACACCAAGTTTTACTTGGTATAAATGGATGCACCTAGAGTTAGGTGTATTCTATAAACCAGTTAGGTGTAGTTTATGAACCACGCCTAAATCTAGGCGGAAATATTTTTGGCGACAATTTTTCAGGTGCCATATATAGAATCTTGTCCATAGTGTGTACATTTTTTTTGCCAGAATAGGTTTGGATTTTGTATACCGTTGTATTTTTATTTAAAGTTGGACTCCGTTCCCAATTTTCTAGGATGTGTGTACAGTGCTATAATAGCTGCTCCTAACTTTTCCTCGAGTTTGCCACAGAATTAGTCACTTGACACACTGTGCAAAAATACCCACCGGCGCTGGAATTCTACTTCTGCTGCTGTTTTTGAGTGAATTTTATTTGTGGCTATAAAGGTTACACAATGATTAAAAATTTAATTATTGAACTTTAAACACAATCTTAATACTTGTTTGTTAAATGATAAAACATATCCTTAAAAATCTGATGGTGTATCTTGACAAATTTTGTGCCTTGTACGTGTGCCGCGAGATGAAAAAGGTTGAAAATCACTGCTCTAGAGGTCCACAGCTGGTCAGGTTTTACCAAGAACATTCAACCCCCCACCCCACCCCCGCCACATACAAAAAAAAAACAACTCACATTGTCATCTAGCTGTGCTGAGACACGGAAATGTTCAGGATCTGCATCAGATTTTGGTAGCATAGGTGGAACCTAGCATAGAAAAGTAATGCAAACAAATTATAAGTATTCTTGAAATTACAGCGAAATTAAAATATACAGTAGTGCCATGCAATACTATGAATAAAATAATACAAACTACTATGGACAGTTGGTCAACATGTATTCCATTTTACTACTGGCAAGGGAAATCAGGTTCTCATAGGATGGTAAGTTGTACCTAGGTATAAGATTTTGACATGACTATGTATAAGTCTATATCTACTCTAATAGAAATGGTTGAAAGAATACAAAATACAGAATACGACAGCAGGTGAAGACCTTAAGTTCCATGTAATGTATTCTCTTTTCCTTTCCTACTTGATCTCGAGCTAAGGATATGCTTGCTATTCTGTATTCAATACTTTCTGGAACTCTGATATTTTTTGCCATCACCACCTGTATTATGAAACTGAAGAAGAAGATTATGCATACAATTTTTTTTTGATGTACAATAATTATATTTCTATCCTGTGACACACTAATGGATTCAAGAAGGCGATAATTGTAGTTTGGACTACAAGTAATACACCGATACATATTGCATAACTCCAGGTCCAGAAAAAGATGGTGAATTCTATTTATTTATTTGGATTTTGCTCACACTTTTTTTTTTAAGCTCAAGGTGAGTTACATTCACTTATTTCTGTTCCTGGAGGGCTCACAATCTAATTGTGTACCTGAGGCAACTGAGGGTTACAAGATCACAACGCAATAGTGGGATTTGAACTGGCCACCTCTGAAAGTAAAGACTGGTGCTCTAACCACTAGGCCACTCCTCCACTCCACTTTAAATGTCTGTCCATTTATGATAAAAACTAGTAAAAGAGGCCCGTTTCCAACAGAAATGAAACGGGCGCTAGCAAGGTTTCAGTGCCCCCTCCCTCTCTTCCAAGTTCCAGCCCCCCTCCCCTCCTCCCTCCCTGTCCTCCGAGTTCCAGGCACCCCTTCGAGTTCCAGGATCCCCATCCCCCCTCTCATTCAAGTTCCAGGAGCCCCTCCCCCTCCCAGTTCCAGGACCCCCTCTCCCCTCCTGCCCTTCGAGTTCCATGCACCCCCGCGCCTCCCTCCCTCTCTCTCTGTGGCCTCCGAGTGGAAGCAGGACATGTGCGGCTGCCCCTCCCCTTCGTAAGTGCCGGCTGTTCTTTAAAACTTTTTACCTCGTGGTACGCCGGCAACAGTGAAGTCGAGCAGGCACAGCACGGCGCTTCAGACTGCCTTCGCTTCTGTTTCACCTCTGCCTCTGGTCCCACCCCCATTTCCTGTTTGCGGAAGGGCGGGAGCAGAGACACAGCTGAAAGAGAAGCGAAGGCAGTCTGAAGCGCCGTGCCGTGCCTGCTCAACTTCACTGTTGCCGGCGGAACAGGAGGTAAAAAGTTTTAAAGAACAGCCGGCACTTACAAAGGGGAGGGGCATACGTCCTGCTTCCACTCGGAGGCCAAAGACAGAGAGGGAGGGAGGCGCGGGGTGGTGGAACTCGGAGGAGAGGGGGGGCGGGAACTCGGACGGGAATGGAAGGAGGAAGGGATGTAGGGGGGCATGGAACTCGGGGCGGTGGAACTCGGAGGAGGGGGGGCATGGAACTCAGACGGGAGTGGAAGGAGGGAGGTAGGGGGTCATGGAACTTGGAGGGGCGATTCTGTACTCACCTCCGGTGGCTGGTGCTGGCTTCCCTTCCCTCTCACTTCCCATTGGTCCACCCTGTGATGTCATCCCCAGGGCGGACCAATGGGAAGTGTGTTATGAACCCAGGCATCCAGACGGAGGTGCAAATTATTATAGAGGATTTGAATTCAACACTGGAAATGTAAGTATTAATTGAATAATGCATCTAGAAACAATTTTGGGGGATAGTTACCAAGGTGCAGTAAAAATCAGGCTTTTCCCACACCTTGATTTACCACAGGTTACTGACTCCTGAGGTAAATGAACAAACCTTCTTCTGTAGGCCCCCAACACCAAGGGCCCCTCAATCTAAGATACCCCTACCCCTGATCCCAGATCAAGACCTCCCACCTGGAAGCTCCTTCCACTTTGAAGCACAGTCCGACCGACCCACCTGGCATTTCCCTATCCAATTAGAAGGGCCCCATGAACCTGTAAGCCCCTTCCCCTAGGACCACCTTTCTCTTTCCCCTGAGGTCTAGTGGGTTCTGGACAGGAGCAATCCCTCAATCACTCCTGCCCTTACTGGCACTGGGTTCAAAATGTTGCCAGCGACCCATGAGGTAGTCTTGCAGTACTACTGTACAGCTTTTTTTTTAAAACCTATAGACATCAAAAACCACTAGGGTGTCAAGTTTCCGTATAACGGCAAAAAGCTCTATTAAGATGCAGCCATGTTCTGGAATTTTACATAGTAATGAGGTGTTCTGTATGCATTTGCATGTTTTGTAACTCATTACTTGGTACCCCATGGTAACTGGTGTCATGGCACCACAACTTTCATTAGAGCCCTTTGACGTGAGTTACGGGGCAAACAACATGTATAATAGCCATAACACAGCTTGTTAACTATGCTAGCCATAACGCAGCTTGTTAACTATGCCTCTTATGAAATTGCCAGCATAAAGCTTGCTTTTGAAAGAAAGCGACTTGGTTTCTGTTCAACGGATAAATGAAAATGCTTTTGAAAATTTAAAAGGACAAACTGCTGCAAAGTATTTACTCTAAATACTGGAGTCATAACTATTGACTACTTATTTTTGACAAATTAGAAGTTACAAACTAAATCCATTCTAACTTTTGGCGTATTTCAGGTAAAGGCACTTTTGCAAATATACCTAATTAGTAATTTTTTTTTACCTTGGAAAATGAATGCTTTATATCTTGTCCTAGTCTTTCTGACATTCTCCCCATGTTGTCAGACATTTTAGTCATTCCCTCAGCCAGGCTGTCTGGAAATGACTTAACCACATTTGAAACATTCTTCATGGAGTTGCGTAGTGGGTTCACAAACGTATCCATCTATGGAGGGAAAGCATATGCTTGCCTGTAAATTTAAACTGATCAAATCATCCAGTGAAAGATCAAGAACATCCTCAACTTTTATTGCTGAAAACAACTGAAACTGAAGTGTTATCATTCAATATGGAAGATTTAAGGGCTGAGTTTAAAAACAAGAAAAGGTGTATGTTCACAGTATATGGTGTAAGGTGATTTCTAGGTGCATTTTGCTATCAGGTGATCACACCTATTGTCAAGGATTTGTCTGTATCCATGTGCTTGTTCACTCACAGACATATGTGTATGGACTTAGGGGAAGAATAAAGGACTGGAGGAGTGGCTGGGAAGCCAGACCCCGCCCATAAAGATCCGGAGGCTAGAATAGCAGGAGAAAGCAGGGACAGTAGGCAGGCAGGGAGGCTAGGCTTCACCACTTGATGATCAGGACTGGTAGCTGGAAGCTAAAAGAGTACTGAGTTGGTGGGAAGCCAGATCCAGCCACACAAGGAGAAGGTGAAGTAGTGATGGCTGAAGACCTCACTGCTTTCTCCCTAATCAACAGGTAACTGAAGATTAGTAATTAACTAACGGCCAAGCTGAAGGCACTGAATGCTCACTTGACCTGGTGAGAGAGGAGAACAAAATGAAAATATAAGAGGTGAGCAAGCATAAGGGAAGGGGATGGGGAAGGGGATGGGATATGGAAACTGTGGACCCCCTATACCTCCCACATAGAAAAACTCATATGCAGACATATACCTCTATATTCACCCACAAACATACCCTGCCTACACTAAATATCCCCTCATTCCTGACACGCACACATACACTGATAGCCCTTTATATCTAATAACTATCCACTTATATTCCCAATACACATACAGTCCCCCCCCCCCCCCAAAAAAAAAAAACACATACCCACGCCCTACTTATACCAACACATGACACTCCTTTCATAGTATGTAACAAAAGAGAGGGAACAAAGTACAAACTAAAGTCCAAACAAAAAAAACAGCACCACGGGCCTTTAAAAATGGAACACAGTTCTTTAATGAATGAGCCTTGACAAAAAGACCCGACACGGGCCGTGTTTCGGTGACTAGCACCTGCGTCAGGGGTCACAGTGATGACGTGGAAAACTTGGGGAATAACTCGAATATATTCCTCTACAATATATTATTCCTTACCCCACGTCTCATGTAGTAAAAGCTACAAAGCACCAAGGCCTGTGCAATACATTGTGAGAAATACTGTTTTTTGGTTGCTGTTAATGCTGTTTCCCAGGATATCCTTACTAAATACTCGTAAGATAGATTTGCATGTCCATTTCCAAAGCTGCAAACAAATCTCTTATGTGCATATTAATTACAGCTATCCTGAAAACATGAGCAGATTAGTATCCATGAGGTCAAGGGAATGCTTACCCTGTGCTTAAAAGACAGTTTGCCTTATACTCAAGGTCACACTATAATCAGGCAAATACAGTATTTACTTTGCTCAATGCATCAATGTTTTCTTGTTTCTATTGGATCCATTTTTGGTCCTACTCTTGTGTGCATTCATTCTTTCTGTGGTAATACAATTTGTTTTGGGCTCTATATTTACTGAAACAAGAGGTACGGCTTCTAAAGTGACCACAAACTTCTACTTCTCTTTAAAAGATCAACCAAATATATGAACAAAAACAAGAAATCTGGAGAATTCGGTTTCTACTGTCAAATTATCTTAATTCTTTAACATTTCTACTGTTTTAGCTAACAAGTATCCTCAGCTAATTAAAAAAAGGAAAAGCTAAAAAGGCTAAAGGCTAAATTTATCGGTCTGTTACCATGTTAACATGCACCAACCCTGAATTAGATAAAATGCAGCTAAGACCTTTTAATTAACAAAGTATGGTTTCTTCAGTTATCCTATATAATAATTCTCACCTCCAACGTTCTAAAGTAGCTGCCTGTGTCTGTGGCTCCTGGAGTTGCTGAGCTAGGCTCTGTAGCCAGGCTGACGTCACTCACAGCTGATTCCCAAGGCAGGGGGAGGAGTAGGGAAACACGCGGATCAACTTGCTCCACGTGTTTCCCTACTCCTCCCCCCTGCCTGGGAATCAGCTGTGAGTGCGTCGCTCAAACACCCCCTCGATGCATCACCCAAGCCCCCCCCCCCCGGCACATCAACCCCCCCTCGCCACCCCCAGCTGCCACTGGTAACGCTGTCCAGCCGTTGCTGCTTCTCCTGTTGAGCAGCAGCGACCGCTACAAAAGGAATAAAGTAATAAATGTTTTTAAACCTGAAATGCGGCACCGCAGACAGCCATCAGGCATTGGCTGTCGGCTCTGCTGCCACTCCTCCTCTCACCTCCACGTCACTGCCCCTGGAGCAAGACCCCGGAGGAGCGCACCGACGTGAGAGGCGAGAGGAGGAGCAGCTGCAGAGCCGACAGCCAATGCCTGATGGCTGTCTACGGTGCCGCATTTCAGGTTTAAAAACATTTATTGCTTTTTTTCTTTTTGTAGCGGCCACTGCTGCTCAACAGGAGAAGCAGCAGCGGCCGGACAGCGTTACCAGTGGCAGCTGCGGGCGACGAGGGGGTTTGATGCGCGGGGGGGGGGGGGGGGGGGGTCGCTGGACATGGGTGGATGGAGGGGGGGGCAGGGGGAGAGAAGGGTCGCTGGACATGCATGGCAGGAGGGGGGGCGGGGAGAGGAAGGTGGGGAGGGGGTCCTGAGACCAGAGAGGTGGGGGTGGGGAGGGGGGACCTGCGATAGGGGGGTGGGGCACACACTCACTCACTGTCTCTCACATACACTCTCTGACACACTATCACACTCTATCTCTCTGTCACACACATACAGTCTCACACACACAGACACTCTGTCTCTCACACACTCTCTGTCTCTCTCTCATTCTCTCTGACACACACACTCCATCTCTCACACACACTCTCTCAAACATACACACTCCGAGGAAAACCTTGCTAGCGCCAGTTTCATTTGTGTCAGAAACGGGCCTTTTTTTTTTTTTACTAGTTTATATATATTTAGCAAGTTTCTTTATATTTCTCAATATTAAAATGCCGGTCTTACCTTTCTGGCAAAACCACCCTTTCCTTTATTGTAGGCTTTATTCTCTAGGAAATCATGTGCATAGTTAGCCAAAGTTGGCCAAGCTTTCATGGTCTCTGGAGTCAGCAATAACTAGATAGTAAAGAAATATTTTAAAACAGATTATTTAAAGCCTATATATTTTGCTTATTATTCAACACCATGCCGTATATATCAGTGGTTCACAAACCTGGCCCTGGAGGCACCCCAGCCAAGCAGGTTTTCAGGATATCCACAATGAATATTCATGAGATCTCTGTATGCACTGACTCCACTGCATGCAAAGCTCTCTCATGACTATTCATTGTGGATATCCTGAATACCTGACTGGCTGGGGTGCCTACAGGATCAGGTTTGGGAACATTGCCATATATCCAATATATTATTGGATACATGATGAAGATAAATTATCTAATACTTTTCAAAGTTTCTTCCTTTTATGGATTATCTACAGCATTTTCTAAAATAATTATAATACATAAAAGGGGGATGAATTTGCCCAAGTCTGAAGCAGCCACAGTAATTTGGCATTCTATCCCTGGAGCTGAATACCAGATGTTTGTTCATTTCATAATAATGAAACTCTCTCAAATTTTAGAAGTGACTTGGTAGCCATTAAATCACACTGGTATGATTCCAAAACTTAATTACCATATTTCAAGAAATGTAAAATTTGGGGCCCCATTGCTAAACTGCATTAAACAGCCAGTGCAGGTTTTACTGAATGTACCATACTAATGCCTGTCTGTTAAAACCCGCCAGCACAGTAAGATACTTATGCTAGCTGATTAACATGGATAGAGGCAGTTTGTAATGGTGACAGGGCAGAGCAGAGAAGTGGCCATAGCTGGCAGCTAGCGTGTGGATCAATGCCCTAGGCTCAGGGGTGGGTAATCTCTGTCCTCAAGGGCCACAACCCATTCAGGTTTTCAGGATTTCCCCAATGAATATGTATGAAATCTATTTGCATATAATGGTGGCAGTGCATGCAAATAGATCTCATGCATATTCACTGGGGAAATCCTGAAAACCTGAGTGGGTTGTGGCCCTTAAGAAGCAAGGCTTCCCCCGTGCCCTAGTTGTTAAAAGTGCAAATAGTATGCCACCTCAAGGAGCACATATTAGGTGCATCCGCTCTATCAGTAGTCCAATAGTGCAGCCGTGGTCATCCCAACATCTCTCTCCCATTACCCCCCCCCCCCGAGTCAGTAATCCCCTCATCTACCTCTAACATCATAAATTTCCCCACCTCCAATGATATCCCCCCACCACAACCCATGTCTGAGCCCACCTCACAGTCACAAGCAGCTCTCCCCACCTCTTTGGGACTCATTCAGGGATCACCACGATGGACCAGCGTGACAGGGCAGGAGCAATCCAAAATGGCATTAATGACCCCTAGTAGGAATCTCACAGTGCTACCTCTGGTGGCCTTCCATATATGAAATGATGCCCCCTAGTGGCAGTTTTTTGAAGACTACTGCTAGAGATCATTATTATTTTTGCAACCGGTGCAGTCCTTGGGAGGGATCACTTCCACCTCAGCCCAGTGGACCATCACTGAGGGTGGGGGTCATGGGGTAAGGATAGGATTGGGGGTGGGTGGCAGGATTAGAGACTTCAGGGCTGGGCCAGAGGCGTTGGGATGACTTCCATAGCTGCTCCGTTTTCTGGAGGCAAACTAAAAAGGTATGTATATGTGCAGAAGTGATTTAACCAAAAAGGCCTTGTAGAATTGCTTGCCCAAAAGCATTGTCTTTTCAAGACATACTGTTTTTCAGGGTTTCTCAACCCAGTCATCAGGGAACCCCAAGTCAGTCTGATTTTCAACATATCCAAAATGAATATGCATGACTTATATTGGATTGCCCAGCCTCCAGTGCATGCAAATACATCTTATGCATATTCGCTGTGGATATCTTGAAAACCAAACTCCTTTTGCAGTAATCATATCCCATCTTTCCTTTATCTATCCTTCATTATTGCTTTGTTGTAAACCACCTAGATATTCCTTTATGAGCAGAATGTCAAATACATTTGAACCTTTGAATAATACCATGTGAAAAAGTAACTGCACCCTTATTTACTCAACCAACTGACCAGATTTAATTGATAATTTGCTTGATTGCAGCCAGCCCTGTTGAATCTAAACCTCTCTATATTTTGCAGCTTACCATGAGAGTGACGTAGTCACCACAAAGTTTCTGTAAAAATGCTATACCTTCACCAAAGGATATTTCAGAAGAGATGAGGAAAAAAAAAAGTTCTCAAATGTATCACTCTGGAAAGGGTTACAAAGCCACCCTTAAGGCTCTGGGGACTCCACCAAATCACAGTGAGCTATTATCTCAAAATGGAAAAACTTAACAGTGGTGAATCTTCCCAGGAGTGGCCAGCCTGCCAAGATCATTCATAGGGCACAGTGATAACCTATCCAGAGGGTCACACAACAGTCCAGAAAAATATCCAAAGAACTGCAGACCTCTCTAAGCCTCATTTCAGGACTCCACAATAAGAAAGACTGGGTAAAAATGGGGTTCATGGGAGAGTAGCAAGGCAGAAATTACTGCTAAGGGTAACATCAATGCTCATCTCACATTTGCAAAAACAAACTTCGATGATCTCCAAGCCTTTTGGGATAATGTTATATGGACAGACAAGTCAAAACTCAGGCCCCATTATGTATGGTGTAAAGCAATATAGTAAGAACATCATAGTAGTCACATATGGTGGTGGTAAGTGTAATGATGTGGGGATACATTGCTGGCTTAGGACCTGGAAAACTTGTAATTATTGAAGGAACCATGAATTCTGCACTGTATCAGACAATTCTTAAGAGGATTGTCTGGTCCTCTTTTTCTGTGAGCTCAAGGTGAAATATAATTAGGGTTACCATATGTCCAGATTTACTCAGACATGTCCTGGACATCTGGGCAGGTTTTGCGGACGAACAGCAGGATGGCAGGGGCAGGAAGGCCTCAGGGGTGTCCTATACACCCCTCCCCTACCTTAGTGTGGTGCCCTGGTGGTCTAGTGACCTCTTTGGGGCAGGAAAAAGCTCCCTCTTTTCTGCCCGGCGCAGCTGTAGACTTCTCTTGCTCCCAGTGCCGATTCAAAATGGCTGCCGAGAGTTCAAGCGGCGGCCTCGAGAAACTTCCGCAGAAGTCTTGCAAGCTCACTGATTGAACTCTCAGCAGCCATTTTGAATCAGTGCCGGGAGCAAGAGAGGTATACAGCCATGCTGCACAGGAAAGAGGGGGCTCTTTTCTGCCCTGAAGAGGCCACTAGACCACCAGGGCACTACAGTAAGGTACAGGAGGGGAGGGGAGTGGACGGGGAGTAAATGGAGTCATGTGGGTGAAGGGGAGGGAGGCTGGAAAATTAGGGAGGGAGGGTCAAGGGGATAACATAGGGAGGAGAGAGAGGGAATCTGGCTTTCTTTGGTGGGGGTGTCAAAGTGACAGAGGGTGGGGTGGGGTGGGGTGTGACAGGGGCAGGGCATGTGTCCTCTTTTTTCTTGGGGAAAATATGGTAACCCTAAGTATAATTGGGTTATGCAGCAAGACTATGATCCAAAATACAAAAGCAAGTCTACATGAGAATGGCTGAGGAGAAACAAAACTCAAGTTTTAAGATTGGCCTAGCCAAAGTCCTGACTTGAATGTAATAGAGATGCTATGGGTAGGACCTAAAATGAGCAGTTCATGCATGAAAACCTATGAATGTGTCTCAAATTAAAGCTGTTCTGCAAATAAGAGTGGGGTAAGATTCCTTAACAGTGATGTAAAAAAAAGTCTGATATCAAATTACAGGAAGAATTTGGTTGCAATTATTGCTGCTGAAGTTGGTGCAACCAGTTTAAGGAGGTGATTACTTTTTCACACGGGTGATATGGGAGTTGGATAACTTTGTTTCTTACATAAATGAAGTAATTTAAAAACTGTGGTGTTTACACGCAGGTTCCTTTCAGCTCATACAATATTACATACTGTTTGACGATCAGAAACCATTCAGTGTGACATATATAGTAAGAATAAAGAGGAGAAATCAGGATGGGGAAAAACTTTCAATCACTGTACTGGAATGGAGAATAAAAGACAAGTGCCTGAAGCTCGCTCATGATTCAGGATTAAGATACTGCTACTAAGAGGAGAAATTTTCAAAACAGGTGTTTCAGATTTAAAGATTATATAGGTTCAAACAGAGGTTTCATGAACTTAGCTAGAACTACACTGAGGAAAGAAATCTGGATGGCAAAAGCACAAATGGAAGAAAAAATGACTAAAGAGCTGAAGCAAAATAACATGACCTTCAGGCCTGTTAGGGAAAGAAAGGGGTGGAACTGCAGGACTAAAAGGTGCTGATCATGAATATGTGAAGTACACATGGAGACTATGGTCCTGGCACTGCTTCAGGTAGTTTTGCTGCTGCTGCAAGTAACTTAGTAAACAACAGCAGATAAAGACCCCAACAGTCCATCCAGTCTGCCTAACAGTCACTCTCATTATCCTATATAATAATTTGCACCTTCCTCTGGCTGCCTGGGTTCATAAAACAGTTCCCATTGGTCCGCCCTGTGATGTACAGGGCGGACCAATGGGAAGTGAGAGGGAAGAGAACCCAGTAGCACTCATCGGAGGTGAGTAAACAAACGCCCCCCCCCCCGAGTTTCATGACCCCCTACCTCCCTCCTTCCACTCCCATCTGTCTTAATTCCATGGGCCCACTCCAGTCCGACGGCCCCACTCCCGTCCAAATTCCACGCTCCTCCTCTCCTCCAATTTCCACGCCCCCTCTCCTCTGATTTCCGTCGCCCTGCGCCTCCCTCCCTCTGTCTCTGTGGCCTCCGAGTGCAAGGAGGACGTGTGCGAGTGCCCCAGTCCTTCGTAAGTGGCAGCTGTTGTTTAAAACGTTTTACCTCCTGCTCCTTCAGCAACAGTGAAGTCCAGCAAGCACAGACGCCACTTCAGACTGCTTTTGCTTCTGTTTCAGCTGTTCCTCTGGTCCTGCCCTCATTTCCTGTTTGCGGACGCGCGGGACCAGAGGAACAGCTGAAACAGAAGCAAAAGCAGTCTGAAGCGGCGTTCGTGCATGCTGGACTTCACTGTTGTCGGCGGAGCAGGAGGTAAAACGTTTTAAACAACAACTGCCACTTACGAAGGGCTGGGGCACCCGCACATGTCCTCCTTGCACTCGGAGGCCACAGAGAGAGGGAGGGAGGTGCTGGGCGGCGGAAATCGGAGGGGTGGTGGCGGCGCAGAACTCAGACGGGAGTGAGGCCATCCGACTGGAGTGGGGAGGGGGTCCTGAGACGAGAGAGGGGGAAGGGGGAGGGGAAGGTCCTGGAACTCGGAGGAGAGGGACAGGTGTTTGGAACTCGGAGGAGAGGGAGGGAGGCAGGTATGCGGCATGGAATTCGGAGAGGGGGCCTGGACATCGGAGGAGGGAGGGAGGTGGCCCTGGAACCTTGCTAGCGCCCGTTTCCTTTCTGTTGGAAATGGGCCTCTTTTACTAGTCAATTGATAATTAAACCAACAATGCATGCAATACAAAATTCTTTATTATGGTCTTTCTTTGGCATTTCTGGGACATAAACTGTAAAAGTCCACCCAGCACTGCACTTACTTTCCAAATACTGGAGCTGCAGTTTATGCTCACTCCAGCCTACCTGAACCTGTCTTGTCATTTGCGGGACACAGATTGTAAAAGTCTGCCAGGTATTGTCCTCACGTTCCAGTTACTGAAGTTGCTGTCAAAGCCCTTTCCAGCCCATCCTAAACCGGATAGCCATATACAGGACACAGGTAATACAAGTCTGCCCAGCACTGGTCGTAGTTCTTCACAGCCAGAGTCACCATCTGTGCCACCAGACGCATCAACACAAACACACCCATATAAGTTTTGTTTTTTTATACCATTCATTTTCTAATTAGAGATCCTCTGTGTTCATCCCACGCCTTTTTAAATTCTGTCACCATTTTTTGGCTCTACTATCTCCCTCGGGAAGGTATTCCAGGGACTGACCACCCTTCTCCGTGAAAAAGAATTTCCTGAAAACAACCTCAATTCATTTCCTCCAGTTTTTCCACATCCCCTTCTCTGGAAAAGATTTGTTTCTATATTAATACTTTCAAGTATTTAAACATCTGTATCATATCTCCCTGTCCCTTCTTCCTCTAGTCTCTTCTCATACGTCTATAAGCACAAGCCCCATACCATTTTTGTCACCTTCCTCTGGACCGCTTCAAGTCTTTTTACATCCTTAGCAAGACACGGACTCCAAAAATGAACACAGTATTCCAAGTGGGGCCCCACCACAAACCTCACCAACGACTTGTACAGGGGCATCCACACCTCCTTTCTTCTGCTGGTTATGCCTTTCTAACATTCTTCTGGCTACAGCCACTACTTGTTTACAATTATTGGGAACCTTCTATACTGCCTTTCCAGGACAGGTCAAAGCGGCGTACAAACTAAAAATAGAAAGAGAAAGGAATGCCATTTTTGTTAGTAAAGAGAACAAGGACAAAATTCATTCACATGATAAAATAAAGGGGGGGGGGGGGGGTCACGTGATGCCTGCCACCTGAGAAGCAGCAGGAATGACAGATCCACAGAGAATCTGCATAAAACTGATAACCCCCTAACATTCATCGGCTTTTTGCTAACATTAACTGTACTGGCAACCAAAACAAAAGACCTAGAATCACTAGGTTTGCGTCCAGAAGCTGTTTAAAGAAGTAATGCCCACAAGGAATCAAACGGGCCTAAAGGACGTCTCCCGAACGAGCACACCGAAGATGGCGAACAATCATCCTCCACCAGCGGCGAATGAGAAACAAACCGGCGACTGGGCTTAGGAAATATCTCACACAGTCACAATGGCCTTGGAAGACAGGCTGAATAAAATTCAAATGGCGATGGAGGAAATTGACGAGAAATTTGACTCGCATGCACGAAGGATCTCTGAAGTGAAGCACAGGGTGTTGATACAGGAAGATGAATTGCACAGCATGGCGGCTCAGATCATCGAGTTGCAGAAAGAAACAACGGCACTCCGGGACAGATTGGAAGAACAGGAAAACCGCAACCGGTGCAATAATCTCAGAGTTGTGGGACTACCTGAATCGCTTACAGATAAGGGCCTCTACCAGTTATTCAGCTCATGGTTGCTGGAACACTTGGGCCTGGAGAGGAACGAAAAGAGCTTTCGATGTAACCATGCACATCGAATTGGAGCACATGGAGAGCATGATAATAAGCCCCGCGCCGCCATTGCACACTATATGAACTAGTCTGAGAAAGAACAACTTTTGAGGGCTTTCCGAAACAATGCAGCCCTGGAGTACAAGGGGCAGCACTTGCTACTCTTTAATGATTATTCTGCTAGGGTGGAATTACTGCACAAAACGATGGCGCCGACATGCACTGTGCTACACTACACAAAAAAGGGATACGCTTCTCCCTCCTATACCCAGCTAAACTTCGGATTTGGCATGCGGGTCGAATGATTGTGATTACAGAAGCATCGCAGGCTCAAGCTTTTTTGAATTGTTTCAACAGTGAAAATACTCAACAGCCTGTCTCTGGAACTTGTATGACCGGGACATACAAAAGTAATTGTGTTTGTTAACAGATATTGCTGGCGCAGTTGATAGACCAAGCACTTTCAGTTACTCCCTTGTTTTTATGGATCCTGAATGCAGGGGATGGCACTTGAAGAAGTTATGAAGTAATATAGTTCAAAATTAGTAGCCCTCTGCTTAGGGACCAGTTCATTCATATTTGATGGACTTAGACTTTGGGTCTCTGTTTTGGCCCGGACATGAACACTTCTGGGAGGTATCTATAACTGGTTCATGTAGAGTTAAGTAGAATATACTATACATTATCTACCTTGATTGCAGATTTGATGCGAGGCATGGGTTCTGTTGGGCATTCTGGGAAGTGAGGATGAGTCGGTTCTCTAAATATGGATGGGGAATCAGGACGGGAGGGGGGAGGGGGATGAGAGACAGGGGAGGTATGAATGGGATGCATGTGTGGGAGAGAGTCCAGAGTAGCTGGAAGGAATCTGGAGTTGAAGGAGGGAAGGGATCTGTAGGGTTGGGGAAGGGAAATCATCAAAAAGCGTGGAGTTGTGGATGTTTTGTGTTAGCCCAAGGTAACAGAGGGTGTCTGGGAGAGTCCGGCAGGTTTAGCTGGGAGGCCTGTGGAACACGGAATAAGTACATAAGTATTGCCATACTGGGAAAGACCAAAGGTCCATCGAGCCCAGCATCCTGTTTCCAAATACCCGCCAAGATCTCAAAAATGTACAAAACATTTTATACTGCTTATCCCAGAAATAGTGGATTTTCCCCAAGACCATTTAATAACGGTCTATGGACTTTTCCTTTAGGAAGCCGTCCAAACCTTTTTTTAAACTCCGCTAAGCTAACCGCCTTTAACACATTCTCTGGCAACGAATTCCAGAGTTTAATTACACGTTGAGTGAAGAAACATTTTCTCAGATTCGTTTTAAATTTACTGCATTGTAGCACTCATTATTATATAGACCTCTATCATATCTCCCTTCAGTCGCTTTTCTCCAAGCTGAAGAGTCCTAGCCACTTTAGCCTTTCCGCATAGGGAAGTCGTCCCATCCCCTTTATAATTTTCGTCGCCCTTTTCTGCACCTTTTCTAATTCCACTATATCTTTTTTTGATGCAGCAACCAGAATTGAACACAATATTCGAGGTGTGGTCGCACCATGGAGCGATACAAAGGCATTATAACATCCTCATTTTTGTTTTCCATTCCTTTCCTAATAATACCTAACATTCTATTTGCTTTCTTAGCCGCAGCAGCACACAGAGCTCAACGACGACACCTAAATCCCTTTCTTGGTCCGTGACTCCTAACGTGGAACCTTGCATGACGTAGCTATAATTTGGATTCCTCTTTCCCACATGCATCACTTTGCACTTGCTCACATTAAACGTCATCTGCCATTTAGATGCCCAGTCTCCCAGTCTCGTAAGGTCCTCTTGTAATTTTTCACAATCCTCCCGCGATTTAACGACTTTGAATAACTTTGTGTCATCAGCAAATTTAATTACCTCACTAGTGACTCCCATCACTAGGTCATTTATAAATATGTTAAAAAGCAGCGGTCCCAGCACAGAGCCCTGGGGTACCCCACTAACTACCCTTCTGCATTGAGAATACTGACCATTTAACCCTACTCTCTGTTTTCTATCTTTTAACCAGTTTTTAATCCACAATAGAACACTACCTCCTATCCTATGACTCTCTAATTTCCTCTGGAGTCTTTCATGAGGTACTTTGGCAAACGCCTTCTGAAAATCCAGATACACAATATCAACCGGCTCCCCTTTATCCACATGTTTGTTCACCCCTTCAAGAAATGTAGTAGATTGGTGAGGCAAGATCTCCCTTCACTAAATCCATGTTGACTTTGTCTCATTAATCCATGCTTTTGAATATGCTCTGTAATTTTGTTCTTAATAATAGTCTCTACCATTTTGCCTGGCACCGACATCAGACTCACCTGTCTATAATTTCCCGGATCTCCTCTGTAACCTTTTTAAAAAAATCGGCGTTACATTGGCCACCCTCCAATCTTCCGGTACCACGCTCGATTTTAAGGATAAATTACATATTTCTAACAATAGCTCTGCAAGCTAATTTTTCAGTTCTATCAGTACTCTGGGATGAATACCATCTGGTCCAGGAGATTTACTACTCTTCAGTTTGTAGAACTGCCCCAGTACATCCTCCAGGTTTACAGAGAATTCATTAAGTTTCTCCGACTCATTAGCTTTGAATACCATTTCCGACACCGGTATCCCACCCAAATCTTCCTCGGTGAAGACTGAAGCAAAGAATTCATTTAATCTCTCCGCTACGGCTTTGTCTTCCCTGATTGCCCCTTTTACTCCTCGGTCATCTAGTGGTCCAACTGATTCTTTTGCTGGCTGCCTGCTTTTAATACACCTAAAATTTTTTTTTTTACTATGTGTTTTTGCCTCCAACGCAATCTTTTTTTCGAAGTCCCTCTTAGCTTTCCTTATCAGCGCTTTGCATTTGACTTGACATTCCTTATGCCATTTCTTATTATTTTCAGTCGGTTCCTTCTTCCATTTTCTGAAGGATTTTCTTTTAGCTCTAATAGCTTCCTTCACCTCACTATTTAACCACGCCGGCTGTCGTTTGGTCTTCCGTCCTCCTTTTTTAATACGCGGAATATATTTGGCCTGGGCTTCCAGGATGGTGTTTTTGAACAGCATCTACGCCCAATGTAAATTTTTGACCATCGCAGTCGCTCCTCTAAGATTTCTTTTCACCGTTCTTCTCATTTTATCATAGTCTCCTTTTTTTAAAGTTAAACGCTAACGTATTTGGTTTCCTATGTATACTTACTTCAAAGCTAATATCAAATTGGATCATATTATGATCACTGTTATCAAGCGGCCCCCAGCACCATTACCTCCCGTACGAGATCATGCACTCCACTAAGGACTAGGTCTAGAATTTTTTCTTCTCTCGTTGGTTCCTGTACAAACTGCTTCATAAAGCTGTCTTTGATTTCATCAAGGAATTTTACCTCCCTAGCTTGTCCCGATGTTACATTTACCCAGTCAATATCGGGGTAACTGAAATCACCCATTATTATTGTGTTCTCCAGTTTGTTTGCGTTCCTAATTTCCTTTAACATTTCTGCATCCGTCTGTTCATCCTGGCCAGGCAGACAGTAGTACACTCCTATCATTATCTTTTTCCCCTTTACACATGGAATTTCAATCCACAGTGATTCGAAGACGTGTTTTGTTTCCTGCAGAATTTTCAATCTATTTGATTCAAGGCTCTTGTTAATATACAATGCTACCCCTCCACCAATTCGATCCACCCTATCACTACGATGTAATTTGTACCCCGGTATGACAGTGTCCCACTGGTTAGCCTCCTTCCACCAGGTCTCAGAGATGCCTATTATATCTAATTTTTCATTTAGTGCAATATATTCTAACTCTCCCATCTTATTTCTTAGGCTCCTGGCATTTGCATATGGACATTTCAAACTGTGTTTGTTGCTCCTATTTACATCATGCTTAGTACTTGACAGTACTAATTTGCAATCTTTTGTCTGATTTTTATATTTATTTAGGGACACCTGATCTACTACGGTCTCTTTTGCAACCTCACTATCTATCTCACTGCTATCTACCTGTTTGTTTGCAATAGTTAACTTGAAATTGGTGTCCATTAACGTGGATGGCATACACTCACTGGTCAGGAGTAGAAAACTCTTAGCGTGGTTGAAATCTAAAAATGCTGACATAGCTTACTTACAGGAAACTCATTTGTCCATTACTGAGCATCACAAGTTGAAAAGGGGTTGGGTGGGAGAAGTAATGTCTTCCTTATATAATAACCAACAAGGCCTGGCCATATTGTTACATAAACAAATTCCTTTCCATATCCATAAAATAATCCAAGACAGAGAAGGAAGATATGTTATTCTGCTGGGAGAGCTCTGGGGACGGAAATTAAATCTCTGTAATGTCTATGGCCCTAATTCTTATAGTCACAGATTTTGTTCGGACATAGTGGCTAAATTGATTCCCCATTTGGGTTATCAGCTTGTCTTAGGAGGACATCTGAACACTCTTGAAGACCCTACCATTGACTGTACGCTAGCAAAACCAGGGGGCATTGGCCAGGCAAACCAAGGGATCAATTTTTTGCTAAACCAGTTGGGGTTGGTGGACATATGGAGGACCTTACACCCACATGATTTGGATTATACCTTTTACTCACATCCCCACAAGGTATATTCTAGATTAGACTATTTTTTCATATCCCTGATATTGTTCCCTATAGCATGGGAGGTACACATCTTAAACAATTCCCTATCTGATCATTCGGCTATAACACTTAGTATATCTTTTGTAGCAGACCCAACGGAGAGGGTTTGGAATTTCACATTCTGTTCAGAACTTACTTGAGAGAAAAGTGGCTGGAATATCATTCCACTAACGACAACCCGGATGTGGACCCTATCACATTTTGGGAGGCATCTAAGGCGGTACTACGGGGCATGTGTTAGCATATACTTCAGGTAAGAAGAAAAGACTTGAGGCAGAAATATTACGGTCATCACGGGAATACCAAAAGCTCCGTAGGCAACATATTGTCCACCTAGATGAGGCTTCGAAAAAGTCTGCTAGAGGTCAGAAGGCAGATTGACCTCTTACTGAGCAGTCGGGCTGAGGAGGATATATATTATCAGCAATATAAGTTATTTCGCTGAGGAAGTAGAGCGGGAAAACTCCTGGCTAATTTGGTAAGACCGTACAGGAAGAGACAAGTTGCTATGCCCATTAAAGATGGGTCGGGGCAGCAATATAACACAGAACCACATATTATGGCCCAGTTTGTCCAATATTATAGTTCCCTATATCGAGAAAGGGATCTAAACAAAGAAACAAGAGCTAAGTTTTTCAGTGACTTGGCCATGCCATCTCTCTCTGACGACCAGATACAGGAGCTGAACCGGCCAATCAGATTAGGCATTAAATCGTTAAAACTAACAAAAGCCCCTGGGCCCTGATGGGTTTGGGCCTGAATATTTTCGCATTCTATATGACATAATAGCACAGCCTCTGAGTGATATGTATAACGAGATGAGTCAGGATGGTGCGGGCTGGCATCAAAATTTGGTTCATATTGTACTGTTGCCTAAGCCAGTGGGATCCTATCGCCCCATATCTCTCCTTAATCAAGATATCAAACTCTTAGCTGCCATTGTGTCTCGTCGGATGAATGCCTTTTTGCCCTCCATTGTTCACGAGAACCAGGTGGGCTTTGTATCTGGCCGATACGCTTCTATGAACCTCATACGCTCATTGGCAGCTATACACACATATAGGGGGAAAGGAGGAATGGAGGCCATTGCGGGTTTGGATATGGAGAAAGTGTTTGATAGCATATCATGGCAATACTTATTTTGGGTTCTGGAGAGATATGGGCTCCAGGGCAAAATTATAGACTGGATCGTGGCCCTCTATACCTGTCCACAAGCGCAGTTGTTGATCAATAACAAATTGACAGAGAACTTTGATCTGCAACGAGGTACGAGACATATTGAGCCCTTAGCAGTTAAAATTCGCCGAAGTGATCAGATAAAAGGCCTTCAAGTGGGAAAGAAAGAAATCCGCATTAACCTCTCTGCGGACGACATACTGCTTTACTTTGGAGATGTTCCGACACATCTTCCAACAGCACTGGCCATAGTTAGGGACTTTGGAGCCACATCCAGCTTATGAATTAATTGTGACAAATCGGAACTTCTTCCTCTGGGGGGGGGGGGGGGGGGGGGGGGGGAAAGAGAGATTCTGGATTCAAGATTTGTGACCCTACCTATCCCTCTGGGATATTTCTCAGTACCAGTCAGGACGTGATGTATAGGTGCAATATCTTGGATCCGATAGATAAAATCAGACAGCTCTGTTTGCGTTGGAAGGACCTTCAGATCTCTTTGTTCGGAAGAACAGCTTTGACCAAAATGGTACTATTACCTAAGTTGCTATATCCTCTGCAAACTATCCCAATATGAATCAAAAGGAAGGATGAGCGATTGTTTCGATCTATACTATGTTCCTTTATATGGCGGCAGCGGGGAGTGCACATAAGATATCCCAAATTGGTTCTTGATAAAGTCCTGGGAGGACTGAATCTGATTTGCGATTGTACAATGTGGCAGCGCTGATGAGGACTGTTTTTGAGGGAATAACGGGAGTGTCTCACTTTACCCCTCAGGGATGGTTGAAGGGCTGGTGCGCTCCATATTCCTTTATAAACCTTTTGCATACACCTTCAGGTCTGGGCACACAATATAACTTGCAGCTAAGTTTTTCAGCACCATTGCATGCAGCCTGGTGTTGGTGGAAACGACGCCAGCAGCGTAGTCTGGACGCCTCTCCATTTCTACATTTTGTAGGCAATATGGCCTTTCAGGCTGGCACGGGTCCCTCAGTATTTCGCACATGGGGCGAGGGTGGGCTGCACTAGTTTAGTACACATGCTTATGCCAGACAGATTTTTTCATCTCTTTTTCTCAGGCAAAAAAGAAATGGAGCTTACCTACTGGTCATATGTTACCTTACCTACAAGCCAGACACTATTGGCTTCAGGTCAAGACGAAGTATGGAGTGAAGGGGACATACGGGGCCAGCTGATTCAGCAATTCAGAACATGCCAGTTAGTGGAAATAGGCTGCCTACTTGGTATAAAATACTAAAACATAATTCCAGGGGGAACCCTAGGAAGCGTCATGCAGAGACGGAATGAGGATCTGGACACTCAATACTCATATTCTCAATTTTGCATGCTCTTTGCCACCTTACACGAAATGGTTAAGTCGGCGGATCTGCAAGAGACACAATATAAAAATTATACATAGAGCCTATGTATCGAGGGCAAAGGGGGCCCAGCTGAAGATGTGGGACTCTGCTCAGTGCCTGAGGTGTCACACCGGTCGTGGAACTCTCCTGCATGCTTTTTTAGAATGCCACAAATTAGATTTTTGGAATAAAGTCTTTTTTGTGCTCAACCAGGTTTTTCAATTCACACCGGAGTGGTCTTATGAAACACTGCTCTTGGGTGAGCAGTCTCTCCTACTCTCTCAGGGTCTGTTAGCAGCCTCAGAGGAGATTTATCTACATGATGACACTGGTGGTTAAAAAAAAAAATTTGCAGTTCTGGACATCTGAAGAACCTGCACCCTTTGCACGTTGGGTATCAAGAGCAACTGAGGTGGCCAAATACGAGAGTATGCTTTATACCTGGGCCTTCAATGTGAATAACATACAGTATGTTACTCTCTGGCAATGACTTTTAGAGATTTTGAATTCCCAGAACTCCCAACCATTACAAGATTGATGGGGAGGGTGGGGATGGGGGGCAGGGATAAATGGGGATGAAAGATGATGGATGGATGTTGGTTCTACTTGTAAGTTTGTATGTCTGGGGTATAAGGGGGTAAGAGAGAGGTATAGTCACTTGTTATATATAAAAGTCAATATGGGACTGCTAAGTGCATATCTTATATCACTGTACATAAATTTCTTCAATTTCTGCTCATGATTTATGCTGGCTAACTGCATTTCTTATGTATCTATTCTACCTGTATTGACACGGTAAAATATAAATAAATAAAAAATAAAGTAAAAACATACATAAGAGTTAATAAAACAACAACAAAACAACTTAAGGAGCAGACTGTTACTCCACCGCAGACCACAGTCCCAGGTGACATTCAGCACCAAGGAGAGGAAAAAGCTTGATCAAATAAAAATGTTTTTAGGGCAGTCTTAAAGGGTATAAAAAGGGGCAACCCAAGTACCCCTGGGGTATTGAATTCATAGACTAGGAACTAAGAAAAAGAAGGCAGAATGCCTGATGGATTCGTAATGGGCAGTTTTGGGTGAGGGAAGCACCAGGTGGTGGGCATCCAAGGAGCAAAGCTGTCTAGCAGGGGTGTATGGAAGGATCAGATTACAGAGGCAGGACAGAACACCCTGATGGATTGCCTTGAATGCTAAACACAGAATCTTGAAGTGGATACACAAGCGAACAGGAAGCCAGTGAAGAGATTTTAGTAAAGGTGACCAATGATCAAATCGAGAGGCATTACAGAGAAATCTAGCTGCTGTGTTATACAATCTTTGAAGGTGTTTTAGTTCTAGCTGGGTGAGGCCTGCATAAACTATATTACATAGTCAATGTGAGAGATTACAAAGGAGTGGAATAGTGTATGCAAAGCTGGGGTGCATAAAAATTTCTTTAGCGGGTGTAGTTTACAGAGTCAGGAAACCTAATTGTAAGATTTTGGAAACTTGTTTGTGAAATGAAAGAGAAGTATCAAAGATAATACCTAGGTATTTGAAGGAGTCAACTATTGACACTGGAGAATCGAACAGGGTGGGGGTGAATTTAGGATGGCTTGAACAGCTTGTCAGCCGGCAGGCAACGGTTTTATCCTGGTTAAGTACCAATTCGTGGATTAAAAACCAGGTAGCCATAGCTAAGAGGCAAGCCTGGAGATTACAGAAATTAGGAGAAGAATGAGCAACTGGGTAAACTAATAAAATATTGTCGGTATATGTGTAAGATGAAATGGCATATTTGTTGCCTTCAGATCCTCCAACACTATCACCCCAAGGTCCTTCTCCTTGTTTGTGCATATCAGCCTCTCATCTCCTGGCATATATGACTCCCTTGGATTTTTACTCCCCAAATGCATCACTCTGCCAAATATTTGACCATTTCTCTAACTTTTGCAGATCTTCTCATGTTTTCCACTCCCTCCAGGGTGTCCACTCTGCTACAAATCTTGGTATCATCCGCAAAAAAGGCAAACCTTACCTTTTAACCTGTTGGTGGAGGTGTACTTTGTACTTATGAAGGCCTGAACCAAGCAGTTTCAGTGCTGCTAAGTATCTAATATCTAGGAATTAATATACAGACGATGAGAAGTGGAAATTTCTCTTTTTTTCTGTAAATTACAATGATATTAAACAGGCCAGGTGGAGCAAGTACCCCCACCTCTTCCCCCACCTTCCTCTGACCAAGCAAGTGAAAGACAATCCATTTGCTGTTTACATGAGTGTGTTTATTAGCCTTTGAGAGACTTTTAGGATGCAGATCAAAGGAAGTTCCAGGTGAAGGGGGCAGGGCTGACAGAGGAGAGAGATAGAAATCCTGTAGTCAGGACGGGATAAGAAAATATTATTGCAGAGGGGGGAGAATCTCTCCCATTGAATATGGTCAGGAGACAGAATTCTTTCCCATGCCCTTTGAAGTAAGGCTACTATCCAGGAGAGAATTACCCTTTTTACAACCATGAGAGGAAGACCAGGTAACACCTTGTTTCCTTCTCTGCCTAGAACAATTCAAACACTATCTCCCTGATCCCTGGAGTCAATAGCAATAGTTCTATTGACAAGAGAAACCTAACACCTCTATAGCAACCCTATAAGGAAGCAGTAGTTAACTTTTGTCTCCTCTTTTAGAAGAGGGGAAATACTAATTAAAGGTTCTGAGAAATGTATTCTTGTGAGAAAAGCTGTAAAGATGAATAGAAGAGGTCCAAAACATTTGGACAACAGACCAAATGCATCTTCAAAAGGAAATATAAACAGATGTTATATATTTCTTTATTGTCAGGAGATCCTGCCTGACTGTAAGATGCTAATTAAGGGGGCGAGGAAACCCTCCCTCCTTCTTGTGCTCCATGTATTGAAAGGGAAAAGAAATCCTATATAATATTTCTCTGCCAGATAGGAGGTTGGGCAGTGTACATCTCTTTTGGCTCCCAAGCCAGGGAGTTTGGAAGGATGTCCTGTTCCCACTTTTCATTTGTAATTTCATTTTCAGTAATATGTTCTTCTATACTGTATCTATATTTATTCCTTATTTTTCCTAATCTTGGGAAAATAGAATAAACTTGTGTTTTCCCCCAACGGAAGCTTCCCTTGGCTCTCTTTTCTGTGTTTTTGTTTTAAAGGCTTTAATCCACCTGTCAGAGTTTCTTAAAGGTATAGTTGAGAGGGTTTGTCTGCGTAGTATTGCTGGCCTGATTGGACTCCGCTGGCCGCAAGAACAGACGCAAACAAACCCTTCGGCAATTGTCACTCACAATGTATTCAACAGGATTGGCCCCAGCACCAATCCTTTAGGCATTCCACTACTCACCTTTCCTTCCTCCGAGTGAATTCCATTAACTACCACCGTCTGGCGTCTGTCAACCAGTTTCTAATCCAGTTCACCACTTTGGGTCTTAACTTCAGACTACCAAGTTTACTCAAGAGCCTCCTATGAGGAGCCATGTCAAAGTCTTTGCTGAAATCCAAGTAGATTATAATCTACCATTATGTCCTTGCTCCAAATTCTCTAGTAGCCTAGTCAAAGAACCGTGCTGCCTTGGATCTTGTAACCCATTGTATTCCAGGAAATTCACTACCCTTTCCTTCAGCAATGCTTCCATTACTTTTCCAATTAAAAAAAAGTGAAGCTTAACAGCCTGTAATTTCCCACTTCTTCTGGCACCACTTTTGTGAAGAGGGACTACATCTGCTCTTCTCCAATCCCATAGAACCTGTCCCGTCTCTAAGGATTTATTAAACAAATCTTTAAGAGGAGCTGCCAAAACCTTTCTGAGCTCCCTCAATATCCTGTGATGGATCCTGTCTGGTCCCACGGCTTTGTTCGTCTTCAGTTTTTGCAGTTGTTCATAAATGCTTTCTTCCATGTACATTTGCCAGCCGATCATGGTCCTTCTCAAGGATTTTCTTCCATGAACACAGAACAGAAGTATTTGTTCAGCACGTTCACTGTTTCCTCATCACTCATCACATAGCGGTCCACAGCATGTTTCAGTACCACAATTCCGCTATTTATCTTCCTCCTTTCAGTAATATACCTAAAAAAATTCTTATCTCCCCTCCTTACATTTCTAGCCATTTGTTTTTCGCCAGACATCTCTCTCTCTCTTGGCTTCTTTCAGTTTTATCCCGTATTCTTTTGTGTTATTTTTGTTGAGGTTTTCAGTATTTCATGAATACCAACTCTTACTTTTACTTTATCAGCTATTTGTCTGGAGAACCATATTGGTTTCCTTTTTCTCTTGCTTTTATTTACTCTCCTTATGTAAAGGTCTGTAGCCATTTTTATAGTTCCTATCAGCCTGGACCATTGTCCTTCCATTTCTCGTTTGTCCTCCTATCCCATCAGCTATTTTTTTTAGGTACGTCCCCGTTTTACTAAAGTCAGCATGTTTGAAATCTAGGACTTTGCATTTTGTGTGGCTGCCTCCGCTTTAGCTGTTATATCAAACAAAACTGTTTGATGATCACTACTGTCCACGTGGGCACCCACTGACATGAGACACGCTTTGCTCATTTGTGAGTAGCAGATTCAGTATCGCTCCTTCCCTTGTGGGATCCATCACCATTTGTCTGAGCAGAAAACTTTGAAAGGCATCCACGATCTCTTTACTTCTCTCCGATTCCGCAAACAGAACTTTTCAATTTGCATCCGGCAGGTTGGTATCTCCCAACAATACCTCTCCTTTCTTTTCAAACTTTTGGATATCTACAACCAGATCTTTATCAAGCTTCTCTGATTGAGTCGGAGGTCTATAGACAACACCCATGTAGATAGAGGTTCCTTCTTCTTCTTTCAAGGTAAACCATATTACTATTTGCTTTCTCCAAACCACCTGTATTTCATTTGCTATCATACTGTTTCTCACATACACAGCTACTCCTCCACCTTTTCGACCATCTCTATCCTTCCCTAAATAGATTATATCCCAGTATATTTGCATCCCATTCATTGGAGTTATTGAACCACATCTGTGTGATAGCAACAGTATTGAAATCTGCCTTTAAGGGCTTGCAGATCATAAACTTTGTTGCTTAGACTGTGAGCATTCGTGGTCACTGCTTTTCTGCTAGATTTCAATGGCAGGCTCATCTTCTTTATAGCTTTTTATTTCGTCTCACCTTCTTTTGTGTTACTAAGAAGTGTATTGCTAAGATTGCTAGTTACATTGCTTTCTTTACTACTGTCACATCCTGGGGGGGGGGGGGGCACTACCTGAATTCACCTGCTTCCATATGCCAACCCCACCTTCTAGTTTAAATGCCTAGGAACATATTGTCAATTTCTCACCAAGGATTCTTTTTCCTGCCACAGTGAGATGCAGCCCACCATTACAACACAGTCTTTTGTTTAGTCTTGCTGATTTGGAGAAGCAGCAGCAGTGGGGAAAGCAGAAGGAGGGAGGTGAGGAAGGTCCGCTACTTACCCCCTGCTAAGGTCTTGCGAACCCTACTGTGTGTTGGGGATCCTATGCTCTACAGGGTAATTATTGCATCAAATGGTAATTGATCCCCCCCAAACTCCAAGGAGGGGGGCAATACTAAACCAAATGCATATATATTGGAAAGCATATTTCTGAGCTGTAGTGGGCGATTAAATTATTAGGTGTCTATATTGATCAGGTTTTGACACTGGACTTTCAAATTTCGTTTTTAATAAAGAGTTCAATTTGTATATTATAGAGACGCATTAATTTTTGACATTTCTCAATTTAGACTGCCAATGCAGGCTTTAGTTCTAGCTAAGCTGGATTATTGCAATCTTCTGTTGTTGGGTGCTCCCAAATGTCAATTACATAAATTGCAATCTGTACAAAATACAGCAGTGAGATTAATTTTCTCTTTAAGAACATATGATCATATTATTCAGTTTTATGTACAAGTGCACTGGCTGCCGATAGAAGCCAGGATCTTATTCAAATTTGAATGTATTCTGTTTAAAATCTTAACTGGAGATTGTCTAAGTTATTTGATTGAACAAGTGAAGCTTAAAGATTATAGGAAGAGTAAAAGATCATTCTGTTTTTTTTTTTTTTTTTTTTGCAGTTCCCTACTCTAAAGTTATAAAAATATTTGGCTTTTTTAAGCAATTGATGATCTCAGGCTCTTAATATTTGGAACTCACTTGCTCTAAAATTGGAGGATTTGAATAGCTACAGTGATTTTCTGAAATATCTGAACATTATTCTTTTTAAAAGATTTGTTAATTTTTTTTCCTTTCTAATTTCATGGTATAACTAATTCTTGAGGTTCCGTCCTGGCTGTTATTCATTGTAAACCGCCTAGAAAATTAAGGGTCAGGTGGTCTAGAAATCCAATATGATAGGGCATCTTCTAATCATTGGATGGTGTAGTTCACGATTTAAACAAGGGTAGAGATGGTTCACTCAAAAGTGTGGGTTCTAGACTCCTGGAAAACTAACTTTGTCAAGATGGGGGAATACATTATGGAGTCAATAGCAGGATTGGAACATCCCAGGGAAGTAGACATGCAGTGGGTAAAACCAAAAAAAGATTTTAAGAACTACGAACCTTTTTTTGTTATAAACATAAATAAAAATAAGAAAAAGAGGTTGCTATGGTTTCTGAAAGTAGCAGCTGAAAAGGCAAGGCACAGAGGTTAGTCTTCATAAACTACAATAGATCATATAAAGACAAAGACAAGCAACAATAATTTTCAAAAGCTGAGACATGTAAGGAAAATAGGCAGGACAGCAAAGATGCAAACGAGAGAAAAAAAAACCCCAACCAATATTGTCAAATGGGAGATGGGGATTGGGGTTGGAAGGATACAAGATTATTTTCATTTTATGTTTTATTTTAAACATATGATAGCAACAGGAAGGAAGGCAACAAAGGTAACTGGTAAACAGAGTTCATTCTGGAGGAATAGCCTAGTGGTTAGTGCAGTGGATTGTAAACCAAGGGACACAGGTTCAAATCCCACTGTAACTTTTCATGGGGAAAGCGAAGATACATACCTGTGGCAGGTGTTCTCCGAGGACAGCAGGCTGATTGTTCTCACTGATGGGTCGACGTCCATGGCGGACCAGGAACGGCAATTTTTTTACAGTAAAAATAAACAAAGTTTTGCCAGAGCCTTCTGGTGCGCGGGGCGCGTGCACTGTGCATGCGCAGCCGTCTTCCCGCCCGTCACGCGAGAGTCCCCACTCAGATATATTAAAAGCAATAAACCAAGGAGAACAACTCCAAAGGGGAGGTGGGCGGGTTTGTGAGAACAATCAGCCTGCTATCCTCAGAGAACACCTGCTACAGGTATGCATCTTCGCTTTCTCCGAGGACAAGCAGGCTGCTGGTTCTCACTGATGGGGCATCCCTAGCACCCAGGCTCACTCAAAACAACAAAGAAAGCCAATTGGGCCTCGCAAAGGCGAGGACATAAGAAGGATTGACCTAAAAACCAGAACATTTAACTGTGTGTGCAGCCTGGAACAGAATAAAAATGGGCCTAGGGGGGTGGAGTTGGATTCTAAACCACAAACAGATTCTGCAGCACCGACTGCCCGAACCAACTGTCGCGTCGGGTATCCTGCTGAAGGCAGTAATGAGATGTGAATGTGTGGATAGATGACCACGTCGCAGCCTTGCAAATCTCTTCTATAGTGGCTGACTTCAAGTGGGCCACCGATGCTGCTATGGCTCTAACACTATGAGCCGTGACATGACCCTCAAGATTCAGCCCAGCTTGGGCATAAGTGATGGAAATGCAATCTGCTAGGCAACTGGAAATGGTGCATTTCCAAACTGCGACTCCCCTTCTGTTGGGATCAAAAGAAACAAACATTTGGGCGGACTGTCTGAAGGGGCTTGTCTGCTCCACGTAAAAAAGCCAATGCTCTCTTGCAGTCCAAGGTGTGCAACTGACGTTCAGCAGGGCGGGTATGAGGTTGGGGAAAAAATGTTGGCAAGACAATTGACTGGTTCAGATGGAACTCCGACACCACCTTTGGCAAGAACTTAGGGTGCGTGCGGAGGACTACACTGTTGTGATGAAACTTGAGATTAGGAGCACGCACTACCAAGGCTTGGAGTTCACTGACTCTACGAGCTGAAGTAACAGCCACCAAGAAAATGACCTTCCAGGTCAAGTACTTCAGAGGGCAGGAGTTCAGTTGCTCAAAAGGAGGTTTCATCAGCTGGGTGAGAATGACGTTGAGATCCCATGAAACCGGTGGAGGTTTGACAGGGGGCTTTGACAAAAGCAAACCTCTCATGAAGCGAACTAAAAGCTGTCCAGAGATAGGCTTACCCTCTACACGATAATTTATTTATTGCATTTGTATCCCACATTTTCCCACCTTTTTGCAGGCTCAATGTGGCTTACAATATGTTGTTATTGGTAGATAATAGATTGGGGGATACAGTTTGTGTTACATATAGAATAGCGTAATTGGGAGATACAGTTTGTGTTATATAAAGGATAGTGTAATCGAAATTTAAACAAGTAGATAAAAGTAGAAAACAGTACTGATTCTAGTTAAGGTGTAGATGCCATAGAGAATAGCGTAGTCGAAATTTAAACAAGCAGATGTGAGCAGAGACAGTGCTGATAGGTAAGTTGGCGGTATAATGATAAGCACTAATCACACTAAGATGAACTCTTAAGGAGTTGGTCTTGAGACCAGACTCTGACAAGTGTAGAAGGTATTCAAGCAGGGTCTGACTGGGACACGAGCGAGGATCTAGGGCCTTGCTATCACACCAGAATGAAAACCTCCTCCATTTGAAAAAGTAACACCTCATCGTGGAATCTTTCCTGGAAGCAAGCAAGGCCTGGGAGACACCCTCAGAGAGACCCAAGGAAACGAATTCTACGCTCTCAACATCCAGGTCGTGAGAGCCAGAAACTGGAGGTTGGGATGCAGAAGCGCCCCCTCGTTCTGAGGGTTGGAAAACAGTCCAAGCTCCATGGTTCTACGGAGGATAACTCCAGAAAAAGAGGGAACCAAATCTGACGCGGCCAGAATGGAGCAATCAGAATCATGGTCCTGCGGTCTTGCTTGAGTTTCAGCAAAGTCTTCCCCACCAGAGGTAAGGGAGGATACGCATACAGAAGGCCCTTCCCCCAATGAAAGAGAAAGGCATCTGACGCTAGTCTGTCGTGGGCCTGAAGTCTGGAACAGAACTAAGGAACCTTGTGATTGATCTGAGTGGCAAAAAGATCTACTGAGGGGGTGCCCCACTTTCGGAGGATCTTGCGTACCTCGCTCATGTTGAGAGACCACTCGTGAGGTTGCATAATCCTGCTCAATCTGTCGGCCAGACTGTTGTTTACACCTACCAGATACGTGGCTTGGAGAAACATGCCGTGACGGCGAGCCCAAAGCCACATCTGGAAGGCTTCCTGACACAAGGGGCGAGATCCTGTGCCCCCCTGCTTGTTGATGTAGTACATTGCAACCTGATTGTCTGTCTGAATTTGGATGATTTGATTGGACAGCCGATCTCTGAAAGCCTTTAGAGCGTTCCACACAGCTCGCAACTCCAGGAGATTGATCTGAAGACCTTTTTCCCGGAGGGACCAAATTCCCTGAGTGTGAAGCACATCGACATGAGCGCCCCACCCCAGGAGGGATGCATCCGTCGTCAGCACTTTTTGTGTCTGAGGAATTTGAAAGAGACGTCCCACGGTCAGATTGGATCGAAATGTCCACCACTGAAGGGAATTGTGAAAAACGGTGGACAGCTGGATTGCATCCTCTAGATCCCCCGCAGCTTGAGACCACTGTGAAGCTAGGGTCCATTGAGCTGATCTCATGTGAAGACGCGCCATGGGAGTCACATGAACTGTGGAGGCCATATGGCCTAGGAGCCTCAACATCTGCCGAGCTGTGATCCGCTGAGACACTCTGGTCATGGAAACTAGAGACAGAGATTGTCTGCTCTCACCTCAGGATGATAGGCGCGAGCCATCTGTGAGTTCAGCAGAGCTTCTATAAATTACAGTTTCCGAACAGGGAAAAGATGGGACTTGAGGTAATTTATAACAAAGCCGAGTAGCTCCAGCAGTTGAATAGTCATCTGCATGGACTGTAGAGCTCCTGCCTCTGAGGTGTTCTTCACCAGCCTATCGTCGAGATAAGGGAACACATGCACTCCCAGTCTGCGTAGCGATGCTGCGACAACTGCCAAGCACTTTGTGAAGACCCTGGGCGGGGATGCTAGGTCGAAGGGCAGTACACAGTACTGAAAGTGCTACTTCCTGTGAGCTGGAAGTATTGGAAAGTGTGTATAAGCATCCTTTAAGTCCAGAGAGCACAGCCAATCGTTTTCCTGAATCATGGGAAGAAGGGTGCCCAGGGAAAGCATCTTGAACTTTTCTCGGACTAGGAATTTGTTCAGGGCCCTTAGGTCTAGGATGGGACGCATCCCCCGTTTTCTTTTGCACAAGAAAGTACCTGGAATAGAATCCCAGACCTTCTTGCCCTGGTGGAACGGACTCGACCACATTGGTGTTGAGAAGGGTGGAGAGTTCCTTTGCAAGTACCTGCCTGTGCTGGAAGCTGAAGAATTGAGCTCTCGGTGGGCAATTTGGAGGTCTGCATATCAAACTGAGGGAGTATCCTATCCGGACTATTTGAAGAACCCACCGACCGGAGGTTATAAGAGGCCACCTTGTCGTCCAGCACGGACATTTTTACAGCGGCTATGCTCAACTGAGTGGAGGAGTGGCCTAGTGGTTAGGGTGGTGGACTTTGGTCCTGGGGAACTGAGGAACTGAGTTCGATTCCCACTTCAGGCACAGGTAGCTCCTTGTGACTCTGGGCAAGTCACTTAACCCTCCATTGCCCCATGTACGCCGCATTGAGCCTGCCATGAGTGGGAAAGCGCGGGATACAAATGTAACAAAAAAAAAAACAAAAAACTGGAGCCAGTCAAAAGCCCGTCCCTTGCTTTTGCTGGGGAGCCAGAGGGGCCTCCCTTGACGCATTCTGTTGACGAAAACGAGCGCACTGGGGTTGAGCCTGAGAAGGCTGTCGAGAAGGAGGATTCTACCTATGCTTGTTCAAGGCATAGGGAGCATTCTTCCTTCCCCGGAAAAATCATCTCCCTGATGAGGTAGAAGCAGAAGGCATCCTGCGGGAGAGATTGTCCATAGCGGTTTCCCGCTGCGTGATCTGAACAACTACTTGCTCGACTTTCTCACCAAAGATATTATCCCCCCCCCGGCAAGGGACATCCGCAATCCGCTGCTGGATTCGATTGTCCAGGTCAGAGGCATGCAGTCATGAGAGTCTGCGCATCACTATACCTTGGGCAGTGGATCTGGATGCAACATCAAAAGAATTGCAAGCACCTCTGGACAGGAATTTACAACACGCCTTCTGCTGCCTGACCACCTCCTGAAAAGGCTTGGCCTGCTCCGGAGGGAGCTTATTAACCAAGTCTGCCAGTTGCTTCACCGTGTTTCTCAAGTGAATGCTCGTGTAGAGCTGGTAGGATTGAATTTTGGCCACGAGCATAGAGGCCTGATATGCTTTTCTCCCCAAAGAGTCCAGGGTTCTAGATTCTCTTCCTGGGGGCGCCGAGGCAAAGTCTCTAGAACTCCTGGCTCTCTTGAGAGCGGAATCCACAATCATAGAGTCGTGAGGTAACTGCAACTTCATCAGCTCAGGTTCTCCGTGAATCCGATATTGGGACTCAGTTTTCTTGGGAATGGTGGGATTACTTAATGGTTTCATCCAGTTCCGCATAAGTGTCTCCTTGAGCACATTATGCAAAGGAACCGTAGATGACTCCTTAGATGGCGAAGGATAGTCAAGGACCTCAAGCATCTCAGTCCTGGACTCATCCTCAGATACTACTGGGAAGGGAATAGCCACAGACATGTCATAGACAAATGAAGAGAAAGACAGACTCTCCGGGGGAGAAAGCTTTCTTTCTGGTGAAGGAGTAGGATCAGAGGGAAGACCACAAGACTCCTTAGAAGAGAAATACCTGGGATCCTCCCCTTCATCCCACAAGGCATCCTCATCGGTGTCGGACAGGAGTTCCTTAACTGCAGTTCTAAACGGGCTCGTCTTGATGCCGAGGAACCATGTCCTCGATGTGAAGAGGTCGACTCCGATGCCGACGGCGATGAAGCTCCCTCCAGCGATGTCGATGGGGAGTCAACCTGGGTGGCAGGCGGCACCGACGTCGAAGACCTCACTACAGGCACAGAGCCAGCTGCCGCTTCCACCAACGGTATGGGGGCGCAAGCACCTCCGGTATCGGAGCAGACTGATGCAGCAACCCCTCCAAAAGACTTGGAAGCAGTGGTGTAGCTAGGGTAGTTGACACCCAGGGCCGGTCATTTTTTAACACCCCCCTCCAAAATCCAGTACTAGGTATACCGAGAATACAAACACTCAGGATCTCTAGAGCAATTCTACCATACCATAAGCAGTAATTTCTACGAGTCACAAAAGGAAAAGGAAAGCATCTCAAACACTACAGTGAGCACTAGAACATTTATTAACACAGCTACAATACTACTTTATCTTAAAGCAAAAAAATAAAAATATATATTTTATTTACAGTTTGTCGTCTCTGGTTTCTGTTTTCCTCATCTTCTTTTCACTGTCTTCCTTCCATCCAGCATCTGTCTTCACTCTCTCCCTGCTATCCAGTGTCTGCCTTCTCTCTCTCCCTGCCATCCATCCAGTGTCTGCCCTCTCTCCTGTCCCCTCCATCCAATGTCTGCCCTCTCGCCCTTTCCCTTCCATCCACTGTCTGCCCCCTCTCTCTCCCTTCCATCCAGCATCTGCCCTCCCCCTCTCTCTGCCCCCTCTTTTCAGCCCCCAGTTCCATCCCCATTATCCCACCTGCCCCCAGTTCCAGCCTTCTCCCACCTGCCCCCCTTTTCAGTTCCCCAGTTCCAGCCGCATTATCCCACCAGTCCCCAGTTTCAGCCCTTTTCTCCCACTAGTGCAGAGCTTCAGCCCCAGCCACTTTCTCCCTGTCCCCTTTTCCGCCCTTGCCCCTTTTCAACCCCCAGTTCCAGTACTAGTCCCCTTATCCCACCTACCCCCTTTTTCAGTCCCCTTCATCCACCTGCCTTGCATTAGCCCCTCTTTTCAGCCCCAGCCTATTCTCTCATTTGCCCCCCCTTTTCAGCCCCAGACCCACCTGCCCTTGGCATGGCCCCATTCTCCCCCCTGCCCCCTTCTCAGACCCTAGTTCCAGCTCAGCCCCTTTCTTCCATCTGAGCCCCCCCCCCCCACCAGGCATGGCCCCATTCTCCCTCCTGCCCCCTTCTCAGACCCTAGTTCCAGCTCCAGCCCTTTTCTGAGCCCCCCCCCATGTCCCCACCTGCCTACCGTAAGCTCCCTCCTCTCTGCCACTCAGTCCCCAGCATTGTAAAAACCTCGAAATCGGCAGTGCAGTGCGTGCCTCGCGTCTGACTGCCTGTGATTGCGAAAGAAGCAGAAAGATTGCCTTGTCGACGTCGTCGGGCCTTCCTTCACTGTGTCCCGCCCTCTGATAGAACTTCCTATTTCCGTAAGGGCGGGGCACAGTGAGGGAAGGTTCGACGTTGACGAGGCACTCTCTCTGCTTCTTTTGCAAGCACAGGCAGGCAGACGCGAGGCACGCACTGTACTGCTGATTTCGAGGTTTTTACAACGCTGGGGCAAGTGGCAGAGAGGAGGGAGCTTACTGTAAGCGGGACTGGTGGCAGTGGTCTTTGGATAGGGAGCAGTGGGAGGGATGGAGCACCCCACCTCCTGCTGACACCCGGGGCAGACCGCCCCCACTGCCTCTCCCTTGCTACGCCACTGCTTGGAAGAATGGCTAGGATGCGCTCGTCTAGAGTTGCTGTCAAGCAAGGCTGTGGGGTTGATGCAGGAATCGGCGTCAGAATCTGTGGAGGTCGATGAAGCGGTACCGGGCTGTCCGAAAACCGACGCACCGACACCTCTTGTATGGAGGGTGAGCACACCTCCCAGCGTCGGCGCTTCATGGATGCCGAATCCTTCGACGTCCCGGAGCTCTCGGTACCGTGCTTGGAGGGAGACCGATGACGATGCTTCTTCGCCTTCGTTCGATGCACGTCATCGGCACTCCTCGGTACAGACGAGAATGTGGAATCCACACGCCTCCTTGGGGTCGGGTCCGAGAGTGGTCGGTCCCGTGGGGCCTGTACAGCAGATGCTTTCGAGACAGGTGGAGACCCACTCGACAGCTCACTGCTCCCAGCGTACCGTAGTCTCCGGACAGCCATTACCTGTGCTCCTGAAGTCGATGCCATCCCTGGTGCCGATGTTGACGCCGAGGAACAGGTAGAAGCTCTGAACTCGGTCTCGAAGATCTTGTCTTGACGCCTGTGTCCGCTTTTTCAAGCTAAGACACAACTTACATGCGTCTGGGCGATGGTCTGAACCAAGGCACTGAAGACACCACGCGTGGGGGTCGGTACCCGAGATCGACCGGTTGCACCAAGTACACTTCTTGAAGCCGCTGGGAGTCCTTGATGTCATGGACGGAAAAATAGCGGTGGCGAGATCAAAATTCGCGATTGTGCCAAAAAGGAGAGCATAAAAAAAAAAGAGAGGACCGCAGTGGAAACGAAAGGAAACTTACCAAGGGCAAAAAACTAAGATGTAAAAGACTACTTTTTTCTTTTTTTTTAAAGGCAAGGTAAGGAGAAATAAAGAAATAAAAGAGAAAAATCCGAGAAAATCTCCGAAAACGGCCGAAGGTTCTTTCCAAGGACTCAGAAGAGACGGGAAAAACGCTGCCTCTCTTCACTGCGGAAAAAAGGTAACTGAGCGGGGACTCTCGCGTGACGGGCAGGAAGATGGCTGCACATGTGCAGTGCGCGCCAGAAGGCTCTGGCAAACTTTGTCTATTTTTGCTGTGAAAAAATTGCCGTTCCTAGGCCGCCGTGGACTTCGACCCATCAGTGAGAACAAGCAGCCTGCTTGTCCTCGGAGAAGACACTGCTTGCCCTGGGACTGACAGCATCTGCCAAGTACTTGTGACTTGGATTGGCCACTGCTGAAACAGGACACTGGGCTAGATGGACCACTGATTTGGCCCAATATAGCTATTCTTATGTAATAGGGATTTTACTGGTGGTGTGCTGAAGGTAACAGTCCTTGTTCTGGTTCAACATTTTTGTGATCAATATTGTGGAAGGACCGTCAGGAAAGGTTTGCTTCTTTGCAGATATCATCAAAATGTGCAACAGGGTCAACACCCTGGAAAGTGTGGATAACATGAGGAGGGCTCTAAAGAAGAGTGAGGAACGGTCTAGAGTATGGCAGCTAAAATTTAATGTTAACAAACTGAAGGTCATATATTTGGGCTGCAGAAACCCAAGGGAGCAGTATAGAACAGGGAGTGAAGTACTTCTGTGCATGAAAGAAGAGTAGGATCTGGGGGTGATTGCATTTGACAATCTTGAAAGGGCCAAATGGGTAGAAAAAGTGATGGCAAAAGCCGGAAGAACGATTGGGTAAATAGCGATAGAAATAGTTAGCAGGATAAAGGTGACCGAGCACCTGTATAAGTTTCTGGTGAGACCCCATCTGGAAAGCTATATGCAGTTCTGGAGACCGTATCTTCAAGTTATATAAAAGCCGGATCAAGTTGGTATAGTACAATTACTAAACTGGTCAGTGATCTTTATTAAAGTATATAGGGACATACTGAATGATTTAAATAAATACACATAAACACACATACTTTGGAAGAAATTTGAAAGGGAAGATAAGGGAGAGAAATTACCTCTGTGGCATACACACAAAGAAGGTGGGCCTCTTTCAACTGAAAGGAAGCTCTGGAATGAGGGGCTAAAGACAGAACCAGCTCAGACATGCCTCTCAGAAACAGAATTAACAGGAAAAGTGAGTTTAGCTAGACTATTAAACCTGAAGACGTCATCCAAGTATTTTCTTGATATGCTATGCATTTTTAAGGGACACAGCTTGCTTTCAGCACGTGCATTTGTATTTAAAAAAAAAAGCGAGTAACATGCAAGATTAGAACGGGCAAAACATTTGAATCAAAAGAAAGCCTTTGTCCTGAAAAACAGAGAAAACACCTGCTTAGGTGAAAAATATGTTATTGTGGTTTAAATATCATATGCAAACCCCCCTTCCCCAAATACCTCTAATATAATATACTTCCTGCAGTCATGGAGTCAGCAAACACTTTGGAAGTGAAAGGGTTGAAAAGGAAATACTGTACAGCAGACTCACCTGTAAATATGTATTTAAATCTTTTTTCCTCTTTTCTAAAAAGTCTTTATCCATATTGTTAAATGTCTTTTTCCCAGGGAGCTTCAATAAATTTGCAAGGTTTTCAAACTGAAAACATAACGAAGTTAAAACAAGAAATATGTTAAATTTTTTTCTACATTATATATATATAACATGAAGTTTACCTGTACCAGATATTCTCTGAAGACCATAGTTCACAATCGTACAAGTGTCATGTGAACAAGCCTGATACCAAACACAAGGATCCTTTCAAAAGTTTTCTGGAAAGGCCATACCCAAAACTCCTGTGGCCCTACAGTTCAATAAATTTGTTTGATTTGAGGGATAACTTCAAAGGGGAGACAAAGAATTGCTTGACTGATAAACTGTCTACAGAGCACATCTGTTACAGGTAAAACTTTACTTTCTCTGAAGACAAGCTGATTTACCTAATCATACAAGTGGAATTCCCTAGCTAAGGGCTGTCCTCTAAAAAAAACCAAAGGAAAACAAAACCCACCAATAGGCTGGAAATATTTTTGTTGGGAGAAATCTCAAATACAATTTCCTTCCCCTACCACATTTTTTTTGTTTTAAGAGCAGAGAAATCAAACCTAAAATTTATTAAAATATTTATAACCCATTATTTCTAAAATTTAAGGTGATCAACAACCAACATACATAATCAATTAAAATAATAGAAACTGGCCTAAAGAGGTATGCAGCTGGGCTTTACCTTCTAAAGAAACTATAGCAAGTGGAAATATCAAGTGAGGTGTGGTATTCAGATAGTAGAAAGTGTGAACACTACATCATAACTTTGCAATTCTGAAGCAAGATGACAGTATGTGGGGGACAGATATTGTCACAGCACCAACTTTAAGGGCATTTACCCTTTATTCCTGTAAGGTCAGATCTCCCCTAAGTATAATAAAAAGAGGCTCAATCTGCTATCCCAATAGAAATGATACATTCTATCATCGCACTCACATGATTATTGGCATCAAAACAAACTAAGAGTCTGGTCATTGTATAGACTATAGTCAGCACTTGGTAGGTAAAAGCTCTCTTGCAATACAAAGAATAAAGGACACATTCACTTTAGCCTCACCTTTAAATAAAAATCCTTCAGAAAACAAAATTCTTGGTGATTAGTTTTCAATTAAGAAAAAAAATATCCCTGGTTTAGATATTTTTTTGATTACTTTGGTCAGGCTTCAAGTTTTGTCGACTAGGATGAACAGGACCTGGGAAGAACGTCTACGGAAAAATTGCTTCTTGTTTGACCAATGAACTTTCCTACTAAATCTTCTTCCTGAGGAAAGCACCCCCTCAAACCCCAACAAATCAGGTTTGACAAACCACTACATAAAGACAAACTGCAGACCTCATAAAATACCCTGAAGCCATTAACAATGGCTGAAAAGCGAAGATACATACCTGTAGCAGGTATTCTCTGAGGACAGCAGGCTGATTGTTCTCATGACTAGGTCGACGTCCACGGCGGCCCCCACCAACGGAATTTTTCAAAGCAAAAACATCTCAAAGCTTTGAGAGAACTTTCTGGTGCACCGCGCGTGCGCGGCCGTCTTTCTGCCTGTCGCGCGAGAGTCTCGCTCAGTTATATCTAAAAGCAAGAAGTAAAGAACAACAACTCCAAAGGGGAGGTGGGCGGGTTTGTGAGAACAATCAGCCTGCTGTCCTCGGAGAATACCTGCTACAGGTATGTATCTTCGCTTTCTCCGAATCCAAGCAGACTGCTTGTTCTTGTGACTGGGGTATACCTAGCACCCAGGCTCACTCAAAAAAACAAAGAAAGGTCAACTGGGCTTCGCAACAGCGAGGACATAAGAAGCATTGACCTACGAACTAGAACATCTGAGAGTGCAGCCTGGAACAGAATAAAAAAAGGCCTAGTGGGGTGGAGCTGGATCCTAAACCCCAAACAGATTCTGCAGCACCGACTGCCCAAACCAACTGTCACATCGGGTATCCTGCTGAAGGCAGTAATGAGATGTGAATGTGTGGATAGATGACCACGTCGCAGCCTTGCAAATCTCTTCTATAGTGGCTGACTTCAAGTGGGTCACCGACGCTGCCATGGCTCTAACACTATGAGCCGTGACATGACTCTCAAGAGTCAGCCCAGCTTGGGCGTAAGTGAAGGAAATGCAATCCGCTAGCCAATTAGAAATGGTGCGTTTCCCGACTGTGACTCCCCTTCTGTTGGGATTAAAAGAAACAAACATTTGGGCAGACTGTCTGAAGGGGCTTGTCCGCTCCACGTAAAAGGCCAATGCAGTCCAAGGTGTGCAACTGACGTTCAGCAGGGCGGGTATGAAGACGGGGAAAAAATGTTGGCAAGACAATTGACTGGTTCAGATGGAACTCCGACACCACCTTTGGCAAGAACTTAGGGTGCTTGCGGAAGACTACTCTGTTGTGATGAAACTTGAGATAAGGAGCACGCACTACCAAGGCTTGAGGCTCACTGTCTCTACGAGCTGAAGTAACAGCCACCAAGAAAATGACCTTCCAGGTCAAGTACTTCACATGGCAGGAATTCAGTGGCTCAAAAGGAGGCTTCATCAGCTGGGTGAGAACGACATTGAGATCCCATGACACTGGTGGAGGTTTGACAGGGGGCTTTGACAAAAGCAAACCTCTCATGAAGCGAACAACTAAAGGCTGTCCAGAGATAGGCTTACCTTCTACACGGTGATGATAAGCACTAATCACACTAAGATGAACTCTTATGGAGTTGGTCTTGAGACCAGACTCTGACAAGTGTAGAAGGTATTTAAGCAGGGTCTGTGTAGGACAAGAGCGATGATCTAGGGCCTTGCTATCACACCAGACGGCAAACTTTCTCCACTTGAAAAAGTAACACCTCTTCGTGGAATCTTTCCTGGAAGCAAGCAAAACCCAGGAGACACCCTCAGAGAGACCCAAGGAAGCAAATTCTACACTCTCAACATGCAGGCCATGAGAGCTAGAGACTGGAGGTTGGGATGCAGAAGCGCCCCCTCGTTCTGAGGGTTGGAAAACAGTCTAATCTCCATGGTTCTTCGGAGGACAACTCCAGAAGAAGAGGAAATTGCCAGACAGAAAGGGGGATAGTTTGGATAGTTCAGAAAATCCCAAGGCCTTGAAAATGAAAGACCTGGTCCACAGAAAATACTACACCCTTAAGTCCTGGAAGAATCCTGTTTACGTTGACCCTTTCAAAGTTGAAGCTGTAACCGCTATGGTAGCCAAGCTACAGGATCACATTCCTGGGTTCACTTAAAAGACAAAAAAGCACCACTGGGCCTTCAAGAAAGAGATAATAGCCGTCCTTTTATTGTGAAAAAGACCCGACACGGGTTGTGTTTCGGCGCACAAGTGCCTGCCTCAGGGGTCTAACATAAAAACACACAGAAATACAGTTATAAATGCAATTATGGATTCAGATTGCACATAAACATTCACACCATAAAATAATTAATGATTAGATTATAAAAACAATATAAAATATAGTAAAATGAAATGAGGTAATGCAATAAATGGTTGAGTTATAATATTAAAATGAAATACAGAATACAATGAATGAGTATTTCGTTTTAATATTATAACTCAACCATTTATTGCATTACCTCATTTATTTCATTTTACTATATTTTATATTGTTTTTATAATCTAATCATTAATTATTTTATGGTATGAATGTTTATGTGCGATCTGAATCCATAATTGCATTTATAACTGTATTTCTGTGTGTTTTTATGTTAGACCCCTGAGGCAGGAGCTTGTGTGCCGAAACACGGCCCGTGTTGGGTCTTTTTCACAATAAAAGAATGGCTATTATCTCTTTCTTGAAGGCCCAGTGGTGCTTTTTTGTCTGTGCTGTATATTTGTATGCTGTATTACCCTCTCTTTTGTTACTGGGTTCACTTAAAAGACAAAAGAATCTTCCTGGACTTTTGTTTTGCTTTACTTTTATATTAGCATTAATCTTGTTTATACTAGAAAAGTCTAAGGTTGTTGCATTATACCATATGTTAGGAGACTTGTGGAACGCCGAATTGAAACAGCCCATAGTAAGAAAGATCCCACTGGACAGTATGTGCTATATGAAAGACTGATTTGCAATGCTGAGGCTGGACTCTATGATGAAGTAGGCTTTAACATTAGTGGTGAATATGAAAATATGAATACTGTTATGTAAGACTGCTTTTAAGATAATAAGCTGCAACATCTTGCCGAAATATATAACAAACTGCTCGTAGTAAGAAATAAGGCCTGCTGGACAAGCTTTTGTCCTGCATGAAGAGTTACATACGAATGCATAATTTCTTTTATTATAAGACATATTAATTTTAGGGTTATTACGTTTTATTGGTTTTATGCTTTTATTTCGCTACATATATGCTAGTAAAGTTATATGGTATACGTTATCTCATTATTCCTGAGTCCTCTTCCTCAGCAAAACCATGGGAACATTGAAAGTTGTAATCTATATAAGGGGAAGGGAAATGGGACTTGATATACCACCTTTCTGTGGTATTTTGTGACTACATTCAAAGCGGTTTACATATCCCAAAGGGGGGTTTCCAATTATCCATTAGATACACATTCTGACCACATTGTTTTGTTTGCCCTTGTCCTACTTATACGACATTTAAAATGTACACTCTTTTGTGCTTACATCTTAGTGCTCTGAAGGTCGTGTGGCCAGGACAGGTAAAAGTAAGCGCCTCCTTCCCATCCTGCTTAGGGAACTTGTGTGCTCGTGACCTATGACAGCCTATGATCGGGGCACTAACATATTGCACTTGAAGACAAACCACAGCTCCAGTTGCAGGACTGGACTGTTATGTATATTGGGAAATTTCTCAACACCATTAACATGACGTATCTCTACTCGTGAAACCCATGCTTTCGCAGGCCTTCAAGGGGGGATATGTAAATAATGGACCTATCTAGGCCCTTCCAAAAACAGGTCGAGGCCTGAAGTTGACAGCCAAACCTAAAAATCATACCCTCTGTGTGACCCAGAGGCTCATGAGCTCTTGCTGACAGGCTTGCAGAAAGAGGAACATGGAGTAATTTTCCATGGAAGGTGTTTACTGAAGAATGTGGTTAGGGGCTTTTTGCAGTTCACATGTCTGGAAACATAGATAAATGGTTGCTGGCGAAATGGAACCGGATGTAACAAGTGGAACATGCTCAGTATGATGTTGCTTTCCTTTCTAATAATCTTGATCAGTGGTCAAAACTAATGTTTAGCAACATTGTGGTCGAAACTAATGCTAACAAACTGTTTGAGCTGTATGATGATAGTCAGCTGGACTTATTTGGAGAAGTACTCAGAGATAGCACCGGTGTGCAGCTCTTCTGTAATTCTCCCATGAGAAAAGCATTGTAGCCTGTTTTTCTAGCTTGGGAAGTAAATAAAAGCACTATTTTCTCATCTTTTGCATGGCCTTCCCTTCTTCTTTCCCTACTGTATGAGTGTGTGGAACATTCGATTGGTTTGGGGGGGGGAGGGGCAGAGGAATTTACAGTAGATTAGTGAGACAAGATTTCCCTTCACTAAATCCATGTTGCCTTTGTCTCATTAATCCATTTTTATGAATATGCTCTGCAATTTTGTTATTTATAATAGTCTCTACCGTTTTGCCCAGCACCTACATCAGGCTCACCAGTCTATAATTTCCTGGATCACCTCTGGAACCCTTTTTAAAAATCAGCGTTACATTGGCCACCTTCCAATCTTCAGGTACCATGATTGATTTTAAAGATATATTACATTTTACTAATAGCTCTGACAAGTTCCTTTTTCAATTCTATCAGTACTCTAGGATGTATACCATCCAGTCCAGGCAATTTGCTACTCTTCAATTTGTCAAATTGTGCCATTACATCTTCCATGTTTATAGAGATTTGTTTCAGTTTCTCTGCCTCATCAGCATTATATACCATTTCTGGCACCGGTATCTCTCTCTCATCTTCCTCGTTGAAGACCAAAGCAAAGAATTCATTTAATCTCTCCGCTATGGCCTTATCTTCTTTCCTGACTGCCCCTTTTATCCTTCAGTTATCTAGCGGTCCAACTGATTCTTTTGACAGCTTTTTACTTCTAATATACCTAAAAAAGTTATTATTCTGTGTTTTTGCCTCCAATGCAATCTTCTTTTCAAAATCTCTTTGCCTTCCTTATTAGCGCTTTGCATTTACTTACCATTCCTTATGCTGTTTCCTATTACTTTCAGTTGGATCCTTCTTCCATTTTCCGAAGGATTTTCTTTTGGCTCTAATAGCTTCCTTCACCTCACTTTTTAACCATGCTGGATGTCGTTTGCCCTTCCTTCCTCTTTTTTTAATAAAGGGAATATGTCTGGACTGGGCTTCCAGAATGGTATTTTTGAACAGCATCCACGCCTGATGTAAATTTTTGACCTTTGCAGCTGCTCCTCTAAGTTTTGTTTGGACCATTCTTCTCATTTTATCATAGTCTCCTTTTTGAAAGTTAAATGCTAATGTACTGGAATTCTTGTGTGTATTTATTCCAGAGCTGATATCAAATCTGATCATATTATGATCACTGTTATCAAGCGGCCCCAGCACCATTACCTTCAGAACCAGTTCATGCACTCCACTAAGGACTAGGTCTAGAATTTTTTCCCATAAAGCAGTCGTTGATTTCATCAAGGAATTTTACTTCCCTAGCATGCACTGAAGTTACATTTACCCAGTCAATATCAGGGTAATTGAAATCACCCATTATTATTGTGTTGCCCAGTTTGTTATAGACTTCTGTTTGCATTTAGAGCTTGAATCTGAAGGCAAGTTGATAAGGCTACTCAAAACAAGAAATACTTCACTGGACAGAAGAGAAAAAAATGGCTAGGCAACAGCTTGGCATGACCACATTAGAAAAGAAATGTCATGGGCAAATTGAGCATATAAATTAAAAAATAAAAATGATCAAGCAGCCTCAACTCTCCTCCTCCCTGCAAAAAAATATATATATATATATTTCATGGCAAAGCCTGAAGGAAAATGCAAAATAAAGCCAAGAAGTAAAGTGAGGCTGTGAAAATCTGAAACCATGTCCAACTGTCTTCATGGATGAAAATAAAACTGAGAGCTTCCAGACTAAAACACTGTGTATAAGCAGTAAAGGCTTTTAAATGCGTCTCCAGAAAGCTACAGAAGAATCTGTCCATTTGGTGCTCAGAATGACAATGACTATGAAATCCACTTACATGCAATAGGTGAATCTACTTGTTTTCAAATAATTACAGCTGAAATTCTTGACTCTTTGAAAGTGAAATATGTATAGATATATTCTACGAATGTTTGTAAAGTAAGTCACATTGAACCTGAGCTTTTCTTGGGCTAATATGGGATAAAAATGTCAAATAAATTATATCGAAAATCTCTGCTCTAATTCAGACTTGATCAATTAAAACACTTTTGATGCTAAGACCTTTCTCAGTGTATATGGCCACAAAGCTTTCTTTAATTGAAGTTAGACAATGGGATATCTATTCACTTCAGCTGTTTTTTAAACTTTGCATTCCATTTCCTTGTAAGTCAGTCTGCAAAAAGATTTTTGCTATTTAAACTGAGCGAATGTGAACTGGAAAACTACAAAGGAGAGACTCAAACTACTTGAAGGGCTCGTTCATATATAGTGATTTATTAAACTTCATTTATTATGGTTATTTTATTGATGTGTCCTAAGCGATTTATAAAAACGGTGAGCATAAACAACATATACAATTCAGTATAATTACAAATATTTAAAAACTAAATACAAAATGTAGATAAGTATGCACACCACAATCAAAAAACACATTAACTGCACACAACAAAGTTTTATACAAATCATTAATTAATATCTTTCATACAACCTACTTGAGAAACAATTTAAGGGAATTATTTACTAAAGGTTTTCTCCCATTTGACCCCGATCTTACAACAGGATGCTGATCTTTGCTACATTTTGTTTTGAAGGCTTGAACAAACGTGAACAATGGTGAGACAGTTGATATAGGACATCTGTATTTCTAGAAAGCTTTAAACAAAGTCCCTCATTATAGATTTCTGAGGAAATTAGAAAGCCTTTGGATAGGAAGCAATTTCCTGTTGTAGACTAGGAACTGTTTAAAAGACAGGAAACAGATACACCTCATGCAATGATATGATTATGCGCATGAACAAATTTCCACATAATTAATGAACAGAACCACATAACCCTGCATTAATTTGTTCTTCCGTTCACTATCATCTCCAATATTGCATTCAGTGTTTCCAAAGGAGACTCAGTGTGGCTGATATAAAGCCTTGAACATTCATACATGCTCAAGGTCGGCTGCATTCCACCCCCTCTGAAACAATTTTTAAAGCTGGCAGTACACGGTAAACCTTCAGTATGAAATCTCAATACATGAAATCCACTGTAGTAATTAGTCAACATCTCAAAAATCCCCATTAATATTAATTATCTGGTGGCTCGGCTGTTTGGAGAGGCTAAAGTGGGCCGAGCTTGGTGGGTTATAGCGTGAGGCTATATAGAACACAGAAAATTAAAATACTTGAGGTGAGGACAATACCTAAGCTGCAGAAAAGGGACTATGACACTTTTGAACACAGTAAGGAAGGAATCCCTCACTGTGCGGCTCTGGTGTAGCTACATCAGCCATATCCTCTCCAGTACCTCTGTTACTGATGGTAACATGCAGTGTTTTTTTTGTAGGAAAAAAGGTGCCGGTACTCATTATGAGCGGGGTCAACACATATGGCTCCACCCCTGTTATAGCCACAGTCACATTAGCTACACCCCTTATACCAGTCACGGTGCATATAAACAGACATCATTGAAAATATTATACTAGTAAAGGAGAAAAAAAATAACGTGATTTTTTTCCATTATAAATAATTTCTGTGAGCTGTTACAGCTCCAGTATACCCAGTGCAAAATAAGACAGCAAATGTAAATTCTCAAATTGGATATATCCAAACACTAAAATGAAAACAAAATGATTTGCTCTACCTTTGTTGTCTGGTGACTGTTTTTCTATCCATATTGGTCCCAGACTCCAGTCTCTGATTCTGCTGCTCTCTATCTGTTCTCTTAACACTTTTCAAAGGGCTTCCTTTACATTTCTTTACTTTCCTTCTTTCTTCTTCATTTCTTGCCCTACATCCATAAGTAAAAGCTGGGACCTCCTCCGTGGAATTGACTGGAGGAGGTATAATGTGGCTCCAGCTTTTGCCTATTTTCTCCATCCATGTGCAGTTTTTCTCCTCTCTTCCCTTTCCCTCATCTCCATCCATGTGCATCTTCTTCTTTTTTCTCTCCTCCCCACCATGTCCAGGACTTCTCCTCTCTCCTCCCCTCCATCCATGTCCAGCATTTCACCTCTCTCTTCCCTCCCCTGTATCCATATAAAGCAATAATTCTCTCTCCCATCCAAGTCCAGCATTTCTCCTCTCTCCCCGCCAACTCCTCCATCCATCCATGTCCAGCAATTCTCTATCACCTGCTCTCCATCCATGTCCAGTGATTCTCCTCTTTCCCCTGCCCTCCCCTCCATGTCCAGCAATTCTCTCTCCCCTGCCCTGCCCTCTCATCCATGTCCAGTGATTCTCCTCTGCCTCCTGTTCTCCTCTGCCACCCATGTCCAGCGATTCTCCTTTCTCCTGCCCTCCCCTCTCTCAGGAGATTGTCTGCCCTTGCCTGGGGAAGCTAAGCTCGACACGTCCGTGTGTCCAACAGAGCTCCAATGAACTCCAATTTCTGAACCGGGACAAGGTGGGACTTGGGATAATTGATTACGAACCCCAGTAGTTCTAGCACTTGAATAGTCATCCGCATGGACTGCTGAGCGCCTGCCTCTGAGGTGCTCTTCACCAGCCAATTGTCGAGATAAGGGAACACATGCACTCCCAGTCTGCATAGCAACACTGCGACTACTGCCAGGCAGTTTGTGAAAACCCTGGGCACAGACGCGAGACCAAAGGGCAGTACACAGTACTGAAAATGCCGAGTTCCCAACTGAAATCGAAGATACTTCCTGTGAGCTGGGAATATCGAGATGTGTGTATAGGCATCCTTCAGAGAGCATAGGCAATCGTTTTCTTGAATCATGGGAAGAAGGGTGCCCAGGGAAACCATCCTGAATTTTTCTCGGACCCTTAGGTCTAGGATGGGACGCATCCCCCCCCCTGTTTTCTTTTGCAGAAGTACCTGGAATAGAATCCCGGCCCTTCTTCCCCTGGTGGTACAGGTTTCGACCTCATTGGCCTTTAGCAGGGTGGAGAGTTCCTCTGCAAGTACCTGCTTCTGCTGGGAGCTGAAGGACTGAGCTCCCGGTGGGCAATTTGGAGGCCTGGATTCCAGATTGAAAGTGTATCCTAACCGGACTATTTGAAGAACCCACCTGTTGGAGGTTATAAGAGGGCACCTTTGGTGAAAAAAATATCAACCCCCACCCCCCCCCCCGACCGGCAAGCCATCTGGCACAGACACTTTTTCTGAGGCTATGCTGTACTGGAGCCAGTCAAAAGCCCGTCCTTGCTTTTGCTGGGGAGCCCCAGGGGCCTTAGGGGCACACCGTTGATGGGAACGAGCGTGCTGGGACTGAGCCTGGACAGGCTGCCGAGAAGCAGGAGTGTACCTAAGCCTGTTATAGGAATAGGGAGCACTCCTCTTCCCTCCAAAAAACCTCCTAGATGAGGAGGTGGTAGCAGAAGACGCCCGGCAGGAGAGAGAATCCATAGCATCATGGTGCTTTTTGATCTGATCGACCATGTCCTCTACTTTTTCTCCAAAAAGATTATCCCCCCCCCCCCCCCCGGCAAGGAACATCCGCCATTCGCTGCTGGGTCTTATGATCCAGGTCAGAGACAAGCAGCCATGAGAGTCTGCGCATCACTATACCTTGAGCAGCTACTCGGGATGCCACATCAAAAGTGTTGTAAGTACACCTGGCCAGGAATTTGCGACACACCTTCTGCTGCCTGACCATCTGGTGAAAAGCTTTGGCGAGCTCCGGAGGAAGTACTTCAACCAAACTAGACAGTTGCTTCACCGAGTTCCGCAAGTGGATGCTCGTGTAGAGCTGGTATGTTTGGATCTTGGCTGCGAGCATAGCGGCCTGATACGTTTTTCTCTCAAAAGAATCCAAGGTCCTAGACTCTCTGCCTTGGTGAGCTGAGGCATAGTCTGTAGTACTCTTGACTCTTCTGAGAGAAGAGTCCACCACCATGGAATCGTGAGGAAGTTGGGCCTTCACCATTACCAATTCTCCATGGACTCTGTACTGGAACACTGATTTTTTGGGGACCACTGGATTAGAAAGAGGGAACGTCCAATTTCACATAAGAACTTCCCTGAGCGTATTATGCAAGGGGGCCATTGCAAACTCAGCAGGCGGAGAAGGATAATCCAAGACCTCGAGCGTCTCGGCCCTGGGCTCATCCACAACCTCCAAAGGGAAAGGAATATCCTTAGACATTTCCTGAACAAAGGATGAGAAAGAAAGACTCACAGGTGGAGACATTCTTCTTTCAATTGGCGGAGTAGGATCAGAGGGAACCCCCATATGACTCTTCCTCCGAAAAGTATCTGGGGTTTTCCTCCTCTTCCCATGAGCGCTGATCGGTATTGGACAAAAGCTCTCTAAGAGCAGCCTGAACCCGAGCCTGTCTCAACGTTGAGGAATGACGACCTCGTGGGGGATGTCGAGAAGTTGACCCCTGCCTGGATTCCGGCGAAGCTTCCTCCACTGACGTCGAGGGGGAATCGACCCGGGTGGCGGCACCGAGGACGGGGACCTCTCCACAGGCGATGGCCCAGATGCCGCTTCCGTAGTTGGTACAGAAGGTGCAAGCACCCCCGAAACCGAAGCAGATTGGCGCAGCAATCCCTCCAGAAGCTCTGGAAGGGCTCTAATGCGCTCGAGAGTTTCCATCGGAAAAGGCCGGGGGGCCAGAGCATGAGTCGGTGGCAGAATCTGAGGGGGCTCGAGAGCCGGTACCAGGCTGCCAGATGACTGATGCCTCGGCACTTCCTGTATGGAGGGTGAGCAGTCCTCCCGGCGCCGACGCTTCTCGGGTGCCGACTCCCTCGGCTCCCTGGAACTCTTGGTACCATGCATGGAAGGAGAATGATGACGGTGCTTCTTAGCCTTCACTCGACGCCCGTCATCGAGACTCCTCGGTACCGAAGAGAAGGACGTGGAATCTTCACGCCTCCTCGGGGCCGGGTCCAACGAAGGTCGGTCCCGGGGGGCCTGCATAGCAGTAGGCCTTGAGATAGGTGGAGACCCACTCGATGCCTCGCTGCTGACAGCGTGATGCGGTCGTTCGGCAGCCATTACCTGCGCTCTCGATGTTGATGTTTCCCTCGACGTCAACGCTGCCGACCTCGGTACCGATGCCGACGTTGAAGGACCGGACCAATCCGCAAAGAGCTTCTTATGTTGAGCCTCCCGAGACACTTTGGTCCGTTTCTTCATTAAAGACCACAGCTTACACACAGCTGGCAAATGCTCGGGCCCAAGGCACTGGAGACACCACGCGTGGGGGTTGGTACCCGAGATGGTCCGGTTGCAGCGAGTACAACGCTTGAAGCCGCTAGGAGTTCTCGATGACATGGACGGAAAAACAGCGGCTGCGAAATTAAAAGGCTCGATCGTGCCAAATAAAAAGGCACAAAAAAGGAAAAAGTGACTCGGCCGAGGAGCCTAAAGGGCGGCCGCGACGAAAAAGAAAGGAAACAAACAAATGAAGAAAAACTAATAAAATAAGGGAAAAACTCTTTTTTGTTTTTTTTTTATATTTGTAAAAACTACTAACAAGACAAAAAAAAAGAGAAAAAAAAAGGGGGGGAGGTAAAATGCTAACCAAGTCTCCTGAGCCGAAAACTGAGTACCGTCTAGAAACGTATCACTCAAGACGCAGACAGAGAAAAACTAAGGGACTCACGCTCTTGTCGCGGGCAGGAAGCCGTTCGCGCATGCGCGGAGCATTCGAGAGACTTCTTTGCTTGCTTTCAAGATTTTGCCGGTCTCCTGGGCAGTCGCGGACGACGACCCAATTTTGACAATAATCAGCCTGCTTGTCCTCTGAGAAAAACATACTTCTCTTGCAATTCGACTTGTCAAGCACATTCGATATGGTTGACCACTATATACTATTAAGAATACTCGACAACATAGCTATAGGAGGGAATATCCTCAAATGGATCAAAGGCTTCCTAACCATGAGATCTTATCAAGTAAAAGCAAACTCAAACATATCACCATCATGGAGTACCGACTGCGGAGTACCCCAGGGTTCACCTCTCTCACCCATATTATTTAATCTGATGATGATCCCCCTTGCTCATGCCCTATACAAGCTTAATCTTAATCCTTTTCTGTATGCGGATGATGTCACCATTTACATACCGTTCAACTCTAATCCAACAGAAATCACTGTTGCAATAAAGACTAATTTAAGCTTAATGAATGCCTGGGCATCGACATTCAAACTGAAACTCAACAAGGAAAAATACTCTCTGCTTTATTCTCTCTTCTCACCACAAAACAAGCCTCCCTTCAACCATAAAACCCCCAGAACATACTCTCCCAATATCGGACAAACTGAAGATCCTTGAAATTATTATTGACACCAACCTAACCCTGGAGAGCCAAGCCTCTGCCACCATGAAGAAAATGCTCCATGCAATGTGGAAGCTCAAACGGATCAAACAATTCTTCCCAAGGGAAACTTTCCGTAACATAATTCAAACAATGGCACTATCACATGTTGACTACTGTAATGCCATATATGCGAGATGCAAAGAACAGATCTTAAGGAAACTCCAGCTAGACTCATTTGCGGAAAGACAAGATTTGAAAGTGCTAAACCCCTACGTGAAATACTGCACTGGCTACCAATCAAGGAATGAATAGCCTTCAAAATTTGAACTCTGATCCACAAAATAATCCATGGTCTGGCTCCAACCTACAAGACCGAACTTATCGACTTACCAACTAGAAACATCATCGAATCATCAAGAACGTTTCTAAACCTGCATTACCCAAACTGTAAAGGACTAAAATACAAATCAACATATGCATCCAGCTTTTCCTACATTTGCACCCAGCTCTGGAACGCTTTACCTAGAAACATTAGAACTGTGAACACCCATCTAAAATTTCGAAAAGACCTCAAGACTCACTTCTTCCGGAAAAGCCTACCCAGCAGATCCGAACAACAATGCGTCATCTTTCAATCTAAGAAATGAACAATACTCCTTTCGAATTACTTCAAACTGTACGAATTTTACCACTCCAGTTATAATTAAGTGTACTTCTACTCTTATCCTACTCTGTATTGCTCACTAGAAGCTGTAGTCCCATTCCCGGAGACTTATCAGCCTCATTGGGATTACTTCTCTCTATATGCTACTATATATTCGTCCCAGAGTTGTATTCTCTTTTCCGGGACCTTATCAGCTTCCTTGCACCTACTGTTACTCTATTTTCCACTCTGTATATATTCCCGGACTTGGTACTCTCCTCTCCGGAACCTGTAAGTCACATTGAGCCTACTGCTACGTGGGAAAATGTGAGATACAAATGTAATATATAAATAAATATATGGAATTCTCTGCCTCTAGCTCTTTCTCTGAAAGATCTGCCTGATTATTTAAGGAGACAAACAATGGAACTAGGATAGTGCTTTTTCAATTTTTTCTTCATTTTCCTATTTGTCTTTATTTTGTTTTATAATATGATTGCATAACTAATTTATAATATATGCCGTTTGTTATATGACTGTAATTTGTCTTGGATCTTATAGAGACATAGCATTAAATAAGAATAAATAAAATAGGCCTACAAAAAAATCCCAAGGAAGCAGAATTGATTTTTAGAAGATATGGATAAACTATTTTCACCATGAAATTTTATAATATTACAAAGTTAAAACCACATACAGATGCAAACGAAATGTTCTGCTACTACTATAATTTAATAGATATGTCTCAGTCTCAAAAGGCTGGGAGTGAAATGGCTTTTCATTTACTAATATATTACATTCATGGTCCAATATAATACCACAGTCTCTACATTCAAAAACTGGATTGCTATAGTTGAGTAACTTGTATTAACTACAAAATCATTTAAACTACATTTGGCATTACAGAAGAGCATGCAAGATACATAAACCAGAAAAGTTATTATCCAGAAAAATACTGCGGCTCCCAGTCTGTGATCAAAAATTGGTTGTCTTCATATGTTCCCTTATCCCCCCCCCCCAAAAAAAAATCTTCTAATATTGAAAAATGTATTATTTAGAATTGACTTGGTCCTCAGAATTCCAGAAAAATGGTGCTCTGCTGTTTTACATATAACTTGCAACCCCTCCCATAGGGGGTGCGGAAAATATTACTTGCCATGTACATATGTCTGTCTTTAGATGAAACAGATGCATCTGTTCAAAACATTAAACACAGCATAAAAAGAAAAACATCTATGGAACCAGTTTTTACCTGTTCAGTGATCCGCATGTGGAAGTCGTGGAAGTCACTGTACCGACGATATGTTTTCCAAATATCTTCAATGCCATCTAGGTTTCGGCGATGTACAGTGATCGCATATAATGCATAGGTCTTGCCATGATCATTACATACTCCTGCAAAAGTATATCGGTCATAATCAACATGGACTAATCATTTAAAAAATGAGAAGCATACAAAGTAGGAAGGAAGGGAAGGACAGGAAAATATGAAATGAAGGCAAATCCTAGAGTTTTGAGAAAATGGTTATGTCAGCAAGAGATGCGCACACACAAAGTTTTTCTCCTTGAATTTCACAACTCCAAAGATAGGCCTAAACATAACTAAAGATGCTATTTGTAAACCTGAAATGTTTAACTTGAATAATCATCAAACTATAACAAAGACAATGTATGCTTGTCAGATATGTCAGCATTTATTTAAGGATTGATTACACAGACTGGTTGAAGCAATAATGGAGAGGTGACTAACTAGGTGCCCATAGGAATAACAGCGTGTGCTAATTTTTAGTGTACGCTAACGAACACTAGCACGCCTTGGTGTTCAGGAAGCATTCCCAGGGTGAGGTTAGATTAGGAGAAAACTGTATGCATAATCTGAAAAAGTACCCACACAAAAAGCAGGTGTTAACTTGTGTGTATACTTCTATATGTGCAACAAGAAAAATAATTTGCTAATAAAAATAGTTCATCACTTTTTAGCTGAAATTCATATAATTTAATATATCTATCTTTATATCTGTTGAATTTAGTGTTGGGTTTGTAGTCACAGAGGGAGATTACTACACCTAAAATGGCTTACCTGGGGTGGGAATTGGCAGTAATGGATAGTACACCTTGGCAGATTCTGAGTATGCTTGGGACAGATGCTGGGAGCACTGAACCGTAATACTTATTTTTATAACATTACTGGACAATGCTAGCAAGTATTGAGGTATGACAAATTCCTGCCCCTAAATACCTTATACTCTATCCCTTGGATTCTATATATTGCGCCGAGATTGCTCCATGGAAATAGAAGTATATTCTACAACAATACGCATAACCTGGTTAACAAGCTAATCAGCACCAATAACTGGCATTAAAAAGAATTTGCACACTCTACTTGCCAAGCATATTCTGTAATGTGGTGTGCATAAATATAAGTCACATAGTTGAAAAGTGGGCATGTTATGGACGTTTCTAAAATCTATGCACATTGTTATAGAATACACCCGTTCCGTGCCTAACTTAGGCATCAGGATTTACACCAGGTTTTACTTGGTGCAATTGAGCGTGACTAAATTTAGTTGCATGGACTGGCGCTCTGCATATTCTATAAAGTACACTTAAATTAAAGCTAACTTGATAGAATATGCTTCGATTTCCATGCGAACATCGCAGAATGATATATAGAATCTAGGCCTAAATGGGTACCTGAGGCAACAGGAGATAAAGTGACTTTGCCAAGGTTTCAAGGTGAGTCAGTGGCAGAAATTAGATTTGAACCTTGTTTTCAACCCATTGCTCTAACCATGAAGCTACCACATCTCCATTAAAAAAACAAACATAAGGGAGGAGACCTGGTTTTATGTTGAGCACGGGAATTTGTACGCTCAGACAGCTTAAATAGAAGACTCACAATTGGGCAGACTGGATGGGCTAGTTTAGTATATTTCAAATCATAGCAGAGAGACATTTTCCAAAGAGACTGTAGTTATCAGAATTCCTTTAAGATGGCATAATGTAGCATTCCACAAACTGCAAGGCAATTAAACTTACCAGGTGATATAACCTGAAGTTTGATTTAATTCTATGCAATATGCCTATCCCAATTTAAAATAGGCCTTGATCCTTATCATAAAACAGCTGTCTGAGGAATCTTACTGAGAACTATTTCTGAAGTAGTTTAAAGTTGAAAATGGAAAGTGTCTCCACTGTGGTTTAAGTTCATGAAACAGAGTTAATTTTCCTTAACAAAATGTTCAGTTGCCTTTTAAATACAATACCTCTTAACTTACAGTTCAATTTATACTAAAAATAAAACCACTATACTACAAAAAAAAAAAAAAAATCAAACCTTTTCCTATATGTAATCGGATACAGGAAATGTAAGTACCTAATACAACAAATATTTTAATGATGTCCACCACCAGTGAAATTTTAATATCATTCACAGTTAAACAGATGCTTCAGCTCTAGTGTGTTGAAATGGGCAGGCACTCCCAAGAGAGATGAGTAACACTAACATACACAGTTTCAGAAAAAATAACTTGCAAATAGTTTTTATAGCTCTGAGACAAGCATAAAACATTCTTCATTCTTGTGTGTGTGTGTGTGTGTGTATATATATATATATATATATATATATATATATATATATATACATACACACACACACACACACAGAGTGCACTCCATTTAAGTGCACGTCAGATAAGCGTTCTGTTTAACTGCATGCTGTACTTTGGTCCCGTTTTTGATGCCATCAATTTCTATGGGGACAAACTTCGGTTTAGCACACCACTGATAAGTGCAAGATTCGCTTATATGCATGGTTTAAGACCACTCCTCTGCAGGAAAGACTCCGCATAAGCGCACGTACAAAATATGGAAGCCGATTGGCATGTGACAAAGGGGTGATAAATTTGAAATCTCATTGGTTAACTGCCACAGGCAGAATAAGCGAAAGAAAGTTGTTAGACTGTACACTGGAGTCGTCGTCGTCATCGCTAAACTAAGATTTTAACAGTGGCTGAACAAATAGAAGTTCTTAAAAAATTAGAAAACAGACAAAGTCAAGCATCTATTGCTAAAGAATATGGTGTCAATCCCAGTCAAATTTCACATATCTTGAAGCAGAAAGATCAGCTTCTGGAAGACTGGCAAAACAATACAAATCCACACAGGAAATGTAAACGGGCGGGAAAAGCTGAGGAGGTAGAAGAAGCTCTTCTTCGGTGGTTTTCTCAAGTCAGGAGCAGACAGTTTCCTGTCAGTGGTCCACTGCTTATGGAGAAAGCTAATCAGCTAGCTGAAAGTCTTGGACTAACTGAATTAAAAGCCATTGTTGGATGGTTGGAAAGATGGAAGGAGAGGAACAACATAAAGGGCCAAAGAGACAGGCAGAGCTCCGGAGTCTCAATGTGTGGATGAGACAATGGTGCAGGGAAGAGGGTTTTAGATTTGTTAGGAACTGGGCAACATTCTGAGGAAGGGGGAGCCTATTCCGAAAGGATGGGCTCCACCTTAACCATGGTGGGACCAGGCTGCTGTGTCAGCATTTAAAAAGGATATAGAGAAGCTTTTAAACTAGAAATGGGAGGAAAGGCCGACAGTCGCTCAAAAGCGCATGGTTTGGGATAAGGTATCTTGCAGGGATACCTCACAAACAGGGAAGATAGGGTTTCTGGATAGTGAGGTTGCACAACAGACCGTGGTAGGCTGGGTGCCCTTAAATACAACTAAAGATCAGACAAAAGATGGCAAATCAATAGTGTCAAGTACTAAGCATCTTGCAAATAGGAACAACAAACATACTCTGAAATGTCTATATGCAAATGCTAGGAGTCTAAGAAATAAGATGGGAGAGTTGGAATATATTGTACTAAATGAAAAATTGGATATAATAGGCATTACTGAGACCTGGTGGAAGGAAGACAACCAGTGGGACACTGTCATACCGGGGTACAAAGTGTATCGTAGTGATAGGGTGGACTGGACTGGTGGAGGGGTAGTGTATATTAATGAGAGCCTTGACTCAGGTAGATTACAAATTCAGCAGGACACAAATCACACCTTTGAATCATTGTGAGTTGAAATTCCATGTATAAAAGGGAAAAGGACGGAGACGCCAGGATGAGCAGGTGGATGCAGAAATGATAAAAGAAATCAGAGATGCAAACAAAATGGGCAATGTGATAATAATAGGTGAATTCAATTATCCAAATATAGACTGGGTAAATGTAACATCGGGAAACGCTAGAGAGGTACAATTCCTTGATGAAATCAAGGACAGTTTTATACAGCAGCTGGTGCAGGAGCCGACGAGAGAAGGAAAAATTCTAGACTTAGTCCTTATTGGAGCGCATGATCTGGTGAGGGACGTTATGGTACTGGGGCCGCTTGATAACAGTGATCATAATATGATCAGTTTTGATATCAACCTTGAAGTATCTATACACAGGAAGTCAAATACGTTAGCGTTTAACTTTAAAAAAGGAGACTATGATAAAATGAGAAGAATGGTTAAAAAAAAAAAACTTAGGGGGGCAACTGAGAGGGTAAAAACTGTACAACAGGCATGGATGCTGTTCAAAAATGCCATCCTGGAGGCCCAGGCCATACATATTCCACAAATTAGAAAAGAAAGACGGAAGTCCAAAAGACAGCCGGTGTGGTTGAAAAGTGAGGTGAAGGAAGCTATTAGGGCTAAAAGAAATGCCTTCAGAAAATGGAAGAAGGAACCGTCTGAAAATAAGATGCAGCATAAGGAGTGTCAATGCAAATGCAAGGCGCAGATAAAGAAGGCCAAGAGGGATTACGAAAACAAGATAGCATTAGAGGTAAAAAAAAATTTCAGTATATTAAAAGCAGGAAGCCGGCAAAAGAATCGGTTGGGACGCTGGATGACCGAGGGGTAAAAGGGGTGATCAAGGAAGATAAAGACGTAGCGGAGAGATTAAATTAATTCTTTGCTTCGGTCATCACCGAGGAAGATTTGGGTGGGATACTGGTGTCGGAAATGGTATTTCAAGCGGACGAGTTGGAGAAACTTGCTGACTTCACGGTAAACCTGGAGGACGTAATGGGGCAGTTCAGCAAACTGAAAAGTAGCAAATCTCCTGGACCGGATGGTATTCATCCTAGAGTACTGATAGAACTGAAAAATGAGCTTGCGGAGCTACCGTTAGTGATATGTAATTTATCCTTAAAATCGAGCGTGATACCGGAAGATTGGAGGGTGGCCAATGTAACGCTGATTTTTAAAAAAGGTTCCAGGGGAGATCCGGGAAATTATAGACCGGTGAGTCTGACATCGGTGCCAGGGAAAATGATAGAGACTATTATCAAAAACAAAATTACAGAGCACATCCAAGGACATGGATTACTGAGCCGAGTCAGCATGGCTTTTGTGTGGGGAAATCTTGCCTGACCAATTTACTTCAATTCTTTGAAGGAGTAAACAAACATGTGTTCAAAGAGGAGCCAGCTGATATTGTGTATCTGGATTTTCAAAAGACATTTGACAAGGTACCTCACGAAAGCTTACAGAGGAAATTGGAGGGTCATGGGATAGGAGAAAATGTCCTATTGTGGATTAAAAACTGGTTGAAGGATAGGAAACAGAGTAGGGTTAAACGGGCAATATTCACAATGGAGAAGGGTAGTTAGTGGGGTTCCTCAGGGGTCTGTGCTAGGACCGCTGCTTTTTAACATATTTATAAATGATTTAGAGATGGGAGTAACTAGCGAGGTAATTAAATTTGCTGATAACACAAAGTTATTCAAAGTCGTTAACTTGCGACAGGATTGTGAAAAATTACAGAAGGACCTTATGAGACTGGGAGACTGGGCGGCTAAATGGCAGATGACGTTTAATGTGAGCAAGTGCAAGGTGATGCATGTGGGAAAAAAGAACCCGAATTATAGCTACGTCATGCAAGGTTTCACGTTAGGAGTTAAGGTCCAAGAAAAGAATCTGGGTGTCGTCATCAATAATACACTGAAACCTTCTGCACAGTGTGCTGCTGTGGCTAGGAAAGCGAATAAAATGTTAGGTATTATTAGGAAAGGTATGGAAAACAGGTGTGAGGATGTTATAATGCCGTTGTATCGCTCCATGGTGCGACCGCACCTTGAGTACTGTGTTCAATTCTGGTCGCTGCATCTCAAGAAAGATATAGTAGAATTGGAAAAGGTGCAGCGAAGGGCGACTAAAATGATAGCGGGGATGGGATGACTTCCCTATGAAGAAAGACTAAGGAGGCTAGGGCTTTTCAGCTTGGAGAAGAGAAGGCTGAGGGGAGACATGATAGAGTTATATAATGAGTGGAGTGGAACAGGTGGATGTGAAGCATCTCTGTTCACGCTTTCCAAAAATACTAGGGGGCATGCGATAAAACTACAGTGTAGTAAATTTAAAACAAATCGGAGAAAATTTTTCTTCACTCTGGAATTCGTTGCCGGAGAACGTGGTGAAGGCGGTTAGCTTAGCAGAGTTTAAAAAGGGGTTAGACGGTTACCTAAAGGACAAGTCCATAAACCGCTACTAAATGGACTTGGGAAAAATCCACAATTTATAGAATGTTTGTACATTTGGGAAGCTTGCCAGGTGCCCTTGGCCTGGATTGGCCACTGTCGTGGACAGGATGCTGGGCTCGATGGACCTTTGGTCTTTTCCCAGTGTGGCATTACTTATGTACGTATATAAAATTCAAGAAACAGCATGGTGAAAAACAAGACGCTGATGACTTTGGTGCTGAAAATTGGGTTGTTTCAGTTCTTCCTACCATCTTGAACGAGTTTGCACCTCATGACATTTTCAATGCTGATGAAAACGGTCTCTACTGGCGAGCGATTCCTGATGGAACACTTGCATTCAAACAAGCCGAAACTACAGGAAGTAAAACGTCGAAGGACCGACTGACGATCCTCCTTTGCTGTAATATGGATGGGAGTGAGAAGTTGGAACCACTCTTCATTGGAAAGAGCAAACAGCCCCGTTTGCTTCAAGAATGCTAAGCGACGTCCTGTGTCATACGAGGCTAATGCAAATTCATGGATGACTGGGGAAATTTGGAAGCAGTGACTAAAGAAGTTAGACACTAGAATGTGGGCACAAAAGCGTCAGATTTTGTTGCTTTGTGATAATTGTGCTGCACACAGTGATGTCAGGCTGTATAACGTCAAGGTGGCTTTCTGCCACCAAACACTACCTCTCTGATCCAACCTATGGATCAGGGCATAATAGCCAATTTCAAAAAACATTATTGGGCTCTTGTGCTACGTCGTCTGATGAGATTTATGGATGACCAGATGGGCAAGGATAAGCAGGCTGTTGAACTGGCTCATAATCTATCACTGTTCGATTCCCTACATAGTTATTTATTTTTATTTGTAGCATTTATACCCCGCTGTTTCCCGCTCGATAGCAGGTTCAGTGCGGCTTACAATGTATGGGTACAAAGTATCACAGGGATAATACAGTTGTATGGAGTAGAACAATGTATGGGTACAAAAGTGTTACAAAGATAACATCGTTGTATAGAGTAGAACAAGAGGAAGAGATGTGGGGGGTAAGATTGAAGTATGGGTAATATTAGTGGTGTGATTTGGGTTGTAAACTAAGTTGGATAGGCTTGTTTGAAGAGGTAAGTTTTCAGCAGCTTTCGAAATGGTAGGAGTTCGTTGGTTGCTCGGATGTGTCTTGGTATGGCGTTCCAGAGTTGGGTGCCTATAACGGAGAAATTGGATGCGTAGTAGGTTTTGTATTTGAGACTTCTGCAATTGGGGAGGTGTAGATTGAGATATGTTCGAGAAGACTTGGATCCGTCCCTGGCTGGGAGGTCGATCAGATTGGTCATGTAGCTTGGAGATTCTCCGTGGAGGATCTTGTGGATCATTGTGTGGGCTTTGAAGTTTATTCGTTCTTTGATAGGGAGCCAGTGGAGTTTTTCACGGAGTGGTGTTGAGCTTTCAAATCGTGATTTACCAAAAATGAGTCTGGCTGCTGTGTTTTGGGCGGTCTGGAGCCTTTTCAGGATTTGGGCTTGGCAGCCAAGCGTGGGTGAGTACTGTGGATTGTACCAGATTACGGAAAGTTTTTTGGGGGAGGAATGGTTTTACTCTTTTCAATACCCACATCATATTGAACATCATCTTCGTTATGGCTTTTGCATGAGTTTCTGTCGGATATTGGGATTGTAACGTCGGGGGTGGTCAGGGTAGTTGGGAGTGGAGTGGAATGTTGAGATGAGAGGATTAAGCATTGAGTTTTTTCTTTGTTCGTTTTCATCTTGAAAGCGTTAGCCCAGGAGGCTAGGATGTTCATGCCAGTGATTATTTTATCGTAAATTTCTTCAAGGTTGGATTGGAAAGGAATGAATATGGTGATTTCATCTGCATAGATAAAGGAGTTTAAACCAGATTTGGATAGGGATTTAGCCAAGGGAATCATCAAAAGGTTGAAGAGGATCGGGGATAAAGGCAAACCTTGGGGGACTCCACATTTTGAAGACCAAGCTGATGATATTGTAGAGGTTGATTTAACTTAGTAGAATCTAGTGGTGATGAAACTTTTTATCCATTTAATAATGTTTCCGCCAATCCCTAGTTTGTCCAGTAGTTTTGTAAGGATATCATCATCTACCATGTCAAATGCGCTGGATAGGTCAAACTGCAGGAGAAGTATGTTATTGCCAATTGAGATTTCTTGTTTGAACTTGGATATAAGGGTGAGTAATACTGTTTCTGTGCTGTGTGTGGGTCGAAAACCCGATTGTGACTTGTGTAGTATGGAGAATTTTTGTATGAATTCGTTGAGTTGGGAGGTCACTCTATTTTCCATTAGCTTAGTTAGAAGAGGGATGGAGGCCACAGGTTGATAGTTAGTGACAACTTTCGCTGGTTTCTTGGGGGTTTTTGGTATTGGTGTGAGTAGAATATTGCCTTGTTCGGAGGGGAAGGAGCCTTGTTGGAGTAGGAAGTTTAGATGGGTGGTGAGGTCCGTAACGAATCGTGCAGGGGCAATTTTCATTAGATAATTGGGGCATGGATCCAGGTGGAAGTGAGACTTGGAGAGTTTGGATAGTGCTGTAGAGATTTCCTTGGTGCTGAGGGGGGTGAAGTTTGTCCAGTAGCGGTCTGCCGGGATCCCTTCTAGGTCTGGGTCCAGTTCGTCGAGGAAGATATCAATATTGGCGTCGTCATGGGGATTTGTGTTGCATACTACTACTACTACTTAACATTTCTAGAGCGCTACTAGGGTTACGCAGCGCTGTACAATTTAACAAAGAGAGACAGTCCCTGCTCAAAGAGCTTACAATCTAATAGACAAGTGAACGGTCGGTCCGATAGGGGCAGTCAAATTGGGGCAGTCTGGATTCACTGAACGGTAAGGGTTAGGTGCCGAACGCAGCATTGAAGAGGTGGGCTTTAAGCAAAGACTTGAAGATGGGCAGGGAGGGGGCTTGGCGTAAGGGTTCAGGAAGGTTGTTCCAAGCATAGGGTGAGGCGAGGCAGAATGAGCGGAGCCTGGAGTTGGCGGTGGTGGAGAAGGGTACTGAGAGGAGGGATTTATCCTGTGAACGGAGGTTACGGGCGGGAACGTAAGGGGAGATGAGGGTAGAGAGGTAGTGAGGGGCAGCAGACTGAGTGCATTTGTAGGTAAGAAGGAGAAGCTTGAATTGAATGCGGTATCTGATCGGAAGCCAGTGAAGTGACCTGAGGAGAGGGGTGATATGAGTATATCGGTTCTGGCGGAATATGAGACGTGCAGCAGAGTTCTGAACAGACTGAAGGGGGGATAGATGGCTAAGTGGGAGGCCGGTGAGGAGTAAGTTGCAGTAGTCCAGGCGAGAGGTAATGAGAGCGTGGACGAGAGTTCGGGTGGTGTGTTCAGAGAGGAAAGGGCGAATTTTGCTGATGTTAAAGAGGAAGAAGCGACAGGTCTTGGCTATCTGCTGGATATGCGCAGAGAAGGAAAGAGAGGAGTCAAAGATGACTCCGAGGTTGCGGGCAGATGAGACGGGGAGGATGAGGGTGTTATCAACTGAGATAGAAAGTGGAGGAAGAGGAGAAGTGGGTTTTGGTGGAAAGACGATAAGCTCGGTCTTGGACATGTTCAGTTTCAGGTGGCGGTTGGACATCCAGGCAGCAATGTCGGATAAGCAGGCCGATACCTTTGCCTGGGTCTCCGCGGTGATGTCTGGTGTGGAGAGATACAGTTGGGTGTCATCAGCATAGAGATGATACTGGAAACCATGAGATGAGATCAGGGAGCCCAGGGAAGAGGTGTAGATTGAGAAGAGAAGGGGTCCAAGGACCGATCCCTGGGGAACACCAACAGATAAGGGGATGGGGGTGGAGGAAGATCCATGAGAGTGAACTTTGAAGGTGCGGTGGGAGAGATAGGAGGAGAACCAGGAGAGGACAGAGCCCTGGAACCCAAATGAGGACAGTGTGGCAAGAAGTAAGTCATGATTGACAGTGTCAAAAGCGGCGGATAGATCCAGGAGGATGAGGATGGAGTAGTGGCCTCTGGATTTGGCAAGGAACAGGTCATTACAGACTTTAGAAAGTGCTGTTTCTGTCGAGTGAAGAGGGCGAAAACCGGATTGAAGCGGATCAAGGATGGCATGAGAGGAGAGAAAATCAAGGCAGCGGCTGTGGACTGCGCGCTCAAGTGTCTTGGAGAGGAAGGGTAGGAGGGAGATGGGGCGGTAGTTGGAGGGACAGGTAAGGTCTAGTGATGGTTTTTTGAGGAGTGGCGTGACTACAGCATGCTTGAAGGTGTCGGGGACAGTTGCAGTGGAGAGAGAGAGGTTGAGGATATGACAGATGGAGGGGGTGATAGTAGGAGAGATGGTGTTAAGTAAGTTGGTGGGGATGGGATCAGAGGAACAAGTGGTGCATTTTGAGGAGGAAAGAAGGCGGGCGGTTTCCTCCTCGGAGATATCAGGAAAGGAGGAGAAGGAGGTCTGGGTTGGTTGGTTGAGGGAGAGGGTTGAAGGGTGAAGAGGAGGAGGTGGCTTGGTAGTGAACTCAAGGTTGATCTTTTGCACCTTGTCGCGGAAGTAGTCAGCCAGTGATTGAGGAGAGAGTGACGGGGGGGTGGGAGCGGAGGGCACTTTGAGGAGGGAGTTAAGGGTGGCGAAGAGACGACGAGGGTTAGAGCTGAGAGAATTAGTCAATTGGGTGTAATAGTCCTGTTTGGCAAGGAATAGTGAGGACTGGAAGGAGGATAGCATGAATTTGTAGTGAAGGAAATCTGAATGGGTGCGAGATTTCCTCCAGAGGCGTTCAGCAGATCGGGCGCAGGAGCGAAGGTAACGGATGCAAGGGGTCAGCCAGGGCTGGGGATTAGTACGCCTTGTGGGACGGGAGGTGGATGGTGCAAGGGTGTCCAGAGCAGAGGAGAGAGTGGCATTGTAAGCGGAGACAGCCTCGTCAACAGACTCGGAGGACATGATGGAGGGGAGGAGATTAGAAATACTAGATGATAAGGTGGGAGGGTCAATAATCTGGAGATTCCTGGAAGTAGTGGTTAATGTTGGGCGGGGCTGAGGGGGAGGGTGAAGAAGTGTGAAGGTGATCAGGTGATGATCAGAGACAGGAAGAGCTGAGGTGTGGAAATTGGAGGGTGAGCCGGAAGAGGAGAGGACGAGGTCAAGGCAATGGCCATCACGGTGAGTAGGGGTGGTGGAACAAAGCTGGAGGTTGAAGGAGGATGTTAGAGTGAGGAACTGAGAAGCGTGAGAGTTGGACAGGTCATCAACGTGTATGTTGAAGTCTCCGAGAATGAGGGATGGAGATGAGGGTTCAAGAAAAACAGAAAGCCAGGCATCGAAGTCGGTGAGGAAGGAAGGGAGGGATTTATCAGGGGGGCGGTAAATGACTGCCACTCTGAGTGGCAACGGGTAGAATAGACGGATGGAGTGGACTTCAAAGGATGAGAAGCAGTGAGACTGTGGTAGGAGGAGGGGTTGGTAGCTACAGGAGGGCGAGAGTAGTAACCCGACGCCTCCTCCACGGCCAACTAGGCGGGGAGTATGGGAGAAGAGATAGCCTCCATGGCATAGAGCCGCAACTGAGGCAGAGTCGTCAGGGGAGAGCCAGGTTTCAGTTAGGGCAAGCAGGTGAAGGGAATGAGAGATGAAGAGATCGTGGGTGAAGGGAAGTTTGTTGCAGACCGAGTGGGCATTCCACAGTGCACATGAGAAGGGGAGGGAAGAGGGGGGGAGGAGGGGAATAGATATGAGATTGGAGACATCCCGGAAACGTTTGCATGGATAGGACGAAGACAGGTGTGGGGGACCTGGATTGGGATTGATGTCTCCTGCGGATAGCAGGAGGAGGAGCAAGAGAGTGCGGAGGAGGGTGGGGGAGGTAGGGCGACGAAGGCGACGAAGACGGGATGCGCTTAGGAGGAATGGGGATGGGTTAATGGCAGGAAGGAAGTGTTGAAGGTTGAGAGCTAGGAAGGAGGAGGGGGACAGGAGAGATGGTGAGGTGGTGAGGGACGGGGGTGAGTAGGGTATTGCAGTAGTGAGCAAGATGGGAGAGGACATGGGTGGGCAGTGAGTTCCAGTGGTAGACAGCGGTAGGGGGAGGGGAAAAAGATTAGGAAGGGACAGGGCAAGGAAGAGAATGTGTAAAGGGGCCATAAGTAGTAACTGAGGTGTTATGGGTATATATGTAGTGACTGAGGTGTTAAGTGATAGATAGAACGGCAGAGCTGGATTAGAGGCTTAAAACTGGAATGGTAGGCAGCAGGCAGGTAGGCACTGCCCAGTAAGAACAAGTCACACCCACTATGTTTGAAAAATGTGGGAGGAAAGGAGGTGAAGAGCCTGAACACAGAGACAGAGCAGTTATCTGCAGGCAGATTAGGTTGCTTGGGAGGGTATATAAGAACTATCACCCTAGGGGTGGGTGGGTAGAGGGGTGGGTGGGAGGGATCTAAGTCTAAAATGTACAGACAGAGCTGCAGCACAGCCAGTTAATCTGTAAAAAAGATGGATTTCTCAAGAAAAACTGGTATAGAAGGCTGCCCCTCTAACAGAGAATCAGGTCACACCCACTAAGTTTGAATTTGTGGGGGAGATTCAGAGACAGAGCTGCTAAGTCTAAAATGTACAGACAGAGCTGCAGCACAGCCAGTTAATCTGTAAAAAAGATGGATTTCTCAAGAAAAACTGGTATAGAAGGCTGCCCCTCTAACAGAGAATCAGGTCACACCCACTAAGTTTGAATTTGTGGGGGAGATTCAGAGACAGAGCTGCTAAGTCTAAAATGTACAGACAGAGCTGCAGCACAGCCAGTTAATCTGTAAAAAAGATGGATTTCTCAAGAAAAACTGGTATAGAAGGCTGCCCCTCTAACAGAGAATCAGGTCACACCCACTAAGTTTGAATTTGTGGGGGAGATTCAGAGACAGAGCTGCTAAGTCTAAAATGTACAGACAGAGCTGCAGCACAGCCAGTTAATCTGTAAAAAAGATGGATTTCTCAAGAAAAACTGGTATAGAAGGCTGCCCCTCTAACAGAGAATCAGGTCACACCCACTAAGTTTGAATTTGTGGGGGAGATTCAGAGACAGAGCTGCTAAGTCTAAAATGTACAGACAGAGCTGCAGCACAGCCAGTTAATCTGTAAAAATTGATGATTGATGATTGATGATTGATGATTTTATCGTTGAAGAATTTGGCCATCTGGTCGGCGGATGGACAGTCTGAGGATGAAGTTGTTACTGGATTCGTGTTGAGAAGATTCTTTATAATTTGGTATTGTTTTTTTATGTCTGTTTCTGTGGCTGTGATTTGTTTAGTATAGTATGTTCTTTTGGTTCGTTTAATTTCATTCTTGTATTTCTTTGTGTTTGTTTCCATTCATGCAGGGTGAGATCATCTTTTGATTTGCTCCAAAATTTTTCAAGTTTCCTGGTTTGTTTCTTTAGTTTTTTTAGTTCCTCGTTGAATCATGGTGAGGGATTTTTCTTTGTGTGTAGAGTTTTGGAGTGTAGCAGGGCAATTTCATCCAGAATTAGTTTACACCTGTGGTCCCATTCTGTGAGGAAGTGGTCTGAATTTGGGTCTATTGACCAGTTGTTGTCAGAAGGTTTCCTTGTCAATTCGTCCTCTGGTGTTGATTGTGATGGGGCCAGGTGGTTTGGGTTGGTCTTTTTTCCGCCATTGTACGGATAGGGTTGCTTTGTGGTGGTCGGACCAGGGGGAATTGTCTGATAGGAGGAAGTTTTGGTCTGAGGAGTGTTTGTGTGTGATGATGTCGAGTGAGTGTCCTTTAATATGGGTTGGTACTGTTGGAGGAAGGATGAAATCACATAGTTGAAGGAAGTCTTTACATTCCCGAGTGTGGGCAGAATTGGAGTCTTCTAAATGGAGGTTTAGGTCTCCTATTAGTAATATATTAGAGTTGTTAACACATGTATTTGATATAAAGTCCATGAATGTGGTTTGGTTGTAGTTCCAGCTGTTGGGAGGTCTGTAAAACAGTATGCAGGTTAGATGTTTGTGTAGCGTGGGGCTGTGTAATTTTATAGAGGCAATTTCGAGTTGAGCTGAAATGGACTCTGAGATGGGTTCTGCGGAGAAGTTGGATCTGTAGATGAGGGCAATTCCTCCTCCTCTTTTGTCTTTTCTGGGCCAGTGTGATATTTTGTAGCTTGGAGATCATAGTTCGTTTATGATGGGATCTTCTGAGTTACGGATCCAGGTTTCTGTGATGAAGAGTAGGTCAAGGTTGTCTGAGGTGATCCAATCTGTGATGATTTTGCTTTTATTTACCACTGATCTTGCATTGATATATCCTATTCGGACAGATAGATGTGGATCAGCACTATGGAGAGATGGGCTGATTTTTTTTTGTTACATTTGTACCCCGCGCTTTCCCACTCATGGCAGGCTCAATGCGGCTTACATGGGGCAATGGAGAGTTAAGTGACCTGCCCAGAGTCACAAGGAGCTGCCTGTGCCTGAAGTGGGAATTGAACTCAGTTCCTCAGTTCCCCAGGACCAAAGTCCACCACCCTAACCACTAGGCCACTCCTCCACATTTTCAAATAAGTTGTCTCATTTTAGGTGCTTTGGGATTGTTTGGGGCTGTTACTGTTTTTGAGGATGTTATCCTGGATATTGGTAGGTTTCTGTGGTTGTGGTTGGTTTGTGAGGGAGTGGGTATTGAGTGAGTACTTAGGTTGTGTTGAAAGAGTGGTGTCATGTTTTCAGTTGCGGGGATTTTGAGAATTGCGTAAGTTGTAGTGAGTGAGTGGATGGTAATAATTATTTTCAAGAAGATCATGCTGGTGAGATAGTCTGGATAGAAAGTGGGTTAGTAGGACAACATATCAGCATACATATAACTGAAAGATGATATTGTAAATATAAAATATCTAAGTTATTACAATTTAGTACTACTATATTATGCTAGCAAGGCAAGGCAATATCAGCAGGTAATTTCAGCAGGATAATGAGATTTGGCTCAACTAATACATAGTAGGATAGTAGAAGCAAAAATTAGGACAATTTTGTTATATGTATACAATTCTATGACTCTCAGAACGTCAAGGATACACGTGCAGGAGTTTTGGAGGTTCAGTTACAGAGGGTCAAATTATTACAGTATAGTACTACTATAATATACTGGCAGGGCAGCATTAGCAGATAGTATCAGCAAGATAGTAAGATTTAGCACAGCTGATAGCACAGTAGGATAATAGAAGCAAAAGTTAGGTCTCTTTGTTTTAAGTGTGGGACTCTCAGAACATTAAGAATACAGGAGTTTTAGAGGTTCTAGAGGTTCAATTACGGAGGGTCACAATTGTGAAATAGCATTGCTGTGTTTTCTAGGCGGGGAGTGGCAGGGTGCTGCTCACCGTAATTTCCTCGTGATTCCCTGCAGACTGGTTCTCTGTCTCTAAAGAATGTAGCTGATGTGCGTTCTGCAAGTTGGTTGTTGCCGCTGTTGGCACCTGCTTGGTTGAGTCGCTGAGTTCTCAGCTGCGGTCTGTCTTTGTTGGTCGCAGTGAATTCCTCACTGCTACCTCCACCTGTGTCTTTGTTTCGCTGGTCACGGTCACGGTGAGTTCCTCACTGCAGCTTCCGCATGTGTTTTTATCTTCGCTGAGCGCGGTGAGTTCTTCAACGCAGCTTTTGTTTATCCGGGCTAGATGAGATGCGCTAGTAGGTCAGGGTGATTCTGAGGATGGTCTGGTCGTTTTCCAGGGGGTCTCAGATTCCTCTCGAGTCGCCACTCGTTTGGATGGAGCGTTGTAGTAGGCCTAGTCGTCTCACGAATACCGCTCAGCTTTTACCGGTGGCTCCGGGACTCCCCCGGGTTATTGAGCGCCTGGATAAGTGCGTCAGCGAGGGTGATGCCCACAGTTTGGTCATCGGTTTCGTCAGCTTCTGAGCTGAGTATCAGGCTTGTGTCGATGAGACCGCGGAATGTCTGTCACACTGTCGGTCGAGTTGGGTCACAGGATCGTCGTCTCTGAGGTCGCGGGATGCTGGCGGTCTGGGCCGCTCAAGTGTGCGCCTCTAGATAAAGCGATCGCCGCTGGTTTGCGTGGTAGACAGTGAATCCAATTCCGGTCCACGTTTTGGTATCCGCCGTTGTCTTCGAATTGGGTCCCAGGATCGGATCGGCGTCTCTGAGGTTGCGGGATGCTGGCGGCCTGGGCCGTTGAAGTGAACGCCTCTAGATAGAGCGATCTCCGCTGGATTACGTGGAAGACTGCGGACCTAATTCTGGTCCTTGACCTCGTTTCGGCTTTCTGCCGTCGTCTTCAGTAGTTGTGCAGTGTAGCCTTCGAACGGAGCCTGGAATCATGTTACACAGGCAAACATTGTGAACTGCTACAAGCGGGCAAGCTTTAAGGATGTGGAGAGGGACAAAACAGATGCAGCTGTTGCAAACACATCAGATGAACAGGCTATTGACATCCCAGCCGGTGTTACTGAACAGGAGTTTCATCACTACGTAGCTGTTGATTACGATCTACAATCAGCTGACGACAGCACTGATGTCCAGATATGCGCCTACACGCAGGCAATGGCTGATGATGAAACAGATGATGAAATGAGTATAGAGGCACATGCTGACGAAATTCAACAACCTCCTGTCACTTTTGCAAGAGCGCTGGAGAATCTCAACACTGTGCGGGCCTATCTGGAGGCCACTGGATGTCAGTGCTATGACACTTTTTACCATGTGGCAAACATAGTCTATGGAACTCACAGACACAATAGTGTGCAGAGGACTATGACTGATTACTTCAAGTAAGCTTATCATCAGTTAACGGAGACTGTGTACTGTACATATAATAAACAGTACTGTACAAATGTTTATCAGATGTCAAGCTTCTTTGGGTCACAACGGTTAAGTGCACGCTCCGGTTAAAAGCATGTATTTCTTTGGTCCCAGACTCTTGCACTTAAGTGGATTGCACTGTGTGTGTGTGTGTATGTGTGTGTGTGTATGTATATATATATATATATATATATATATCACTCCAACATCACTTTTGAATCTAAATACTGCACACACTGATTGCTATTAGAGGTCTGGTATGTAGGTTAGATAATGGCCAGTATTGTACATCTATACAGATTACCTAAGCTATACATTAAATCATTTTCAAATAAAAACATATATTCTTGGTTTGTGGGTGTTAATGATGTATCTCTTTGTGCAGGCTTGGTCAAGGCATTGGAGATGGAATAAAGATTATAGCTTGGCCCTGGACACTAATAATGAGAAATGATTACTGCTACTGTAAATGTACTATTACTATTATAAAACATATCTGAAAAAGGAAAATAGCCCTATTAAGTCACTGAAATTCACTTCTGTTGTCAGCATGTTTTAGGTTAATAGGTTTCATCCTTGTTTTTACCTTTCTCACGCAAAGTAAGGTGACTGTGTTTTATTTGATGTTAAAAGAAGGAACATATAGGAGTACATAAAAAAGGAATGAAGAATATATAGAAGCTGATGAAGTGGAATTGCTTAATGTTTCTGTTCTGTGTACACAGATAAAAGACTAGGAACAGGATTGAAGAAAAACACAAATAGAAACAACGTGAGGTAGACCTTCATTTTCAGAAGACTAATTGTGAGGAACGAGTACATAAAGCAATGGGGCTGGATGCAATACATTCAAGGATATTGAAAGAACTTAGGGAAGGCTACCCTTTTCAATGCCTCTTTAGAGTTTGGAGTGGTCCTGGCATACTGGAGATAGGCCGATGTGATCCCTCTCTCCACAAAAGCAGGATGGGAACTACAGGCTGTTTAGTCTGACCTTTGTGGTGAATATTAACAGAAACACTGCTGTAACAGAGCATAGTGCAGTTTCTAGAAACCAATGGATTGAAGCATCCAAGGCCGCATAATCTTCTTAAAGGTAGGTGTGTTCAAATAAATTTTATTTCTCTGAGTGACCAGAGTGTTGGATCAAAGGAGAATGCTAAATGTGATATACTTACATTTCAGCAAAGCCTCTAACAGGTGACTTAAAACTAAACTGAGTACCTTTGGTATGGGCCCTAAAGTGGCTGAATGGGTTAGAAACTGGTTGACTGGAAAGCAAATATTGCAGAAGGGCTGTCAGGTAAGATTTGCTTCTTTGTGGATGATACCTGGAAGCTGTGTTTAACAAGGGATCTAATGAAACTTGAACAGAGGTCTAGAATTCAGTAGTTAATATTGAATGCTAAATACAGGGTCATGTGTTTATAGTGAAAAAACCCAAGGAAGTGGTACAATATAGGAGATGAAGTATTTCTGTGCATGAAAAAAAGAGAAGAACCTGGGGGCGATCGTATCTGATGATTTTAAAATAGTCCAACAGATAGAAAAGGTGATGACAAAAGCTAGAATACTTGAGGTACATATAAAACATAGTAACATAGTAAATAACAGCAGATAATGACCAGTATAGCCTATCTACTCTGCCCAGAAAGATGACCATGGTTGTACCCATGACTCTGTACAGGCACCCCTCTTTAAAGTCTTCAGGATTCTAGCTGATGCCTAGTGCAATCTACCCCTTTATGCTGGGTTTTTTTTTTTTAACTGCAAAACTCATTCAATTTTTACTATGTGTGACAAATACTTTATTTATTTATTGCATTTGTATCCCATATTTTCCCACCTATTTGCAGGCTCAATGTGGCTTACAATGCTCCGTTATGGCTTTCGCCATTCCAGAGTGAGAAGAATACTTTATATTATTCCATCTTATGCCATATAGGGAATCTGTGTATTTAACCTAAGCCTTTTTTGATTTCCATCACCGTTTTCAACTCCACCACTTCCTGTGGAAAAACATTCCAGACATCTGCTATTCTGTGCATGAAAACGAGGAAAGGTGTGATCACCAGGAAAGGAGATATGTACACTTTGGAAGAAAGGTGGGAGATATGATAAGAGACATTTAATTACCTCTATGGCATAAATGCATTAGATATGACCCTTCTTCAATTGGAAAAAGCTCTGAAATGAAGGGGCATAGGATAAAGGTTACAGACGGGAGAAATGTATGGAAACTAGGCATCAGCTAGAATCCTGAAAACTTTAAAGAGGGGTGCCTGTACAGAGTCATGGGTACAACCATGGTCATCTTTCTGGGCAGAGTAGATAGGCTATACTGGTCACTGAAGAAAATCCTGGAGAAGGACTGCAAGGGACTGGCAAAAGTACACCTGAGAATGGAATGGATATAGCACCGTTCACGGAAGAGAGTGTGTATCAACAACTTGGAAAGCTAAAGGTGGACAAAGCCATGGGACCGGACGGGATCCACCCCAGAATATTGAGGGAGCTCAGAGAGGTCCTGGCGGGTCCTCTTAAAGATTTGTTTAATAAATCCTTGGAGACGGGAGAGGTTCCGAGGGATTGGAGAACGGCGGAGGTGGTCCCTCTTCACAAAAGTGGGGATAGGGAAGAAGCTGGAAACTACAGGCCGGTAAGCCTCACTTCGGTTATTGGAAAAGTAATGGAAGCCATGCTGAAGGAAAGGATAGTGAATTTCCTGGAAGCCAATAAGTTGCAAGATCCGAGACAACATGGTTTCACCAAAGGGAAATCGTGCCAAACGAATCTCATTGAATTCTTTGACTGGGTGACAGGAGAATTAAATCAAGGATGTGCTATGGACGTCATCTACTTAGATTTCAGCAAGGCTTTCGACACAGTTCCCCACAGGAGGCTCTTAAATAAACTAGACGGCCTGAAGATAGGACCCGAAGTGGTGAACTGGATTAGGAACTGGTTGACGGACAGACGCCAGAGGGTGGTGGTAAATGGAGTTCGCTCGGAGGAGGGAAAGGTGAGTAGTGGAGTGCCTCAGGGATCGGTGCTGGGGCCCATTCTGTTCAATATATTTGTGAGTGACATTGCCGAAGGGTTACAAGGTAAAGTTTGCCTTTTTGCGGATGACACCAAGATTTCCAACAGAGTGGACACCCCGGAGGGTGTGGAAAACATGAAAAAAGATCTGAAGAAGCTAGAAGAATGGTCTAACGTTTGGCAATTAAAATTCAATGCGAAGAAATGCAAAGTGATGCACTTAGGGAGTAGAAATCCAAGGGAGAGACGTATGTGTTAGACGGGGAGAGTCTGATAGGCACGGATGGGGAGAGGGATCTTGGGGTGATAGTATCTGAGGACCTGAAGGCAACGAAACAGTGCGACAAGTTGGTGGCAGTAGCTAGAAGATTGCTAGGCTGTATAGAGAGAGGAGTGACCAGCAGAAGAAAGGAGGTTTTAATGCCCCTGTATAAGACGTTGGTGAGGCCCCACCTGGAGTATTGTGTTCAGTTTTGGAGGCCGTATCTTGCGAAGGATGTTAAAAAAATGGAAGCGGTGCAAAGAAAAGCTACGAGGATGGTATGGGATTTACGTTCCAAGACGTATGAAGAGAGGCTTGCTGACCTGAACATGTGAGGAAAGGAGGAACAGGGGTGATATGATACAGACGTTCAAATATTTGAAAGGTATTAATCCGCAAACGAATCTTTTCCGGAGATGGGAAGGCGGTAGAACGAGAGGACATGAAATGAGATTGAAGGGGGGCAGACTCAGGAAAGATATCAGGAAGTATTTTTTCACGGAGAGGGTGGTGGACGCTTGGAATGCCCTCCCGCAGGAGGTGGTGGAGATGAAAATGGTAACAGAGTTCAAACATGCGTGGGATATGCATAGAGGAATCCTGTGCAGAAGGAATGGATCCTCAGAAGTTTAGCTGAAACTGGGTGGCGCAGCAGTTGGGGGGAAGAGGGGGTGGTGGTTGGGAGGCGAGGATAGGGGAGGGCAGACTTATACGGTCTGTACAAGAGCCGGTGATGGGAGGCGGGACTGGTGGTTGGGAGGCGGGAAATACTGCTGGGCAGACTTATATGGTCTGTGCCCTGAAAAGGACAGGTACAAATTCAAGGTAAGGTATACACATATGAGTTTGTCTTGGGCAGACTGGATGGACCATGCAGGTCTTTTTCTGCCGTCATCTACTATGTTACTATGTTACTATGGTAAATGTGCTAACAGGTAAATGACGGAGCGAAAAACTAACCTATGGAGCCAATTAGTGGTAATGGTAAGGAGTCAGATGGAAACACCCCATTTGCTTTCCTTTAATCCATAATCGTGAAACCTGCTAGATTTTTAATGCAGGGGACTCCAGAGGATAGTAAACCAGACACCACTGCCATCTTGCCTTCCCTCTTAACCACCCTTTTTGTTGGACAGTAAAATTAGAATTGTCGATACAGGTAAGAGATCAGAGAGGAAATAAGTACAGAACATCAAAGATTTGAGCCATTATCTTTTTGTGAACTATTGATGGTGATTATTAGATGCATTCAAGGACTGGCATGAAAACACAAATCTAAATGCAGCACAGTGTGTACATCTAATTTTGGAACTTATGTGATTATGTGCTCATGCTCTAAGCTGTATGTGTGTTGAACAAAGAATTTATAATTAAGAATGGATTGTGTGTATGCAAACAATATTGTCCTTAAAGTTCAAGTTCCAATAGTAGAACATTATTTAGTAGGAGTGCACATATTTGTGGGTTCACACTGCCTTTAATAAATTATTGGACCAGGGGTTCCAGAAAAAGTTAAGTTCCCCAAAAAATGGCTTAATGTATTTCTATGGGAGAAGCAACTGCAGTACAGAAACACTCATGCAATGAAAGAGAGTTAGGAATTATTCCTTTCAAAATGTGCCACTTTCTTCTAATCCAGTCACAAAAACACACAGACCCAACAAGGAGTAAAAACATAAGTGTTCGACAGAGCCCAGGGGCATGAAGACAAACTTTGTCCCTGTATCATTCTTTAGTCCTGTGATTTAAATGTAAAATGCATCCTTTGGTGATATATATCATTACATTTGATTTCATTTTAGTAATCTTTCTAAACCAATGGAATGTTTAGGAAACACTCCATTTAAACTGCCTCTCTTCACTTCCATCCAGGGTAGAGAGAAACACAGAGGCCACACACAAACATGCAGAACGGCTGGAAGAAATTTCATGACCCATGCGCTGAATGATTTCTCCATTTGTTTTCTGTAAAATATATATGTGAAGCTACCTAAGCTCAACATACAACAAACTGTGAACTAAACTAAAAGATTAACCAAGCATTCATGCCTGCTCTAAGATTTATATAACACAGATTTATTAGAGTTGACATATAGCAGTCATAAGATTTAAGATATGAACATAACTAGAGATTTAAGATAAGGATCACTGCCTTACTCCCAAAGACAGATGTTTCCCTTCTTCAGCACAATACTGTTTACTGTTTATTAAATGTTTTATACCATCTGTACTGTCAATGCATATCTAGGAGAAATATCTGTCTGTTTTCAATAAGTATCCAGTCATTTTCTCCATGTCAAAAATTGTTCATGTGATAATTTCTAGACTGAAGAGTAAATAAACTGGAAATCAAGGAAATTGCACTGAAAACTTGATAAACAGAACTTTTTATACTAGGAATGCATTTTACAGATTTTCCTTAAATATATATGCTTAGGAAGAGTTATTTTAGAGAATCTACTCTGTTTGGTGTACAGCAATGGTGTTGTGGATACGGGGAAGGGGAGGTGATACCAGTGAGCTGCCAAGATGTATGTGTGAAATCTTAAATGCAAACTATGGAGAATATTTGTTTTTCCAAAGGTACTGCAGCACTGCAGAATACCTGTTTGCCAGTGGATGTCAAGAAGCAATTGATGAAAGACAGAGCCATAGTTTTACTATTAACAGAAGAGATAAAATAAAACTATTGCAACTAAGACACTAGGAAATGATAAGAGCCGCTCTTCTTGGAGGTTCACACATATGAGAGGTTGTAGGGGCCCCGTGAGAGGGTAACTGACAATGTGACACTTACAGAATCTGGTAACAAGTCAAACAGCACATGAGACCTAAGACTCACAAAATTAGTTGGCAAATTCTGGACTTATGGGAGAAGGGGATAGTGAGGTGAATGGACAAATGCTTGATCAGGGGGTCCTAATCTATAAGGGACAAAAACATTGGTGTTATCAGCAGAGATGGTCTCAACAGATTTGCATGAATAATCCTTTGAAAGAAAAAAAGGGACTGTTCCTTTGGGCCCCCAGCTGCGGTTTGGGTATGTAGGAATTAACATCCAATGACTAGTAGTAATGTGATATAACAGCTGAGCATTTTGGTAGCAAACTCACCAGCATGATTTAGATCCTGGAAAGTATTTCTACAAGAAAGAGAGGGAAAGAGAACACCCTGGTGATGTGTCTAGGCTAAGTATTAGGAGTAGGGCCTTGTTTGTGCCTATATGTTATTTCATAGTCCTGAATCATTTCTTATCTCTATTAATCTGTTGCTCAGCTGCAGCATGAAGCTGTTTTTTTCCATTATAAACCTATGTGTTTTGTTTTGTAAATTTGAAAAACAAGATATTGTCTTACAAAACTATAGTGTATAATTTTTATTTACTTATATACTGCCTGCAAGCTTGAATGCTAATCAAAGTTGTGTACAATCAGGCATATATATTAATGGAGGATAGGGCGCATAAAGCAGTCCAAGGAGATGAACGATAACTGAAGAAAGAGATATGGAAAATTGTTTTATTATTATTTTATTTTTAACAATTTACAAATTAATTCCAAAAATATTCTTGATACAGAAAAGATAGGTAATATTAAAACTTCATATTACATAAAAATAAAATAAGCAATATATTATCTTATCCAATCTCTAGTCCACAATTGAGGGGAGAGAACAAGGAACAATTCCAAGGAAAATTTATATCACTACTTAAAGTTAAACATAGGAAGAGAACAGCTCGGACTTAAAATTAAATTATGGAGTAGATGAAGTTACTACTATTGGCTACAAAATTGGAGTTACAACAGTCTTCAAATCCAAAAATGAAGTTAAATGCATAGGATCATGAAAAACATATTTCACTGAATTCAATTTCAATACACACTTGCAAGGAAAATTCAACCAAAATAATTTGCCTAATTGTAAGACCCGCAGGCAGAGTATAAGAAAAAGTTGGCGCCTCTTTTGGGTTACTCTGGATACATCTGGAAATACTCTAATCTTGCAATTCATAAAGAGTTCCTCTCTATGATGAAAAAATTTGTTTCAATATCCAGTCTCTATCAGGTTGTAGTACAAAAGTCACAATCAATGTTGCAGGTTTAAAACCCAAAGAATCATCTTCAAGCATTTGTGTAAGATTTGAAGTGTCAAAAGAAACACCAGCTCCTTCAGCAATAGGTTGATCAGTATTCTTCTTATTATAGGGTAATAGATAATATATTTTAGAGACCGGAGGACAAGCTTGCTCAGGAATCTTCAATATTTCCAAAAGATATTTTTTAAAAGTGATAAGAGGAGCAATAAAAGGCATTTTAGGAAAATTTATTAAACGCAGTGTTTTAGACCTCTGTTGATTTTCTAAATTTTCAATCTTATATTGCAACATCATATTTTCTTTAATCAAATTTACTTGAGTTTGTTGAAGGGAATGAATATCATTAACAGTAGACTCAATTTTTTTGTCCATTGTTGAGATTCTCGTTTCCAACATAGAGACTTTTTCTGAGGGAATTTGAGTATGCTGAAATACTGATGATAATTTTTGGGAAAACAATGTTTCCAACCCCAAAAGTGCTTCCCAGATGGTGTCTAAAGTAATTGTTGATGGTTTAACAGGTAAGAAAGACTTACTCAGAGAAACTCATTTAGTCACGAGTCACCCGAGAGCTGTTTCTCCTTTGCAGCTATGGAATCAGCCGTAACGTCGACTCCATTCTGTGCCATGCTTGTCTGTATGGAAATATCCGGAGGTTTGTTGCTGTGACCTGACCCCGCTGCAGGAAGCACTCCCAGCAAGTCAAGGCAAAGAGTTTCCTGCTCACGTCTCAGCTCAGCCGCCGGCATGAGCTGCGGCCTCCGATTTTCGGGACTCAGGGATGTTTCAGCCTCAAGTTGGGGGAGTGAGTCACCTCCCACCGCTGCCTCTGACAGTGAAGAGTCCAGTCCCGGAGAGAGTCCAAAGGCAGCGAAGCGGTCCATAGGTCCCACCACAGGTATTGCAGGCGTAACGGGGCCAACACACTGCCTACCTCTCCTTTTAGGCATAAGGAAATGGAAAATGTGTCTAAATTCCAAAGAGTAAATAAGGATTAGACCATCTTGACTGCGTTCCCTTAACACCGACATCTTGTCCGCTCCTCAAGAGATATGGGAATTTAACAGAATAAGGAAGGATGGTTGGAGAGTATGTGGGAAATGACAAAATTGTCTGTGTGGGTACTAAGAGCATGGAATAACACTTAGTGGCCAATGTAATAAACTGTAGTAAGCTTTGCACACAATTTTGCGCACAACCATGAGTCCCATATGTTGAAATCAGTTTTCTGCATGAGCTGTCCACAAAATTCGCAGAGCCATCAGTGCACAGCTCAAATGCAAAAACCTAGAGTCATTATAACATCGGCTTTATTTACTTTTCCTTCATTAAAGAATTTAAGGTTATTAAATACTCTTTCTTCATATCAAGGATGTTCAAGTTTTATTACTTTCTGAGACAAATTACAGTCAGTTTTGTAAGCAAATTAAAACTTATTTATTTAGAAAGTTTGTTTTAAAATTAGTAATATCATTTTTTTCAAGTTAAAATTAATTTTTATTTTATTCCTTTGAATACCGTATTCCTTTGTGCTTCCTGGAAATGTCCAGCTTACTGGCTGCATTGAACTGAGAGGCAAATGGCGGAATATAAGTTTATTGTTAATGTATCAAACCCAGATACATACAGGCTGGCAAAAAAGTGCTTTATTTTTATTTTTTTCGTGTGGGACAGGGTTGGTGACCACTGAGGGACTACGGGGAGGTCATCCCCCATTCCCTCCAGTGGTCATCTGGTCAGTTGGGGCGCCTTTTTGAGGCTTGGTCGAGAAAATAAAAGGACCAAGTAAAGCTGGTGAAATACTGCTTAACGCCGCTTTTTTTTTCCATTATCCGCGAAAGCCGGCCATCTGGTAGCCACGCCCCGCCTTCGCTTCGCCGGCGACACGCCTCTTTGAACTTTCACCGGCAAGGCGACGGGAAAGCGGTGGTGCTGTCCAAAAAGCAGCTTTCGATTATACCGATTTCGCCGCTTTTCCGAGATCACCGGCCATCTCCCGATTTATGTTGGAAGATGGCCGGCGATCACTTTCGAAAATAAGCAGGATGGTAAACCATAATATATTAATAAGATTACTACATAAGTTCGGGTTTGGTGGAAACATACTAAACTGGATCAAGGGCTTCCTGACCACAAGAACATATCAAGTAAAATCAAATTCAAACATATCATCACCGTGGAAAGCAGACTGTGGAGTACCGCAAGGATTACCATTTATCATCGATCCTATTCAACTTAATAATGACTCCACTTGCCAAGTCCTTATCCAACCATGGCCTTAACCCTTTCATATATGCAGACGATGTCACAATATACATTCCTTACAAAACAAAACTGACAGAAATCACCAACAAAATCAAGCTCGGCCTGAACATCATGGATTCCTGGGCAAATGCATTTCAACTAAAACTCAATAAAGAAAAAACTAATTGTATCATCCTCTCATCCCAACACAGCGCGGACATCCCCACAAGTATCAACACCCCAGATCACACCCTTCCTATCTCAGACAGCTTGAAAATCCTTGGCATTACAATGGACCGTAACTTAACACTAGAGAACCAAGTGCATCCACAACAAAGAAAATGTTCCACTCAATGTGGAAACTCAAACGCGTGAAGCAATTCTTCCCGAGGAAAATATTTTGCAACCTGATACAATCAATGGTACTAAGCCACTTAGATTACTGCAATGGAATTTATGCGGGATTTAAGAACAAACCTTAAAGAAACTTCAGACCGCTGAAAACACTGCAGCTAGGCTTCTTATTCCGTTAATATGATTGCCATGATATTCTTATGCACCTTATCTGTATCTATATTCTGAAATTCTTATTCCATTAATGTGATTGTCGTTGTAATATTTTGTAAGCCACATTGAGTCTGCAAATAGGTGGGAAAATGTGGGATACAAATGCAGCAAATAAATAAATACAAAGAAGTACGCAAACAACTCAAAGACTAGGTTCAATGTTTTGTTTTATATTGATTTAAGTCTGGGGCTTTTAACATCAGATTTGAGGAGAAGGGTTGGCTCCTTCTTCAGTCAGTGCTCATGAGGATTTCATGTCTATTCCTTCTCTTATTACGAGCATAAAGGACCCAAGTATTTTTTTCTGGCTTTGTTGAAGGCAATGGGTTGAAAAAAAATGGCATGGGATGAGAAAGAGCGAGGTGTGCTGGAACAACAGTAAAATGCTGGACTGCTGGCATGCAGGCAGTATAACACAATTCTGCACTGAATAATATTTATGTTTATATGCCAAACAGCATTCAAGCATATGTACATATTGCATGTGCATTAAAACTCTATGCACAGCTATAATGCCAACAATCAGAGGCATAGCTAGGTTTTGATATTTGGGGGAGCAGACTTTTGTAAAATAGGCGCCAGACATGAGTGTAGTTTGACTTTTTCATTGGGGGGGGGGGGGGGGCAAAGGGTGTGGCTTGGCACATTTGCATATGCACATCTCATACATATTCATTATGGCTATTTAAAAAAAAAAAACCCAACAACAAACACACACACACCAGACTAAAATGCTGAATATGAAGCCAGCATATCAAAAACAATAAGGCCAGACACTTTATGAAATAACACAAAACCCTGCAAAAAGACACTCAAAACCTATACAGAAAATAAACACAAAACAACCCTAACCTACCTATGAAAAGACAGTGCTATAAATATTACACTGGACCCTAGAGCACCAACATAACTGCTAATGGAAAACTGGAACAAGCTGGACTGTTACACATTCCTACACAAACACTACATGCTAGCAGAATCTGTCACCTCAGTCACATATGCAGAACACCGACAGTCCCTCATGTGATACAAAAAACATGCCCACAAAAACTGAAATATAGATCTCATCAGGAAAGTCAGACTCTGTAAGCAGTGCAAATACTGGTAAAAAAAAGAAACAAATGTATTTTCTCCTGTACTCTGTAAAATACAATAGGAAAAAAATGTACATTTCACAAAGCAGGCACATCTTCGTCCTTAAAAAGCATTAAATAAAAAGAATGTTTTCTTTTCTACCTTTGTTGTCTGAGCATTCTATTTTTCTAGTTGGGCTGGTCCCACTCTCTTTTCCACTTTCCATGTTGTCAGTTTTCTCCTAAATTCTTTTCCAGGTTGGCTTTTCCATTTCTTTGCTCTTCTCCTTGTGACGCTGGGCAAGTCACTTAACCCTCCATTGCCCCTGGTACAAAATAAGTACCTGAATATATGTAAACCGCTTTGAATGTAGTTGCAAACACCTCAGAAAGGCGGTATATCAAGTCCCATTTCCCCCTTCTCTTGTCTTCTTCCTGTCCTTTTCTGTATCTGTCTGGCACTGATCTTTCATTTTACATCTTTTCCCCCACTTTTCTCTCACTCTTTAGTCCTAAGTATCCATCTACCTACTGGCTTTGACCATCTCCCTCTCATTTCCTCTCCATCACTCCCTTTCCCCCTCTATCTCTCCCTTACTGTGTCCCCTAAATTCCTCCCCCATCTTTCAACCAATTCATTAGTGCCCCATTCCCATCCTCTGTACTCACCCTCTTTGCTCTCATCTACCCTCCACTGCATCTCATCACCCTATCAGTCCCAGCTCCATCCATGTCTCTCCTTCCTTCCTTTGCCTCCAAGGCCACTCTTCTGCATGTTACCCCATGTCTAATAGCTTCTCTTTCACCATCTTTTTAACCCCTTTCTACCCTAACTCAACCCCCTTCAGAGACTCATCCCCTTCTCCTATACCACTCACCAGTACCCCAATCCCTTTTCAATGCCTCTTATCCTCTCTCCAGACTTCCAGGTCATTCACATTATGTCTCAACCTTTCCCCACATCATTCCCTTGTCCTGCCCTTCTTCTCATATCCCTATTTTCACATCCTGCTTCTTCCCCTCTCCCACACCCTAGTCCCATCCATCTCCTGCTCCTTCCCTCTGCCCCACCTCTCCCAGTCCCATCCATCTCCTGCTCTTTCCCTCTGCCCCAACTTCTCCCAGTCCCATTCATCTTCTGCTCCTTCCCTCTTCCCGGATTCAGCATCTCCTCATTCCTCCCCTCCCCAGGTCTGGTATCTCGTTTCCCTTGCCTCCTCCTATTCCATCAAGTCCAACATCAAGAAGGTTGAAGAAAACAGGAGATGGGATGATGACATCAAAAAGTTGAAGCCAATTAAGTTATTCTATGTTTCCCCCTTCCATGCGCAGCCATCATCTAGTACATTCAAAAGAAAGCAAGCAAACCTATGAGCTGCTACATCCTTGTTGTTGTTCTTTACTGTTGGTAGCATTATTTAATCTCACTTAATTTTCAAACATGCTGGTTTATGCAGCATATGGATGTACAAAGAGTAAGTATTGGTTTCATGATTATAGTACTGATTCGTTCTACATTTTAAATCAGTGTCATTTGGAGGGGCTAGCTATGGGACTCTCCCTGTAGTCATGCAGACATGTTTTCACCTAGTAAAGGGCCACCAAGTGACCAAAACAGACATCAGATGCAGATGTGATTCCATGTGCCCCCAATGAAAGCAGAGTTTAATTCTACTTCCATTTAATTTCAATATATTCCATCTTTATAACACCAGGCTTCCCAAAGGCAGATTACAGAAACAGATGAACAGTTAAGATCAAGAAACAGGATATTCTCACTAAGTTTTCTCCAACTGTATTGTATAGAACAGCTTAGAAAAATGAGCACACAATATAGAGATTACAACTGCTGTTTCTACCAGCTATAATAATTTTTAAGCTGTTTTAGTGATGTTCAATTTTTATTTCATGATATTTAAATCTAGATATGGGAAGCTTTCAAATAAATTAAAAAGCTGTCAAATAAGTAAAAAAGAAAGCAAAATCTTTTGTCCTCCGCCTTTTAAGGCTTATCCAACTGGAACAGCTTTAGACTTACAGATGGACCACGCATTTATTTTTAATAATCTCACACAGCACACACCATGGAACGGTTCTACCTTACCCCTAACAGCCAAGCCAGCAGTCAAAGAAGAAGAAAGAAGAACAGCTCACGTCTCAACCTCACAGCCTCGGCCAAGGCCAAGCACCGCTGTTGAACAGCTGGCTGCCCTGCACCGACCACACACTGGGCGACGCAGACCATGTGCTGAGGAGGTTCCTGGCCTGGGCACCACGCACCCCCCACAGTGCTGCCTGCCTGCTCTGCTTGAAGCCAGGAGAGGAAGGAGAAGAACGTCGTCTAGAGAGTTCACCTCAGCCGCAGCGGCCATGTGGTAACACTGATTAAGGTACTACCACAATGGCCACTGCGGCTCCAGCTGAGCAGCTCTCTGGCGACGTTCTCCTTCTCCTGGCTTCAAGCACTTCTGCAAGCAGCACAGTGTGGGGCCAGGAGACAGGAAGTGTGGGGGCACTGGCCCCTAACAGCAGCAGTGCTACGTTCTTTGCTTTTGGTGCGCCTTCTGGGAGGTAGGCGACGACGATCACCTGCATCATTCCTGTTCAGGAACTGGCGGCAAGCAGGAAGGTAGAAGCATGTGCATACGCGGTATAGCGCCATCGCGTGCAAGTGGGAAGGTGGGGCGCATGCATGTGCATAAGCGCCGTTTTTTAAAAGAAATCTATTTGGGGGAGTGACCGCTCCCCCTGCGCTCCCCCCCCTAGCTACGCCACTGCCAACAATGTTTATGCATAATAGCATTCCAGCATATGTATACACGTGCAATGGCAAGGTCTGATACAATTTGTGTGTGCAAAATATAGATGTGGCTAGCCCATACTCCTGGTATGCTTTCCCATGTTACTGTACATTTTTAGTGCACAACTGATTTGCATACTATTTGGTTACTGCAAAAATATTACTACACATACATTAAGAATCAGGTACTGAGCTTCAGCACATGGCTTTCTGCATCTGTCACAGAGTGGCTAACAGACAGAGGAATTCTGATTGTCATGAGACATATATGGTGAGTGAGAGGGAGAGAGATGGAACATCGTAAGCAGAGGAGCTAACTTTGTATGTTTGCAGGAAGAGCATGAGCTGGGAGGTCATCAATAAGTGCCAAGTAATATATAACCAGTACACCTGACAATTAGACAATACTGACCATAGATGGTATCCCACTCACCCATGAAAAAAAGAAAACTATTCAGTTATTTAAAGAAAATGTAAACCAACATAGCTTATTTATAGGAAAAACCTTTGAATGCAGCTAAACATAAAAACCTACAAGGGAATGAATGGGAGACACAGGATTCTCTGCTTATAACAATTAGTAAAGAGTAGCAGCTATTTTAGTTCTGTTTACAACTCATAAAATCTTTCAGAACCCAGAAGGCAAATGATTCATAATGTTGGGCACTCTGTATAGTGTGACAGGTATAGGACCTCTCATTACAGAAAAACGAAGATACTTACTCTAACAGGTATCTCAGAGGACAGCAGGCTATTAATTCTCACAAGTGTGTTACATCATCCATGGTATCTGCTGCAGAACACTTTAAGAGCTTGTGGCAGCACTCCCTCCGCACATGTGCAAGTGCCTTCCCGCCTGCCGCAAGAGAATGGGACTATCAATGAGTACATATACAAGACAACTCCAAGAGGAGGTGGGAGGATATGTGAGAATTAATAGCTTGCTGTCCTCGGAAAATACCTGCTACTAGTAAATACCATTGCTTTCTCCGAGGACAAGCAGGCCAGTTGATTCTCACCTATGGGAATCCTTAGCTACCAGGCTCACCAAAAAAACAGTAGGACAACAGGAACTCACAATGGGAAGGTCTAGTTCGAATTAACCTGAAACTATATAAAAATTGTGTGAGAGTGCAGCCTGGAACAGAACAAAGCAGGCTGAGGAGGATTGAATTGGATTCTAGACCCCAAACAAATCCTGCAGAACTATCTGTCCAAAATGACTATCACGTCGGGTATATTGCTCAAGGCAATAGTGAAATATGAATGTGTGGACAGAGACCACATTGCAGCCTTGCAAATTTCTTCAATAGAGGCTGATCTCATGTGGGCTACTGACAACGCCATGGCTCTGTCATTATGAGCCTTAACATGACTCTCATGAATCGGCCCAGCTTGGGCATAAGTGAAAGAAATGCAATCTGCCAGCCAATTGGAGATTGTTTCTTGATGGTGACTCCCAATTCGTTGGGGCCAAAAGAAACAAAAAGCTAGATGGACTCTCTGTTGGTAAAAGGCCAATATTCGCTTGCAGTATGTGTGCAGTGCGCTTTCACTAGGATGGGCATGAGGTCGGGGGAAGAATATTGGCAAGACAATCGACTTGTTCAGATGGAACTCCAACACAACCTTAGGCAGGAACTTAGGGTGCGTGCGGAGAACTACTCTGTTATGATGAAATTTTGTGTAAGGTGGATCTGCTACTAAGGCCTGAAGATCACTCACCCTGCAAGCTGAATTAACAGACACTAAAAACAAGACCTTCCAGGTCAAGTACTTCAGTGGACAGGAATCGAGTGGCTCAAAAGGAGATTTCATCAGCTGAGTGACGACGGCAGTGAGGTCCCATGATACAGGCAGAGATTTGACAGGGGGCTTTGTCAAAAGCAAACCTCTCATGAAGCGAACTAGAGGCAGTCCAGAGATGAGCTTACCCTCTACACGGTGATGGTAAGCACTAATTGCACTGTGGTGAACCCTTACAGAGCTGGTCTTAACACCAGACTCGGAGAGGGGTAGAAAGTATTCAAGCAGGGTTATATAGGGCAAGAAAGAGGATCTAGGGCCTTGCCCTCACACCAGATGGCAAACCTCCTCCATTTGAAAGAATAACTACTACTACTACTATTTAACATTTCTAAAGCGCTACCAGGGTTACGCAGCGCTGTACAATTCAAACATAGAAGGACAGTCCCTGCTCAAGGAGCTTACAATCTAAAAGACAGGTGTACAATCCATAGACAAGTGTCCAGTCAAAGACAAGTGTAGAGTCCGAATAATAGGGCATACTATATTTCACGGACGGTTAGGTGCCGAAAGCAGCATTGAAGAGGTGAGCTTTAAGCAGAGATTTGAAGATGGGTAGGGAGGGGGCTTGGCGTAGGGGTTGAGGAAGATTGTTCCAGGCATAGGGTGAGGCAAGGCAGAATGAGCGGAGCCTGGAGTTGGCAGTGGTGGAGAAGGGAACTGAAAGGAGGGATTTGTCGTGGGAGCGGAGGTTACGGGCGGGAACATAGGGGGAGATGAGGGTAGAGAGGTAGTGAGGAGCAGTAGACCGGGTGCATTTGTAGGTAAGAATCTTGAATTGAATGCGGTATCTGATCGGAAGCCAGTGAAATGACTTGAGGAGAGGGGTGATGTGAGTGTATCTGTTCTGGTGGAATATGAGATGTGCGGCAGCGTTCTGGACGGATTGAAGGGGGGATAGATGGCTAAGTGGGAGGCCGGTGAGGAGCAAGTTGCAGTAGTCAAGGCGAGAGGTAATGAGAGCTTGGACGAGAGTTCGTGTGGTGTGCTCAGATAGGAAAGGGCGAATTTTGCTGATGTTGAAGAGGAAGAAGCGACAGGTCTTGGCAGTCTGTTGGATATGGGCAGAGAAGGAGAGGGAGGAGTCGAAGATGACTCCGAGGTTGCGGGCAGATGGGACGGGGAGGATGAGGGTGTTATCAACTGAGATAGAGAGTGGAGGAAGAGGAGAGGTGGGTTTGGGTGGAAAGACGAGGAGCTCGGTTTTGGCCATGTTTAGCTTCAGGTGGCGGTTGGACATCCAGGCAGCAATGTCAGATAAGCAGGCCGATACCTTGGCCTGGGTCTCCGTGGTGATGTCTGGTGTGGAGAGATATAGCTGGGTGTCACCTCTTAGTGGAATCCACCTCTTAGTGGAATCTTTCCTGGAAGCCAGCAAGACCCAGGAGACACCCTCTGGAAGATGAAAAATAAATTCTAAGCTCTCAACATTCAGGCTGTGAGGGCCCTAGACTGAAGATTGGGATGTAGGAGAAATCCCTCGTTCTGGTGTCAAAAAACACTCCAATCTCCAAAGGTCCTATGGAGGATAACTCCAGAAGAAGAGGGAAACAGATTTGCCTGGGCCAATATGGGCCAATCAGGGTCATGGTTCCCTGGTGTCACGTCTGTGGCTGTGACCCCTCTCAGACTCACCGTATTTCCGGCGGTCAGCTTCTGAGCTGGCTCCTGTCTGTTCTTCCTGTGTCTCTGTGAGCTGGCTGCATTGGATTGTCTGTGTGCTGTTTCCCGTTCCAGACTTCAGCCCAGTCCAGTCTGGATCTTCCGGCCTGCCAGACTTGCTTGTTTTGTTTGAACCTACACAGCACCCGTAGTTGCCTGGTGATTGCTGCAGCTGAGCCTCAGCTGCTGCTGGGTTTATTAGCCATTTTGAAACTCTCTGCTTTGCCTTTGCATTGCCTAAGGCCCTGGTTTGTTGGTGCTTGCTGCACTTCTGCCTAGTCCAGTTTATAGTTTGTATTCTTGCCTGATTCTAGTTTAGCCTTTGTGTAGCTTTGTGTTCTGTACTGCTTGTTTACTGTATTGCTTGTTCCCAGTCTTGTTCGTATGTCTTTGTCTAGTGCTAGGTTGTTTGTGTTTCTTGTTCATTGGCTGCCTGGCTGCTTTCAGTTCTGTCTCTTATCTATCAGTGTTTTTCCCCTGTTTTAGTGGCTGCTTGCAGCTTTCAGTTCTGTCCCTTGTCTGTCTGAGAGTCCTAGTCTAGTATTCTGCCTAGCCTCCCTGTGTGTTCTAGTCCCTGTGTGTATCCTGCTGGTGTCCAGTCCGGCCCTGTCCAGTAAGTCCTGCTGGCCACCTGCACTCAGGGGCTCAACTCCTGAGGAATGGTGGTCAAGTGCAGGTGAAGTCTAGCTGGCCCTGTCAGAGTTCTGCCTTATCCCTGTGTGGGGTAGTTTTGCCTGCCACTGCCGCTCCTCGGTAAATTTTTGACCATCGCAGTCGCTCCTCTAAGTTTTTTTTTTCACCGTTCTTCTCATTTTAACATAGTCTCCTTTTTTAAAGTTAAACGCTAACGTATTTGATTTCCTATGTATACTTACTTCAAAGCTAATATCTAATCCGATCATATTATGTGTATCCAGCAGGATACACATGCTTGGAATGCCCTTCCGCGGGAGGTGGTGGAAATGAAAACGGTAACGGAATTCAAACATGCGTGGGATAAACATAAAGGAATCCTGCTCAGAAGGAATGGATCCTAAAGCGCTTAGACGAGATTGGGTGGCAAAGCCGGTGGCGGGAGACGGAGATGGTGCTGGGCAGACTTATATGGTCTGTGCCAGAGCCGGTGGTGGGAGGTGGGACTGGTGGTTTGGAAGCGGGGATAGTGCTGGGCAGACTTATATGGTCTGTGCCAGAACCGGTGGTGGAAGGCGGGGCTGGTGGTTGGGAGGCGGGGATAGTGCTGGGCAGACTTATACGGTCTGTGCCCTGAAAAAGACAGGTACAAATCAAGGTAAGGTATACACAAAAAGTAGCAAATGTGAGTTTATCTTGTTGGGCAGACTGGATGGACCGTGCAGGTCTTTTTCTGCCGTCATCTACTATGTTACTAGATATTATGATCACTGTTATCAAGCGGTCCCAGCACCATTACCTCCCACGCCAGATCATGCGCTCCACTAAGGACTAGGTCTAGAATTTTTCCTTCTCTCTTCGGTTCCTGTACCAGCTGTAACATCGGGGCATGCTAGGGAGGTAAAATTTCATCAAGGAATTTTACCTCCCTAGCATGCTCCGATGTTACATTTACCCAGTCAATATCGGGGTAATTGAAATCACCCATTATTATCGTGTTGCCTGGTTTGCTTGCGTCCCTAATTTCCTTTAACATTTCTGCATTTGTCTGTTCATCCTGGCCAGGTGGACGGTAGTACACTCCTATCACTATCCTTTTCCTCGTTACACATGGGATTTCAATCCACAGTGATTCCAAGAAGTGTTTTGTTTCCTGCAGAATTTTCAATCTATTTGATTCAAGGCTCTCATTAATACACAATGCTACCCCTCCACCAATTCGATCCACCCTATCGCTACAATATAATTTGTACCCAGGTATGACAGTGTCCCACTGGTTATCCTCCTTCCACAGAGATGCCTATTATATCTAATTTTTCATTTAGTGCAATATATTCTAACTCTTCATCTTATTTCTTAGGCTCTTGGCATTCGCATGTAGACATTTCAAACTATGTTTGTTGTTCCTATTTACATCATGCTCAGTACTTGACAGTATTAATTTGCAATCTTTTGTCTGATTTTTATTTTTATTTAAGGACACCTGATCTACTAAGATCTCTTTTGCAACCTCACTATCAGGATACCCTATCTTCCCTGTTTTGGTGATATCTTTGAAAGATACCTTATCCCAAACCATGCACTTTTGAGCGACTGTCGGCCTTCCCCCCCGTTTCTAGTTTAAAAGCTTCTCTATCTCCTTTTTAAATGCCGATGCCAGCAGCCTGGTCCCACCCTGGTTAAAGTGGAGCCCATCCTTTTGGAATAGGCCCCCCCTTCCCCAGAATGTTGTCCAGTTCCTAACAAATCTAAAACCCTCCTCCCTGCACCATTGTCTCATCCACGCATTGAGACTCCGGAGCTCTGCCTGTCTCTTGGGCCCTGCGCACGGAACAGGTAACATTTCAGAAAATGCTACCCTAGAGGATCTGGATTTGAGCTTTTTAAGAACCTAAATTTGGCTTCCAGAACCTCTCTCCCACATTTTCCTATGTCATTGGTACCCACATGTACCAAGACAGCCGGCTCCTCCCAGGCACTATCTAAAATCCTATCTAGGTGAGGTTCGCCACCTTCGCACCAGGCAGGCAAGTCACCAGGTGATCCTCACGTCCACCAGCCACCCAGCTATCTATATGCCTAATGATCGAATCACCAACTACAACAGCTGTCCTAACCTTTCCCTCCTGGGCAGCACTTGGAGACATATCCTCGGTACGAGAGGATAGTACATCCCCTGGTGGGCAGGTCCTGGCTACAGGAGTACTTCCTACTTCACCAGGATGGTGCTCTCTTTCTAGGAGACCTCCCTCCTCCAACGTAGCACAGGGGCTACCAGACTGGAGGTGGGACTTCTCTACAGCATTCCTCTATGTACCTCTACATCTCCCTCAGCTCCACCAAGTCTGATACTCTAGCTTCAAAAGAACGGACACATTCTCTGAGAGCTAAGAGCTCTTTGCATCGAGCACACACATATGACATCTCACCAACTGGGAGATAATCATACATGTGACACTCAATGCAAAAGACTGGATAGCACCCCTCTCGCTGCTGGACTGCTGACTCCATCTTAGTGTTTTTGAGTTTTTCAACAATTTATAACTTGCTACAGTATTAAGGATATTAGCCTAATATAAAAGTGTCTTTAAGTTTATATGGTATATTGTATGATTTATTTAGTGTTTCCTTCTTAGTTGATAATGAAATGTATTTAAAACTCTGTAAGAGCACTCCTTGCTTGTTACCCTAATTACAATAACTAACTATAAATGAAGAGTTTTCCTAGGGGTGGGCAAGTGTTGGGGAGGGTGGGTGGGAAGACTAAACTAGATCCTACAGTGCCTGCTAGATTCTGTTAATGTTGTGGTACAAAGTTTGTAAAACTAAGTGGAAAAGACTATGGAGATTAGTTGATAAAATTTGGTTTTTATATTTTTATTTTGTCTAACACTAACCTACAATTCCTCCTTTAAACCCCAATCTTTAAGTTCCCACAGCACAAAGCAAAATAGCGTTCACTTAACAAATAAATGTTCTCTTCTCTCGGAATTTCTCAGAAGTTCTGAGAGAAGGAGGAAGTGATGTCAGGCTCCGCAATGGCGGTCTGAAAGCGGAGCTCCTGATCTCCAGCCTGAAAAAGAGAGAAATACAGACGCTGTCTGAGCCCTCGGGCGGATTGGGAAGCGCTAAAGGGAAGAAGGAAGAACGCGATTCCAGCGATGTCAAACTCAAGACCTAAAACGATGGATTTAAATACCTTCGCATAGCGGCAGCGGGAGTAGAGGTCGCAGAAAAGGGCATGAGTGGGAGCGCCATGCGGTTGCCAGTGAACCATAAAGAGCGAGGTGAAGGAGACAGCGAGATACAGCCAGATAAATGGGAGCAGCTCTGAACGTGGTTTCAGGACATTAAATCTGAGATGAAGGAGATGCGCAGAGAATTTGCCCAGCTAGGCGCGGATCTTCGAGGAGAGATTAATGAGATGGGGAACAGAGTTAATGAGACTGAGGCTGGAGGAACACAGGTTCTTTAAACGCGATTGAGAGACAATTGCTGGAGCAACAATCAGATCTGGGATTCCTCACGGACAAGGTGGAAGACTTTGAGAATAGGAGCCGGCGATCAAATATTAGGATATGGGGCCTACCGGAGCTGCTGGAATATAACAAATGTGATCTGGTGGTACAGGCACTGGCTGCCCATCTTCTATCCACACCGGAGCATATAATCGCCCCCGACACCATCCGGATAGAGCGAGCACATCGGGCACGGGGTTCGCGTAAAGCCAACATGCCCAAAGATATTGTGGCTTGTTTTTCGGAATTTAAAATCAAGGAGGAAGTCATGCATAAAGCGAGGGCGAACGGCCCTATCACTTGGGAAACCTTCCCTATAGAGCTTTTTCAAGATATATCAGCCACAACCCTTAAGCGTAGAAGGGCACTACGCCCGCTGACTGAACATCTACGGGCAGATGGCATCAAATATAAATTGCAGCATCCGTTCGCGCCCTGGTATTTTATAAGGAAGGCAAGCAGTGTAGAGTGGTCTCGATGGACGAGGCCCAAGAGTACATGGGACAGGAGGCATCAGTAGAATCAGCGCAGCCATATTTATCAACAGACCCCTCGAAGAGCCACAAGTCGAAATGGCAGCGGGTCTCGCATGGGCGAGGGCGCCTGAGAAGGCAAATATCGGGTCACACAGCCGTGGCTGACAAAGACACGTGACCTAGCGCTCCCCAATGGATTACAAAGAGTTGGATTTTTTCTTGTTTTTAAGAAGCGTTTTGGTGGTTTCCTTCACTAACAGAGGGACAGACGTATTCAGCAGGCTGGTAATGTACTCAAGACACTAACCAGCTTATAATCGAAAGTGATCGCCGGCCATCTTCTGACACAAATTGGGAGATGGCCGGCGATTACTTAAAAGCGGCGAAATCGGTATAATCGAAAGCGGCATTTTTGACAGCATCGCCGCTTTCCCGTTGCGTCGCCGGCGAAAGTTCATGGGGGCGTGTCGGTAGATTAGCGAAGGCGGGACATGGGCGGGTATGGTCGTGGCTACCAGATGGCCGGCATTCGCCGATAATGGAAAAAAAAAGTGGCGTTAAGCAGTATTTCGCCAGGTTTACTTGGTCCTTTTATTTTCACGACCAAGCCTCAAAAAGGTGTCCCAACTGACCAGATGACCACTGGAGGGAATGGGGGATGACCTCCCCATACTCCCCCCGTGGTCACCAATCCCCTTCCATACTAAAGAAATAAAACTAAAAACCTTTTTTGCCAGCCTGTATGCCAGTCTCAAATGCCGTACCCACCTCCATGACAGCAGAATGTATTGTATCCTCCGACAGCCTTTCCCTGGTTGCGATGTGGCTCTTGGGTGAGTGTGACACCTTTTCTGTTAGGTGCCCTGCAGAGTCACATTAGCAATGCATTGTGGTGGGTGTAGGGTACTGGGCTCTACTCCCATGGTGCTTTTCCCCCCTGCTAACTAGGTCAGAGAGTGCCCTGTTTTGTTTCCTGTTGTAGTCCATGCGGTAGTGGCCATTTTTGTAAGCCAGTTTTAGTTCCCTTTCCTGTGTTACCCACGCTAGAGAACGTAGTTCTTACCTTGAATGGTGCTGAAAGAGAGCATTGTACATCATTGTGCCAGCTCTGACCTACTGCTAATCTTAGTACCAGGGGACTCTTTGCCAGTGGGGCACAACCTCTGATCTGCAGTTAACTGTGAGTAAACGCGCTTATTTCAAGAAAGGACTTTTTCAGAGAGATTAGTCTTCAGGTGTTAACTGGTGTGCCATATACAGCAGCAATAAGACCTAGAGGCTGTATGCAGGTCCCTGGAGCAAATTTAGTGGGTGCAGTACATTTGCGGGTAGTGGGTTTGGGGGGGGCTCAGCTCCCAAAGTAAGGGAGCTATGCACGTGGGAGCTTTTCTGAAGTCCACTGCAGTGACCCCTAGGGTGGCTGGTTGGTGTCCTGGCATGTCAGGGGGGCCAGTGCACTAAAAATGCTAGCTCCTCCCACCGCCAAATGCCTTGAATTTGGCCGGGGTTTGAGATGGCCGACATAACTTTCCATTATCGCTGAAACAAACCCGGCCATCTCAAACCCGGCGAACTCCACGGCATTTGGCCGGGCTAAACCATATTATCGACAAAAAAGATGGCCGGCCATCTTTTTCGATAATACGGTTCCGGCCAGCTGTAGCGCCGCCAACTTAGATCGCCTGCTATCTATTTGGCTGGCGATGTTCGATTATGCCCCTCTAAGTCACTCTTCCAAAAGACATATCCCATCTGGAGAGAGGGGCATGTTGTTCATGGTTTATGGGGAGGGGGGAACGGGTGGTGGCTGTATAAGTTGATTCATTGTTGGCAATGGCTGATAAAGTGTTTAAGTGTGTAACACTAAATGTGAGGGGTCTCAATTCACCTATGAAGCGCAAGTTAATGTTTAAAAATATGATGCGCTTAAAAGCGGATGTGGTTCTCTTACAAAAGACCCATCTTAAAAAATGCCACGAGAAGTTAGTAAGTCACAAGCGCTACCCCACAATTTTTTTCTCATCGTGTACAGCTACTCCAAAAAAGAGAGGGGTGTTGATAGCGCTCTCAGTGATACACCCATGGCAGGTACTTAAAACTGTGTATGATAAAGAGGGCAGATTTCTACTGGTGGTGGTTTCCCTGTATAATGCTCAACATACTATTCTTAATATGTATGCCCCCAACCAGGGGCAAGGCCCATTCACTGAGCAGATAGAACAGCTCCTACAGTGACACCAACAGGGTCATTTATTATTGGGGGGAGACTTTAACGTCACTATCCACCCGCCTCTGGATAACTCCACAGGCCATGCAATACATGCAAATGCAGACAGGAAACTGACTAAAAGGTTCATGGCCCGATGAAGATTGATAGACTTATGGCGGGCTAATCATGGGTCCAAGAAAGATTATACATATTACTCCTCTAAGTATAATTCTTACTCTAGAATAGATGGCTGGTTGGGGGATGTGACAATGGCAAATAAAGTTCAGGAGCTATACATTGAACCACGCACATGGTCCGGCCACTCTTTAGTGGTACTGGTGGCCCGGGCTGGAATTAAATTTGTAGGCCTGAGATACTGGCAACTGGATGAAGCAATCCTGCACGATATAAAGAATATCCCAGTGATAGAAAAATATATTGTTGAATATCTCGAATTTAATGATGTGGGAGAGGTCCATCCAGCCAGTCTGTGGGAGGGTCTTAAAGCAGTGATTCAAGGGCAATTAATTGCATTGCGTACCCACATAATTAAGGCCCGCACAGAGCAGGAAATCAACATTAGGGAGGAACTCCGGAGATTAGAACAGGGACATAAAGAGGATCCAGCTGACACTAAGGGGTTGGAGAAATTGCACCAGCTGAGATTAAAGCTCAATGAGCTTCAGCTAGCGGACTTGGCCGCACAATTACAATATGCGCAACAAGAGTATTTTGAATTTGAGACAAGGTGGGCAGACTGCTGGCTAATAAGCTCAAAAAACAGGCCCAACGTAATCATATTGGGGGCATTCAGAATTCAGCGGGGGAACATGTCACTCAGATAGAACAAATACAGGAGACTTTTTTAGATTACTATACCTCACTGTATGAGGCAGAACAAACACCAGAGCCAGCCGTAATTGAGCAGTACTTGAAGGGCGTTGATATTCCCCAGTTGGCGCGAGAGGAATCTGAATCTTTGTCTGCCCCCATAACGGTTGAGGATATCAATTGGGCGATAGCGGATCTTGCAAATGGCAACGCTCTGGGCCCCGATGGGTTCCCTACAAGATTTTATAAATTGTTTGCTAAGCACTTGGCGCCAGTATTGTTACAATTATTTAATGTGCTATAGGATGCCCAAGAACTCCCTCAATCATGGAGACTAGCAGCGGTGACCTTAATATTAAAAAACCAGGAAAAGACCCCCAGCTATGTAGCTCGTACAGGCCGATTTCACTTCTTAATGTGGACTATAAGATCTTTACAAAAATTCTGGCCCGCAGATTGCAAGAACGGTTGCCGAGTATAGTGCACAAAGATCAGGCGGGATTTATAGCAGGGCGCCAAACATTTGATAACATCCGATGTTTGATGCATGCCATTCAACAAGTAAGGGATGAACAGACGCCAGCAGTACTGCTTTCAATAGATGCAGAGAAAGCGTTTGACCGTGTTGATTGGTCATTTTTGTTTGCAGTGCTGCGGCAAGTAGGGATCGAATTTGCAGTGCTGCGGCAAGTAGGGATCGAATGGAGGTACCTGGTATGGTTACAACTGCTATATAAGGCCCCAATGGCCGTATTAAAAATCAATGGGTCATACACTAGAATGTTCAAACTAGGTCGGGGGACCAGGCAGGGATGTCTCTGGAACCATTGGCCTGTTTGCTTAGGAAAGATATGGTGTAAGGGGGATCGTGAGGGGGCGTTGGGAACATAAACTCATGTTATTTGCAGATGATATCTTGCTGACCCTCACGCAACCTGAAATATCAGTAAAAAGGGTAATAGAGAATATGACACACTATGGACAGCTATCAGGGTTTAAACCTAATCTAGCTAAATCAGTGTTTCTTAATCTCACGGTACCAGCTGGGGACTTGCCGGGCCTTCGGACAGCATTTCCCTTTGTTTGGGCGAATAAATCCATTAGATACCTGGGCATACAGGTAACGTCAAATCTGGAGGGACTTTTTTCCGCTAATTTCCCCCCAAAAACAGAGGAGCTATTTAGGGAACTTGATAGCTGGGAAGGGCTTAATATCTCTTGGAACGGCCGTATTCATGCTATTAAGATGATGATGCTCCCTAAACTACTCTCTCTCTTTCTGGTGCTGCCTATTCCAATCCCTACTTCCTTTTTTGCAAAACTACGCCGTAAAGTGTTTGCGTATATATGGAGGAAGCGCCCACCATGGGTGCGGCAAGGGATGATGTATCAACCCTATGAGTGGGAGGTATGGGAGTCTCCAATTTTTACCTTTATTATCAAGCAGCACAGCTAAGAGTTACAAAGTAACATAGTAGATGACGGCAGAAAAAGACATGCACGGTCCATCCAGTCTACCCAAGAAGATAAATTCATATGTGCTACTTTTTTTATTTGTACTGTCCTCTTCAGTGCACAGACCGTATAAGTCTGGCCAGCCCTATCCCCGCCTCCCAACCACCAACCCCGCCTCCCAACCACCAGCTCTGGCACAGACCGTATAAGTCTGCCCAGCACTATCCCTGCCTCCCACCACCGGCTCTGGCACAGACCGTATAAGTCTGCCCAGCACTATCCCCGCCGCCCAACCACCAGCCCCAGCACAGACCGTATATGTCTGCCCAGCACTAGCCCCGCCTCCCAACCACCAGCTCTGCCACCCATTCTAGGCTAAGCTCCTGAGGATCCCTTCCTTCTGCACAGGATTCCTTTATGTTTATCCCACGCATGTTTGAATTCCGTTACCGTTTTCATCTCCACCACCTCCCGCGGGAGGGCATTCCAAGCATCCACCACCCTCTCCGTGAAAAAATACTTCCTGACATTCTTCCTGAGTCTGCCCCCCTTCAATCTCATTTCATGCCCTCTCGTTCTACCGCCTTCCCATCTCCGGAAAAGGTTCATTTGCGGATTAATACCTTTCAAATATTTGAACGTCTGTATCATATCACCCCTGTTCCTCCTTTCCTCCAGAGTATACATGTTCAGGTCCGCAAGTCTCTCCTCATACGTCTTGTAACGCAAATCCCATACCATCCTCGTAGCTTTTCTTTGCACCGCTTCAATTCTTTTTACATCCTTAGCAAGATACGGCCTCCAAAACTGAACACAATACTCCAGGTGGGGCCTCACCAACGACTTGTACAGGGGCATCAACACCTCTTTTCTTTTGCTGGTCACACCTCTCTGGCGGAGTGGGTCCCCGGGGCATCAAAGAAGTGGCTACACTTGGAGTGGGGGCGTGGTTGGGTAGCCGTGAGATAGAGGATATCCTATGGGTATCAGGGGGAGAATTGGCACATATAAGGTAAAATTATGTATAATCATACCTGATAATTTTCTTTCCATTAATCATAGCTGATCAATCCATAGACTGGTGGGTTGTGTCCATCTACCAGCAGGTGGAGATAGAGAGCAAACTTTTGCCTCCCTATATGTGGTCATGTGCTGCCGGAAACTCCTCAGTATGTCGATATCAAAGCTCCATCCGCAGGACTCAGCACTTAGAGAATTACACCCACGAAGGGACACTCTGCCCAGCTCACCACCGCCGAAACGGGGGAGGGGAAATAACCCAGCTCATCCCCACACAAGTGGGGGAGGGGAATCCGTCCAGCTCATCCCCGCGGAGCGGGGGAGGGACACCACACCCGCCGATGCGGGGGGATCTGGCTTATCCTGCAACCGCAACCGCGGGAGGAGCTGACTGACCCTAACACCGCCGAAGCGGGAGGGGTACAAAGCTGCCCTACAGCCGCACGAAGCGGGAGGGAGTGCCGGCAGAATTTTAAGTCTCAATCCAGCCCCGTAAAACGGAGGGGAGAGGAATGCAGCAGCTCACTGTAACACAAACTCGTCTTAACTCTTGAAGAATCCAAGTGAAAAAACTTGAACACGAAGTCTTTCTGAAGTAACTGAAGACTAAACTTGAACCTGAAATGCAACCAGAATAAAAACAGTACAGATATCTGGGAGGGGCTATGGATTGATCAGCTATGATTAATGGAAAGAAAATTATCAGGTATGATTATACATAATTTTACCTTCCATATCATCAAGCTGATCAATCCATAGACTGGTGGGATGTACCGAAGCAGTACTCACCCAGGGCGGGACATTGAAATCCCTGACCTCAACACTGAAGCTCCAAACCGGGCCTCCGCCCGTGCAGCCACAGTCAAACGGTAATGCTTGGAGAATGTATGAGCCGAAGCCCAAGTTGCCGCCTTGCATATCTCTTCCAAGGAGACGGATCCGGCCTCTGCCATCGAGGCCGCCTGAGCTCTCGTGGAGTGAGCCTTCAGCTGGATAGGCGGCACCTTCCCCGCGGCCACATAAGCCGCTGCAATGGCTTCCTTGACCCATCTTGCCACTGTAGGCTTAGCAGCCTGCAGACCCTTACGAGGACATGCAAACAGGACAAACAGATGATCCGATTTCCGGAAATCATTGGCCACTTCCAAGTATCTGATGACGACTCGTCTCACATCCAGATATTTAAGAGCAGAGTACTCCTCTGGGTAGTCCTCCCTACGAAAGGAAGGGAGACAGAGCTGCTGATTCACATGGAAGCGAGAAACAATCTTGGGCAGGAAGGAAGGCACTGTGCGAATAGTCACTCCTGCCTCAGTGAACTGCAGAAAAGGCTCTCGACATGAGAGCGCCTGGAGCTCGGAAACTCTTCTGGCTGAAGTGATAGCCACCAAAAAGACTGCTTTCAACGTCAGGTCTTTCATAGATGCCCTCGACAAGGGTTCAAAAGGCGGCTTCTGCAATGCTCTTAGTACCAGGTTGAGATTCCACGCAGGCACCACTGAGTGCAGAGGAGGGCGCAGGTGATTAACTCCCTTGAGAAAGCGCACCACATCTGGCTGCGAAGCCAGGGAAGCACCCTTCAGGCGGCCCCTGAAGCAAGCCAGAGCCGCTACCTGGACTTTAAGGGAACTGAGCGACAGGCCTTTCTCCAGACCTTCTTGCAGGAACGCCAACACTGAAGAAATTGGAGCAGTGAAGGGAGAAAGTGAGCCTGCTTCACACCATGCTGCAAAGATACGCCAAACCCTGGCGTAAGCAGTAGAAGTAGAGCGCTTCCTCGCTCTCAGCATAGTGGCGATGACCTTGTCTGAGAAGCCCTTCTTCCTCAGACGCTGCCGCTCAATAGCCAGGCCGTAAGACCAAAGGGGGAGGGATCCTCCATCACCACGGGACCCTGATGTAACAGGCCCTGCTCCACTGACAGCCGCAGAGGATCGTCGACTGAGAGCCTGATCAAGTCCGCATACCAGGGACGCCTGGGCCAATCCGGACCCACCAGGATTACCCTGCCGGGATGCTTTGCCACCCGGTCTAGCACCCTGCCCAACATGGGCCAGGGCGGGAACACATAGAGAAGCTCTTGTGTCGGCCACTGTTGGAGAAGAGCATCTACTCCCAGGGATCGAGGGTCCCGTCCTCTGCTGAAAAAGCGCGGCACTTGGCAATTGGCCGATGACGCCATCAGATCTAGGCTCGGCTGGCCCCAGCGCTTCGTGATGTCCAAGAACGCCTGAGCAGATAGCTGCCACTCTCCGGGCTCCAAGGTATGGCGACTGAGAAAGTCCGCCTTGACATTCATGACTCCGGCAATGTGGGCCGCTGACAGCTGTTCCAGGTTCGCTTCCGCCCACTGGCATAGACTCATAGCCTCCTTGGCTAGAGGGGCGCTCTTGGTACCTCCCTGGCGGTTGACATAGGCCACAGCCGTGGCATTGTCCGACAGGACCCGTACTGGCTTCAACGCCAGTACCGGGATGAACTCCAAAAGCGCCAACCGAATGGCTCTGAGTTCCAGGAGGTTGATAGACCACTTTGCCTCTGCAGGAGACCAGAGCCCCTGCGCTGTCCTTCCCAAGCAGTGGGCTCCCCAGCCCGACAAAGAGGCGTCCGTCGTGACCACAATCCACTCCGGGGTCACCAGAGGCATTCCCGCAGACAACTTGTCTGTCTGCATCCACCAGCTCAGCGCCTTGCGCACTGCTGGGTCCAAGGGAAGGCGCACAGCATAATCCTCCGACATCAGAGTCCAGCGCTGCAGCAAAGAGTGTTGAAGCGGTCTCATATGAGCCCTGGCCCAGGGCACAACTTCCATCGTGGCCGTCATAGAGCCCCACAGCTGCACATAGTCCCAAGCCCGAAGGGAAGAGGCTACTAGGAACTGGTCCACCTGAGCCTGAAGTTTGACAATCCGATTGTCTGGCAGGAACACTCTGCCCACTTGGGTGTCGAATCGAACTCCCAGGTACTCCAGGGACTGAGTCGGGCGCAGCTGGCTCTTCTCCCAGTTGATGATCCATCCCAGGGAGCTCAAAAGAGCAACTACCCGGTCCACAGCTTTGCCGCACTCTGCATAAGAGGGGGCTCGGATCAACCAGTCGTCCAGATAAGGATGGACTTGTACCCCTTCCTTTCGTAGGAAGGCCGCGATGACCACCATTACTTTGGAAAAGGTCCGCGGAGCAGTAGCCAACCCGAAAGGGAGGGCTCTGAACTGGAAGTGTCGTCCCAGGACTGCAAAACGCAGAAAGCGTTGATGAGGAGGCCAGATGGGAATATGCAGGTACGCTTCCTTGATGTCCAAGGATGCCAGGAACTCTCCTGCCTTCACTGCCGCTATAACAGAGCGGAGAGTCTCCATGCGAAAGTGCCGCACTTTCAAGGCCCGATTGACCCCTTTGAGGTCGAGGATAGGCCGGACAGAACCTCCTTTCTTTGGTACCACAAAGTAAATGGAGTAACGTCCCTTGCCAAGCTGACTTTCTGGCACCAGAACGACCGCGCCCAGGCGGATCAGATTGTCCAAGGTCTGCTGCACTGCCACAGCTTTGACCTGAGACTTGCAGGGAGAGAGTACAAACCCGTCTTTTAAGGGTCGGCAGAACTCTAGTTTGTAGCCGTCTCTGATGACTTCCAGCACCCACGCGTCTGAAGTTATTGTGGTCCACTCGCCCAGAAACGAGGACAGCCGTCCTCCAATCTGCACTGGGGCGTGGACCAAGACCCCGTCATTGGGTACGAGACCCTGGGGGAGGACCGGAGGGAGCACCTCCGGGACGGCGGTCTCTGCGAAAGGAATGCTGCTTGGGGGAGAAATTCCTCTTGAAGGAAGAGGGGGCAGAGCCCGACTTGCCCGGGCGGTACCGACGGGCTTCCTGCAACCGTCCTCTGGAGGTACCGGGACGAGTACTAGCCCGAGTCCTGACCTCTGGTAACCTCTTGCCCTTAGACGTGCCGAGATCGGTCACGATTTTGTCCAGCTCGACCCCAAAGAGCAGCTTGCGTTTAAAAGGCAACCTAGCCAGGCGGGATTTAGAGGCGTGGTCAGCAGACCAATGTTTCAGCCAAATCCACCGCCGCGCAGAGATTGTCTGAGCCATGCCTTTCGCTGAGGCCCTCAAGACATCATACAGCAAGTCTGCCAAATAGGCTAAGCCCGATTCCAGGGCCGGCCAATCAGCCCTCAAGGAATGATCCGAGGGGGAAGCCCGCTGCACCAAAGTCAGGCACGCCCTGGCCACATAGGAGCCGCAAACTGAGGCCTGCAAACTTAAAGCAGCCGCCTCAAAGGACGACCTTAAGGCCGCCTCCAATCTTCTGTCTTGGGCGTCCTTTAGGGCCGTGCCACCTTCCACCGGCAACGCCGTTTTCTTAGTCACCGCAGTGATTAAAGAATCCACGGTAGGCCACAGATAGGCCTCACGTTCACTCATAGCCAAAGGATAGAGGCGGGACATAGCCCTAGCCACTTTAAGGCTCGCTTCTGGGACATCCCATTGAGCTGAAATTAAGGTGTGCATGGCATCATGCACGTGGAAGGTTCTAGGCGGGCGCTTCGTCCCCAGCATAATGGCAGAGCCAACAGGGGCTGAGGGAGAGACGTCCTCCGGAGAGGAAATCTTCAAAGTGTCCATGGCCTGTAACAACAGGTTGGGCAAATCCTCTGGGCTAAAAAGCCGCGCTGCAGAGGGGTCATCCGCTCCATCCGAGCGGGGATCCGTCTCCTCCAAGGAATCCGCAAAGGACCGTTGGGAGACCTCAGACACGCTGCCCTCATCTACATCGGAGGAGACAAATTCCTCCAAGGCCTGGGAATCAACCCGAGGGCGTTTACCTCTGGGAACCTCAACCTTTTTACCAGACGAGGGAGCAGGGGCAGCGTTGTGCATGAGGAAGGCCTGATGCAGCAGCAAAACAAATTCGGGGGAGAAACCCCCCAGACTGTGCACTTCCGCAGTCTGGGCAACAGCCCTAGACGCACCCTCAACCGGCGCTCGCAATAGCGGGGGAGAGACATGCTGCGCATCCAAAATGGCGTCCGGCGCGAAACTCCGCGAAGGAGCCGCGCGGGAAGAACGGCTCTTAACTTTAGCCGCTTCTGTGCCGTCGCCCAAATTAAGGGCGTTCATGGCATTAATGTCTCCAACCTCAAGGGCGGCCCAAGAAGAAGCCGTCCGAGCCGCGTGGCCGGCCAAGATGGCGGAGGCGAGGAGCGGGGGATGGGCGTTTATGGCGGGAAAAACCGCCACGCCGGAGGAAGGACCGGGACATTCATCGGTCACGAAACTGTCACCCAACAAGGGCGAATCAGGCTTGAAGACCCCCGCATCCCCTCTAGAAGCGCTCAAGCGACCCGGGGAGCGACCCTTTGCGCCCTCGCCCTCCGACGCCATATGCCACGAGGAGAAGAATCGGGGAACCCCCTGCCCGCTATAAAAAGGTAAAAATTACCTGCTGTCCGCTCCGAGTTGTAACGACCTGGTGTCCCAGTGAGTAGCTGCAATAGACGCTTAAATAAACGTCGAAATAAACGCCTTTAAGGACGTTCAAAATTTTTTTTTTTTTTTTTTAACGGAGCCAGCGGGAGGGGGGAGAAAAGGAGGGACCTGGCACCACCAGGTTTGCACTTGCTCAAAGAGCCCTCAACCCCAGGCACTCAACAAAACCTAAAAATTAGGCTTGGAGGCCTAGCCAGAGCTGCTGCTGTGTGTGACCACCACCTGCTGAGATAGAGAACATACAGAGGAGTTTCCGGCAGCACATGACCACATATAGGGAGGCAAAAGTTTGCTCTCTATCTCCACCTGCTGGTGGATGGACACAACCCACCAGTCTATGGATTGATCAGCTTGATGATATGGAATAAAAAGGGTGCCCCCAGGGGTGAAACACTCTCTCTTGACATGGTATCAAATTAGGAGGCATTGTTCCCTGAGAGGAGCTATTATCGGCAAACAGCAATAAGATGGACGGTGGGATTTCCACTGGGGGGATCAGAAAGGGTATTTGACACCTGGGCTAAAGCGGGCTTGCGTACATTGGGTCAAGTCTGGAATAATGGAGAGCTGGCTAGCTTTACAGATCTTCAGGAAGAGTATGGATTGATGGAGAGAGACTTAGTTTATTATTGCTTTCTTCACAGCTTCATTAAGAGGCGTGCGCAGAATGAGCTGGAGTTAGCTGAAACAGCCCTGGAACTAGCGATGTGCAGAAGGGGAGGTAGGGGCAGTATAACCCATATCTACCTTGCTCTGGTGGGACGCACTGACCCTCAGGTACTATATCATGCGAGATGGGAGGGGGCACTGCAATCTTCTTATCCCAAAGCAGTGTGGATGAAGAATTATAAGCATTTGCTCAAATCTTCTCTAGCACAGTTTGTAAATGAAAATGGGTTTAAAATGCTGTATTGGTGGTACTACACTCCCGCCCAGCTACAAAAAATGTACCCGGGAAGGTTGGGGCAATGCTGGCGAGAGTGTGGCCACAGGGGCACATGCTTTCACATCTGGTGGGAATGTGCAAAAGCAAAAATTTATTGGGCTAAGGTTGTGGAGCTGGTTAATAAAGTGATTCAACAGCTATACCCGTGTGGGGCAGAATGTTGCCTGCTCCACTTCAGGCCGGCATCAGTATCCAGTTGGCAACATAGACTGGCGATTCAATACTTTGTAGCGGCCAAAATAGCTTTGGCCCAAGCTTGGAAGCAAGTGGAGCCACCAGCTCTACATGTGGTGACTCAGAAAGTGGACTTCCTTTACCAGATATCGAAGCTAACGGCTCTGCAGAGAGGTTCTGTGTTGACCTTCACTAAAATATGGACGTTATATGAACAATTTCAAGAGCAAGATCAGCCACCACTGGAATAGGGGGGGAAGGGAGGGAGAGTTCAGTAGGGGAACATGGGGATTACTTTTGCAGAAGCTGTATGTAACTGTTCGGATTTGAATGTATCTTGATTGGTTAGCAATAAAAATCTCTGTAAAAAAAAAAAAAGTTCTGAGAGAAGACCACTCTGACTGTAAGAGGGAAGAGAATTCCTTTTAGTATTCTTGGTGAAGAGAGCTCAACTTTGATTCTTTGAGCATTTTGGAGGGACTTAAGACAATATCATATCCAGAGTATTTTGAGAACCCACCTGCCTAATGTAACAAGGGGCCATCTGCTTGCAAAAAAAAAAAAAAAAAAATGAAGCCTCCCTTCTTCAGGTAGGCTGTCTGAAATAGATACAAGGATTGAGGCTATGTTCTCTTGAAGGCAGTCAAAACCCCATCCCTGGTTTTGGTTGTGATGAAGGCTGGGACTTTTGGACACTTTTGCTGTCCTGGGACAGGAGCAGGAAACCTGCTAAGGCTGGAAGGAGCTGAAGGGTGGATAACTAATGTCTATGAGAGTAACAGGACCTCCATTGTACTCTGCTCTGATACCTCCTGGAAGGCAGGAGTGGGCCTGGCGAGAGTCTCTGAAAAGATTCTTCCATAGCACAGAATTCAGCTGTTTTTCAGCACGTCTTGTCTGAGGTCTCAGGCATACAGCTAGGTTAAGTTTGTGGATGACATCCTCACAGCAGAAGCTCTCGATGCCATTTCAAAAATACCACACTCCTGCCCTTTAGCTACTAGCAAGCAGCGTTCCTCAGACCTATCCACAGGAAGAATGTTAAACTCTGCAACACTGCACATTATGTTCCACAAGTATATGCCTATGATGAGCTCATGGGATGCTATTTGGGACAACAGAATAACACTAAACCATCTCTTCACAAAAAACTCCAATATCCAAGCCTCCCTTCCACAAGTCACTGAGGAGTCTGGGATCTCTTGAGAGTGGATTCAATCATGGAATGATGAGAATGCTGCTGTTTCTCAAATCACAGAGCCTTCTCAACTCTGGGCATACAGCTGAACTTCTTACTTATTAATAGAAAATAAAAAAGGGGGTCTCTCACATTCTCATATGTATGTCTTTCAGGATATTTTTAATGGGTGTGGTCACAGCTTCTTGGGGGTAGGAGGTAAGGAATTGAAGGATATGCAATATATCCTCCTCCACTTCAAAATGAAATAGGATGGGCCTAAACCATCTCCCAGAGAAAATCAGCGAATGAGAGCTCCTCTGTTGATGGTTTGTATCTCTCATGGAGTAGGGAGGGGTCTGAATGGATACCAGTGGATAAACTCCTTGACTCCTCTTCCTCAGACTCCCAGGAGTGCTAAGACTCACAGAACTCAGTTGATGAAGTTTGAATTTCTACCTGTCTCGCATTACTGACGTGGTCAGGCCTCCAATGGTGTCGAGAGACTGAGGATTCCTGGTGCCTCAGTGAAAACTTATTCCCTCAATGTACTGGAAATGGACACTGGTGCAACTGACCTCAACTTCAAGCCCTCTTCAGGCCTTGGCATCGATACACCCATTTCAAGCAGGCCATGGGTCTTTGAGTATCAACTGAATTACCCCTTGCAAGGAAATCTTAGGAGTGGCCACTTGAGAATCAGAACTGGGATTTGGTCCAGAGGGTGATGCACCTACTCTGATAGCATGGAGGAAGAGCACTCCTCATGTCAAGGGTGCTTTGAGGACACTGTGACCTCAGTCCCTCGCTTCAGTGGGGTACAATAACAAGATACCTCTGCCCAACGTCCTGCATTGCACTCCTTTGGTACTGATGAAGACTAGGTCAAACCCTCTCTCTTCTTTGGTGTGAAAAAGAAGACGACCACTACTGGTGGGCTCTACTGATGCTCGATGTCAAGGGTGTCCAAGACACACTTGATGTTCATGCATCCCCAGTGTTCGATGTAGCTCCTGGATCCACTGAGATGGATGCTTCTAGAAACATTGCTGAGGTATTGTTTACCTGCTCACTGGGCTATGTTTGTGACATCATCCATGTGTGCAGATTTCGCAGTCCTGCTTGTCCTCAGAGAAAGCAATGTTTTACACATGAAAAATAGATATTATAAAATTATGCATGTGAATACACAAAATTTGATGGTGTGTATAGGGAAGATCTGGTCTCTCTTAAGCACACTCCCCCACAGGGCCACTTTAACAGGCCTTGGCAGATAAGCCAGGACGGTGTGGTGAAGCCAGGGGAAATAAAGCTGAAGAGTGGGGGAAACAGAGGGCCAGAGCACGAAGAAGCAGAGCTCCAGAGTATTCCTACAAAACCTATGTTTGAAAGACCAGAGGGTAGCTGTGAGATACAAAAAGATTTTGTCTTGCAAACACTGTGTACACTGACTCATCTGTGATCTATTAAGAACCAGACCCTTTTGTTTGCTACTGAACTCTCAGCTGTTTTATGCATAATCCTGAGCTAAGAGCCTGTGAAAGGAAACAGGTTTCTGTACATTTTACTTTTAAACACAGCATTTTGTTCACTTTTAAACTGTGGCCTAGCTGTGCTTGTGAAGGTTCCTTACCCTACACCTATTCACACTATCACAAAAAAATACATATTAACAAAAGTATGCATACTTTTATGGTCTATGCCAGTGGTTCCCAATCCTGGTTCTGGAGGCACTCCAGCCAGTCAGGTTTTTGGGATAGCTACAATGAATATTCATGAGAGATATCTGTACGCACTGCCTCCACTGCATGCAAATCTCTCTCATGAATATTCATTGTGGATACTCCAAAAAACTTGACTGGCTGGGTTGCCTCCAGGATCAAGTTTGGGAACATTGGACTATGGGTAGGCCTTCCCAGGGGCAGCAGAATACATAAACAAAGGCACATTAGCACCTATGTTGCCTTTATAACATAGTTAAAAAATGGGTGTGTTTTTGGATATTTTTATAGCCAGCCTATTATACAATTATTGCTCAACCAAATATATGCAAGGATTATACTTGATATAATCTAAAAAAAAATTCAACAGCCAGCACCAGTTTATAAAGCTCAACAAAAAATGAAAGTACTATGGGTAATTCTAAAATAAGTGAAAAAGAGGACACATAAAGCAGGGTATTTTATAAATATTACTGGCCTTGCACTGAAGAACCCCAATTTTTTTTTAATAGGATCACATTACCACCACTTACCAGTATCTGAAATGTAGGCTTGCAGTTGAAACATTTCATCACAGTTGACATTTGAAAGGTCATCTAAAGACTGAAAAATATATTTAAGTTAGATATAAAATTGTACAGTCATGATTGATTATTAGAGTATCTCACAAAGCAACAGTGCTATCTACAGTATACAGTGAAAGAATCAGCTTGGTTTTTGCAATTTGTTGCTTTCTCTTGTCTTTTTTCATTCTAACATGTTATTTATGGCATTTTTATATTCCTCTGAAATAAAAATGCATACCTTTTATGGACATAACCTTGGTTTCAACAATTATTCCTGAGCACACCTTTATAACTGACATAGATCAATAACAATGAAAAGTTAAGGCTAAATAATATTGTAAATCAATAAAATCAAAACATTATTAAAAAAACAAAACTTTATCAAGGCTACAAAAGTCTTCTACCGAGCTGACTACAAAATAAAATTGCATAAATTCAATTCAGATCTTATATACCGCTAATATCCCATGTTTAGGGTTCAGTGCTGTTTACAACATTAGTGTTACAACAGTTACAGTTTTGTAAGTAGGACATTGGGTGAAAGCGACGATACTTACCTGTAGCAGGTATTCTCCGAGGACAGCAGGCTGATTGTTCTCATATGTGGGTCGACGTCCGCATCGGCCAAGGAATCGGCATTTTGCAAGCAAAATATTTAAAAAGTTTTGCCAGTCTTCTGGCGCGCGTGCAGCGCGCACTGTGCATGAACGGACTGATTTCCCGCCCATTGCGTGAGCACTTCTCTTCAGTTAAATCAAAGAGCATATAGAGAAATAAATAACTCCAAAGGGGAGGTGGGTGGGTTTGTGAGAACAATCAGCCTGCTGGAGAATACCTGCTACAGGTAAGTATCTTCGCTTTCTCCGAGGACAAGCACCCAGGCTCACTCAAAACAATGAACATTGGTCAATTGGGCCTCGCAACGGCGAGGACATAACATAGATTGACTTGAAATCATAAACAACTAACAGAGTGCAGCCTGGAACAAAACAAAAAAGGGTCTAGGGGGGGTGGAGTTGGATCCTAAACCTCGAACAGATTCTGCAGCACCAACTGCCCAAACCGACTGTCTTGTTGGGTATTCTGCTGAAGGCAGTAGTGAGATGTGAATGTGTGGACTGATGACCACGCTGCAGCCTTGCAAATCTCCTCAATGGAGGCTGACTTTAAGTGAGCCACTGACGCAGCCATGGCTCTAACATTATGAGCCGTGACATGACCCTCTAGAGTCAGCCCAGCTTCGGCATAAGTGAAGGAAATGCAATCTGCTAGCAAATTGGAGATTGTGCGTTTCCCCGATGGTGACTCCCCTCCTGTTGGGATTAAAAGAAACAAACAACTGGGTGGACTGTCTGAAGGGCTTTGTCCGCTCCACGTAAAAGGTCAATGCTCTCTTACAGTCCAAAGTATGTAAACTGCTTTCGCCAGGGCAGGTATGAGAACGGGGAAAAAATGCTGGCAAGACAATAGACTCGTTCAGATGGAACTCCGACACCATCTTCGGCAAGAATTTAGGGTGCATACGGAGGACTACTCTGTTGTGATGGAACTTGATATAAGGTGCATGCACTACCAAGGCCTGAAGTTCACTGACTCTACGAGCTGAAATAACAGCCACCAAAAAAATGACCTTCCAGGTCAAGTACTTCAGATGGCAGGAATTCAGTGGCTCAAAAGAAGATTTCATCAGCTGGGTGAGAACAACGTTGAGATCCCATGACACTCGTGGAGGTTTGACCGGGGGCTTTGACAAAAGCAAACCTCTCAGAAAGCGAACAACTAAAGACTGTCCAGAGATAGGCTTACCCTCTACACGCTGATGATAAAACAAATCGCACTAAGATGAACCCTTATAGAGTTGGTCTTGAGACTAGTCTCTGATAAATGTAGAAGGTATTCAAGGACAAGAAGGAGGATCTAGGGCCTTGTGTCACACCAGACAGCAAACCTCCTGCATTTGAAAGAGTAACACCTCTTTGTGGAATCTTTCCTGGAAGCAAGCAAGACTCAGGCGACACCCTCTGAAAGACCCAAGGGGGCAATTTCTAAGCTCTCAACATCCAGGCCGTGAGAGCCAGAGACTGGAGGTTGGGATGCAGAAGCGCCCCCTCATTCTGGGTGATGAGGGTTGGAAAACACTCCAATCTCCACGGTTCCTCGGAGGACAACTCCAGAAGAAGAGGGAACCAAATCTGACACGGCCAGAAGGGAGCAATCAGAATCATGGTTCCGCGGTCTTGCTTGAGTTTCACCAAAGTCTTCCCTACAAGAGGTATGGGAGGATACGCAAAAGGCATCCGACACTAGTCTGTTGTGAGCCTGAAGCCTGGAACAGAACTGAGGGACCTTGTGATTGATCTGAGTGACGAAAAGATCCACCGAGGGGGTGCCCCACGCTCGGAAGATCTTATGGACTACGCCCATGTTCAGTGATCACTCGTGAGGTTGCATGATCCTGCTCAACCTGTCGGCCAGACTGTTGTTTATGCCTGCCAGATAAGTGGCTTGTAGAAACATGCCATGACGGTGCTCTCTCAGCCACATCTGGATGGCTTCCTGACACAGCGGGTGAGAACCAGTGCCCCCCTGCTTGTTGGTGTAATACATGGCAACCTGACTGTCTGTCTGAATCAACATGATTTGGTTGGACAGCCGGTCTCTGAAAGCCTTTAGAGCGTTCCAGATCGCTCGTAATTCCAGGAGATTGATCTGAAGACCTTTTTCCTGAAATAACCAGGCTCCTTGAGTGTGAAGCCCATCTACATGAGCTCCCCACCCCAGGAGGGATGCATCCATCATCAGCACTTTTTGTGGCTGAGAAATTTGGAACGGACGTCCTAAGGTCAAATTGGATCGAATCGTCCACCACTGCAGAGAATTTCAAAAGTCAGCGGACAGTTGGATTACATCCTCTAGACTCCCTGCAGCTTGGTACCACTGGGAAGCTAGGGTTCATTGAGCCAATCTGATGTGTAGGTGGTACCATGGGAGTCACATGAACTGTGGAGGCCATGTGGTCCAGACGCCTCAACAATTGCCGAGCCGTGACCTGTTGAAACGATCGAGCTATGGACACCAGGGACAGGAGGTTGTCTGCCCTTGTCTTGGGAAGATAAGCTCGAACTGTCTTTATGTTCAATAGGGCTCCAATGAATTCCAACTTTTGGACTGGAGTGAGATGGGACATGTGGTAATTGATCACGAACCCCAGTAGTTCTAGCACCTGAATAGTCATAAGCATGGACTGCTGAGCGCCTGCCTTCGAGGTGCTCTTCACCAGCCAATCGTCGAGATAAGGGAACACATGCACTCCCAGTCTGCATAGCGACGCTGCGACTACCGCTAGGCACTTTGTGAATACTTTGGGTGCAGATGTCAGACCAAAAGGCAGCACACAGTACTGAAAGTGCTGAGTATCCAGCCGAAATCGAAGTTACTTCCTGTGAGCTGGAAGTATCGAGATCTGTGTATAAGCATACTTTAAGTCCAGAGAGCATAGCCAATCGTTCTCTTGAATCATGGGAAGAAGGGTGCACAGGGAAAACATCCTGAACTTTTCTCAAACTAGAAATTTTTTCAGGCCCCTTAGGTCTAGGGTAGGACGCATCCCCCCTGTTTTCTTTTGCACAAGGAAGTACCTGGAATAGAATCCCAGCCCTTCTTCCCCTGGTGAAACAGGTTCGACCGCACTGGCCTTTAGAAGGACGGAGAGTTCCTCTGCAAGTACCTGCCTGTGCTGGGAACTGTAAGATTGAGCTCCCGGTGGGCAATTAGGAGATTTGGATTCCAGGTTGAGAGTGTATCCTAACCGGACTATTTGAAGAACCCTCCAGTCAGAGGTTATGAGAGGCCACCTTTGGTGAAAAAACATCATCCTCCCCCCTACTGGTAAGTCATCCGGAATGGACACTTTTACTGAGGCTATGCTGAACTGGAGCCAGTCAAAAGCCCGTCACTTGCTTTTGCTGGGGAGCAGAATGGGCCTTAGTCACACGCTGTTGATGAGAACGAGCGCTCTGGGGTTGAGCCTGGGTAGGTTGTCGAGAAGCAGGAGTGTACCTATGCCTAGAGTAGGTATAGGGGGCACTCCTCCTCCCTCCAAAAATCCTTCTGGATGAGGCGGCAGTAGCAGAAGGCGCCCGGTGGGAGAGAGAATCCATGGGAGGAGATCCGCCGGCAAGCGGAGAACTCAAACACCCCACGGTAAAAACAAAAGAAAGCAAAAAGTGGGAGAGTGACCAAGGATGCCAGAAACTGGAGGATGTTCGTTAATAAAGAATTTTATTAAAAGTTTTGAAGACGCGATACAACGTTGTGTTTCGGCCGTCAGGCCTGCATCAGGAGTCTGCCGTGCAGAATGCTGCAGAGCAATAATGATGGAGATCCTTTGAAGATCTCACAGCAATCTCTTGTGCAGAGTATTACTGGATGACATAAAGAATGATTCTTCAAAAGGAACGTAGGTAGTCTTTAAGAAGACTGTTGAATAATCCGTCAGAAACACTGCACGTACTGCGGGTAATACAGCTAAAAGAGAATCCATAGCATCATTATGCTTCTTGATTTGATCAACTAGATCCTCTACTTTTTCTCCAAAAAGATTGTCCCCCCCCCCCCCCCCCGGCAAGGAACATCTGCCATCTGCTGCTGGACAGAATGATCCAGGTCAGAGACACGCAGCCATCAGAGTCTGCACATCACTATACCTTGAGCAGCGATTCTGGATGTCACATCAAAAGTGTAAAAAGTACCCCTAGCCAGGAACTTGCGACATGCCTTCTGCTGCCTGACCACCTGACGAAAAGGCTCGGCCAGCTCCGTAGGGAGTGCATCAACCAAGTTGGACAGTTGATGTACCGAGTCCCGTAAGTGGACGCTCGTGAAGAGCTGGTATAACTGGATCTTGGCAGCGAGCATAGCGGCCCGATACGTCTTCCTCCCAAAAGAATCAAGAGTCCTAGCTTCTCTGCCTGGGGGCACCGAAGCATAGTCTCTAGTACTTCTGGCTCTCTTGAGGGCGGAGTCTACCACCATGGAATTGTGGGGTAACTGAGACCTCATCAACCCAGGTTCCCCGTGGATCCGATACTGGGATTCAGCTTTTTTCGGGACCACGGGGCCAGAAAGAGGGGCTGATCATTTTCGCATAAGGACTTCCTTCAGTACCTTATGCAGAGGAACTGTCACAGACTCTTTAGGTGGAGAAGAATAATCCAAGACCTTGAGCATCTCAGTCCTCAACCTCCACAGGGAAGGAAATAGCCGTAGCCATTTCCCGGACAAAAGAGGAAAAGGACAGACTCTACGGTGGAGACAGTCTCCTTTCTAGCGGAGGGGAAGGATCAGAGGGAATCCCAAAGGACTCATCAGAAGAGAAGTACCTGGGATCCTCATCTGACTCCCGTGAACGCTCCTGCTCAGTGTCGGATAAAAACTGAGTTAAGGTGCTTCGATACTGGACCTACCTCGACGCCAAGGAACGATGTCCTCTATGGAGATGTCGAGAGGTCGATAACCTGTCCGACTGAAGCGAAGCTCCCTCCACCGATGTCAAAGGGGAGTTGACCTGGGTGGCAGCCGACTTTGATGCCGCAGACGGCATCGTGGTCGGGGACCTCACCACAGGTAAAGGGCCAGACACCGTTGCAGCAGATGGTACAGAAGGCACAAGCACCCTCGACACCACAGCTGACTGACGAAGCAGTCCCTCCAGAAATTCTGGAAACAAGGCCAGGTTGTGGGGTCAGTGGGACAGGCGGTGTCAGAATCTGTGGAGGCTTGGGAGCAGGCATTGGGCTGCTAGGAAACCAATGAACCAGCACCTCCTGTATTGAGGGGGGGGCGATCCTCTTGGTGCCAACACTTCTCGGGTGCCGACTCTCTTGACATCCTGGAGCTCTCGGTACTGTGCGTGAAAAGAAAACGATGACGGTGCTTCTTAGCCTTCGCTCGACGCCAGTCATCGAGACTCCTCGGTACCGATGAGGAGGATGTGGAATCCTCATGCCTCCTTGGGGCCGGGTCCGACAAAGGCCGGTCCCGTGGGCCTGAATAACAGGAGGCCTTGAGGCAGGTGGAGACCCACTTGATGCCTTACTGCTCCCAGCACAAGTTGGTCTCATAGCAGCCATTACCTCTCTCCCCAATGTCGATGTCGCAGGACCGGACTGAGCCCCCAAAAGTTTTTCTCATTGAGCCTCTCGAGACGCTTGGGTCCGTTTCTTCATACGAAGACACAGACTACAAGCGGCTGGGCTATGGTCGGGCCCATGAGACTGAATACACCAAGCGCGGATATCGGTACCTGAGATAGTCCGGTTGCGCAGAGTACAACGTCTGAAGCCGCTCGGAGTCTTCGATGACATGGAAGGAAAAATGGCTTCGCCGAAATCAAAAGACGCGATTGTGCCTAAAAAAACCAGAAAAAGGCACAAAAGAGAAAAGGGGAGAACCCGACCGGGCGGCCTAAAGGCCGGCCGCGACGAAAAAGAAAGAAAACTTGAAATAGGTAAAAAACTAAAAGGAAACTACGGGAACCTTATTTTTTTTTAATCTTGTAAATAAAAAATTAATGAAATAGAAGCAAACAAACTCGCAATCAGCGAAGACTCTTCTTGGGCCTGAAGAGGAGCAGAAACGAACACTGCCGCACCTCGACGTGGAGAAAGAAAAACTGAAGAGAATTGCTCATGTGACAGGTGGGAAATCGGTGCGCGCTGCGCATGTGCCAAAAGACTCTGGCAAAACTTTTTTAATATTCTGCTTGCAAAATGCCAATTCCTGGGCCGACACGGACATCGACCAATATGTGAGAACAAGCAGCCTGCTTGTCCTCGGAGAATACAGTCTTATTGGTTAGCTATGTTATAGAGCGTTATATGGTGTGATTATAAATATGAATAAAGATAAACTCATATACAACAAATTTTACTCTGAAAAATCCCCAAATAATTAATAGGCTCTGGTGGTGAAGGAGTTAGACCAGCGGTTAGTAAAGCAAGCCACCAGCACTTACCAAATTTATGCTGCCTGTAGGAGAGCCATTAAAAGATTCTGTGAAAAATAATTTAGAATGCAGAAAATTATTTCTAAACTGTTACTGTAGCTAAGAATCATACACTAGAATCAATTCACATCTGTTAAAAGATAAGAAAACATGAAGAAAAATAAGCAACTCATGGAACATACAGTCTCAAACCAAAACATCTAAATGAAAATGTGTATACACCTACTAGCAGTACAGAATAGTGCATTCATTCATAGAACAATTCATTTGTGATTCTAGGCTCATAACAGCACATTATGCTGCCTAATATAGTAAAGATGTAAAGGAAATAGTGCACTTATACCTTGAAAGAAGTGTTAGCTCTAATGTAACTTAATTATTCTTGACCTATCACAGATGGGACAGTACTGAAAAGCTCACTGCAATGTGAGAAAAGCTTGGTCTCCACATCACTTTTGCATTAGACTTGATTTCCTGATATTTTAAACCAGATATCTTTAGTACCAAATATCAAAATAATATTTAAAAAATTTTATCTGAGAATAACTTTTAACTGGTATAATCTGACAATGGCTTTAAATACAGCCTTTAATATTATTTGTGTTTCTACCTTTGAGAATTTTAGCACAGACTAAGCCCTTATATACTTTATAGAAATCAAACATCAGTAAATCAAATAGACAATGATAACTTTATCTGACATGTACTTTTTTCACTGCTACAAGCACTACTTTATTTAGTTTTATTTAGAATGAAGCTGTTTCTGAGTCTGACGTCCTGCACGTACAACGTGCAGCGACGTCAGACTCAAAAGAAACTTTCGTCGGTGCCAGCTTCGGTGGAAAAATGAAAGGACCTCGGCTTGGATGGCGGGGGTTGGGGGTCCCCCGCCAGCTGACGGAATTCTTTAAAGGCAGGGGCAGGAGGACGCGGACCTCGGCTGGCGGGGGTTGGGGTCCCCCGCCAGCGAAGGTAGGCGAGCAACGGAGGGGGAGGGTTGGCAATGGCAGCGGCTGGGGGGAGGGGGGCTATAATGTGCCCCCTCACTCTGGCCCTGGCCCCCCCTACCGCCGCAGTTCAGATACGCCCCTGCTTTCATAAATGACCCATTTTAAAATTCCTTTTACCAAGATAGTATATCACAGAATAAAGCTACTCTATATCCCAAATACATTGATACATCACCTTCTACCTAAATACTAAATGCGCTATCTTGGTTCAAAGGATTTTTCAAATTATGCATACAGAAAATTCTGAATGACACAGGGATGGGGATCTGCGGTAAATCTGCAGTAGGAAAAACATTTTGTTCATTTGGAGCAAATCATTTTACCATGCCACGGGAATGGTTGAAGTCTTACACCCGAGGTAAAAAAAAAACGGCTATCGCTCCCATGGATCTGCCATATCAGTGTCTTCTTCCACCATCACCCCCACTCCCTGCTGCAGTCTTTACCGTACGGAGCTCAAAGCAATCTCCTTAGGCCTGCTACGGGCCTTCCCCCTGACGATTCCACCTTTTGATGCAACTTCCTGTTTTCACAAACAGGAAGTTGCATCAGAAGGTGGAACCCAGCAGGAAGGCCACAGAGCAGGCCTAAGGAGATCGCTGTTAGCTCCGTTAGGTAGATACTGTAGTTAGAGGGGAGGAAGGAAGACAAAGTGCCGGACCTGCAGGGAGAGGGACTGCTGGAGAGAAGGGAGCAAGGCGCTGGACCCGTGGGAGGGGGGAAGCGAGGAGCTGGACCTGTGGAAAGGGGGCTGCTGAAGAGAAGGGTGCAAGGTGCTGGACCTGTGGGAGTGAGGCTGCTCGAGGGAAGGGAAAGAGGTGCTGGAGCCATGGCGGGATGAGGGGTGGGGTGGGGCTGGAGGGAAGGTAGAGAGGCGCTGGACCCTTTCTGAGAAGTTCCGAGAGAAGAGGACATTTCTCTGGTAAGTGAACACTATTTTGCTTTGTGCTTTGGGAACTTAAAGATTGGGGTTTAAAGGAAGAACTGTAGGTTACTGATAGGCAAAATAAAAATATAAAAAGCAAATTTTATCAACTAATCTCCATAGTCTTTTCCTCTTAGTTTTAAAAACTTTGTACCACAGCATTAACAGATAGAATCTAGCAGGCACTGCAGGATCTAGTTTAGTCTTGTTCCTTCCCCTCCAGCGCGCCCTCCCATGGGTCCAGCACCTCGCTCCCTTCCCTCCAGCAGCCCCACTCCCACAGATCCAGCAACTCCCAACCCCCCCCCCCCCCCCAACAAATCCAGCACCTCACTCCCTTCCCTCCAGCAGCCCCCCCATATAAGTACAGAAGTATTGCCATACTGGGAAAGACGAAAGGTCCATCAAGCCCAGCATCCTGTTTCCAACAGTGGTCAATCCACTGTTTACTATGTGTTTTTGCCTCCAATGCAATCTTTTTTTCAAAGTCCTTCTTTGCCTTCCTTATCAGCGCTTTGCATTTGACTTGGCATGCCTTATGCTGTTTCTTATTTTCGGTTCCTTCTTCCATTTTCTGCAGGATTTTCTTTTAGCTCTAATAGCTTCCTTCATCTCACTTTTTAACCATGCCGGCTGTCGTTTGGACTTCCATCCTCCTTTTTTAGTATGTGGAATATTTCTGGCCTTGGCTTCCAGGATGTTGTTTTTGAACAGCTTCCACGCCTGATGTAAATTTTTGACCCTCACAGCGACTCCTCTAAGTTTTTTTTCACCGTTCTTCTCAATTTATCATAGTCTTCTTTTTGAAAGTTAAACACCAACTTATTGAATTTCCTGAGTATATTTACTCCAAAGCTAATATCAAATCTGATCATATTATGATCACTGTTATCAAACGGCCCTAGCACCATTACCTCCCGCACCAGAACGAGAGCTCCACTAAGGACTAGGTCTAGAATTTTTCCTTCTCTTGTTGGCTCCTGTACCAGCTGCTCCATAAAGCAGTCCTTTATTTAGTCAAGGAATTTTACCTCCCTAGCATGACCTGATGTTACATTTACCTAGTCAATAACGGGGTAATTGAAATCACCCATTATTATTGTGTTGCCCAGTTTGTTAGTGTCCCTAATTTCCTTTAACATTTCTACATCCGTCTGTACATCCTGACCAGGCGAACGGTAGTACACTCCTATCACTATCCTTTTCCCCTTTACACATGGAATTTCAATCTATAGGGATTCCAAGAAGTGTTTTGTTTCCTGCAGAATTTTCAATCTATTTGATTCAATGCCCTCCTTAACATACAGTGCTACCCCTCCACCAATTCAATCCACCCTATCCCTACGATATAATTTGTACCCCGGTATGACAGTGTCCCATTGGTTACCCTCCTTCCACCAGGTCTCAGAGATGCCTATTATATCTAATTTTTCATTTAGTACAATATATTCTAACTCTCCCATCTTATTTCTTAGGCTTCTGGCATCCGCATATAGACATTTCAAACTATGTTTGTTGTTCCTATTTACATCATCATGCTCAGTACTTGACAGTATTAATTTGCAATCTTTTGTCTGAATTTTATTTTTATTTATTGCGCTTGTATCCCATATTTTCCTACCTACAGTGGTGGAAATAAGTATTTGATCCCTTGCTGATTTTGTAAGTTTGCCCACTGACAAAGACATGAGCAGCCCATAATTGAAGGGTAGGTTATTGGTAACAGTGAGAGATAGCACATCACAAATTAAATCCGGAAAATCACATTGTGGAAAGTATATGAATTTATTTGCATTCTGCAGAGGGAAATAAGTATTTGATCCCCCACCAACCAGTAAGAGATCTGGCCCCTACAGACCAGGTAGATGCTCCAAATCAACTCGTTACCTGCATGACAGACAGCTGTCGGCAATGGTCACCTGTATGAAAGACACCTGTCCACAGACTCAGTGAATCAGTCAGACTCTAACCTCTACAAAATGGCCAAGAGCAAGGAGCTGTCTAAGGATGTCAGGGACAAGATCATACACCTGCACAAGGCTGGAATGGGCTACAAAACCATCAGTAAGACGCTGGGCGAGAAGGAGACAACTGTTGGTGCCATAGTAAGAAAATGGAAGAAGTACAAAATGACTGTCAATCGACAAAGATCTGGGGCTCCACGCAAAATCTCACCTCGTGGGGTATCCTTGATCATGAGGAAGGTTAGAAATCAGCCTACAACTACAAGGGGGGAACTTGTCAATGATCTCAAAGCAGCTGGGACCACTGTCACCACGAAAACCATTGGTAACACATTACGACATAACGGATTGCAATCCTGCAGTGCCCGCAAGGTCCCCCTGCTCCGGAAGGCACATGTGACGGCCCGTCTGAAGTTTGCCAGTGAACACCTGGATGATGCCGAGAGTGATTGGGAGAAGGTGCTGTGGTCAGATGAGACAAAAATTGAGCTCTTTGGCATGAACTCAACTCGCCGTGTTTGGAGGAAGAGAAATGCTGCCTATGACCCAAAGAACACCGTCCCCACTGTCAAGCATGGAGGTGGAAATGTTATGTTTTGGGGGTGTTTCTCTGCTAAGGGCACAGGACTACTTCACCGCATCAATGGGAGAATGGATGGGGCCATGTACCGTACAATTCTGAGTGACAACCTCCTTCCCTCCGCCAGGGCCTTAAAAATGGGTCGTGGCTGGGTCTTCCAGCACGACAATGACCCAAAACATACAGCCAAGGCAACAAAGGAGTGGCTCAGGAAGAAGCACATTAGGGTCATGGAGTGGCCTAGCCAGTCACCAGACCTTAATCCCATTGAAAACTTATGGAGGGAGCTGAAGCTGCGAGTTGCCAAGCGACAGCCCAGAACTCTTAATGATTTAGAGATGATCTGCAAAGAGGAGTGGACCAAAATTCCTCCTGACATGTGTGCAAACCTCATCATCAACTACAGAAGACGTCTGACCGCTGTGCTTGCCAACAAGGGTTTTGCCACCAAGTATTAGGTCTTGTTTGCCAGAGGGATTAAATACTTATTTCCCTCTGCAGAATGCAAATAAATTCATATACTTTCCACAATGTGATTTTCCGGATTTAATTTGTGATGTGCTATCTCTCACTGTTACCAATAACCTACCCTTCAATTATGGGCTGCTCATGTCTTTGTCAGTGGGCAAACTTACAAAATCAGCAAGGGATCAAATACTTATTTCCACCACTGTATTTACAGGCTCAGTGTGGCTTACAAGGACCTGTTATGGTGTTACAAAGAGTTCAAGGATGACAAAATAGACCTAAGCAAACAGTTATGGAGGGACACCTGACCTTGTACGGTCTCTTTTGAAACCTCACTATCAGGATACCCTATCTTCCCTGTTTTGGTGATATCTTTGAAAGATACCTTATTCTGGAACCATGTGCTTTTGAGCGACTGTCAGCCTTCCCCCCGTTTCTACTTTTAAAGCTGCTCTATCTCCTTTTTAAATGCCGATGCAAGCAGCCAGGTCCCACCCTGGTTAAAGTGGAGCCTGTCCTTTCAGAATAAGCTCCCCCTTCCCCAGAATGTTGCCTAGTTCCTAACAAATCTAAAACCCTCCTCCCTGCACCATCGTCTCATCCACGCATTGAGACTCCGGAGCTCTGCCTGTCTCTTGGGCCTTGTGCGTGGAATGGGTAGCACTTCAGAAAATGCTACCCTAGAGGTTCTGCATTTGAACTTTCTACATAAGATCCTAAATTTGGCTTCCAGAACCTCTCTCCCACATTTTCCTATGTCATTGGTACCCACATGTACCAAGACAGCCGACTCCTCCCCAGCTCTATCTAAAATCCTATCTAGGTGACGCATGAGGTCCGCCACCTTCGCACCAGGCAGGCAAGTCACCAGGCGATCCTCACATCCACCAGCCACCCAGCTATCTATGAATCACCAACTATAAGAGCTGTCCTAACCCTTCCCTCTTGGGCAGAACTTACAGACATATCCTCAGTGCGAGAGGATAGTACATCCCCTGGTGGGCAGGTCCTAGCTACAGGAGTACTTCCTACTTGACCAGTTGTGTAGGGTGGAGTGCATATGTTTTTGGTACATGAATGATGGTGCATATTTATCAATAAACAGATGGGTGTCGGGTGTTGGAGGTGGGAACATTTTTTCACAACTGACCACTTGGGATAATCTCCGGTTCCCTCCTCCCTATTCCCCTTGTACTTTGGCTCCCTCCTCCCCATTCCCCTTGTACTCACTCCTCCTTCCCATCCAGCTCCCTTCTCCCACCTCTTCTCTGTCTTTTCTTTAGCTCCCTCTTCCATTAGCAATTTCTTCTCAAATACTTTCTCACAGTTGTCTCCTCTTCAGCCAGCACAGAATGAAACCTCACCAGCCCATTGTTGTCGGTACCACCATGGGAAGCTGTCTTCTTTGGCTGACAAGGGTTGGGTCTCGTGGGCACACCCAAAACTGTACCAGTGCCACATGTTTTCTTCTCTTTTTCTGCTGCAGGGCTTTAGGTGTCTATGGTACTGACTTCTCAGCACAGCACTAGATAATCTTCCAGTGGTGGAGCTTAATCTACCCCCTTCTCTGGTGCTTACAGTTCTGGTGATTTACTCATGTCTATTGGTATGAATGGGTTGGTACATATGTAAGCAAATCCATGTGTAAGGATGGATAGACCCTTCTTAATAGGTGCTATCGTTCTTACAAAATGTGCTTAAGAAAAGGTGATACCTTTTTATCATGAGTGCTTCTAAGCCTTAATTTGTGGCACACCTTTTAGCTTATTCAGTCCTTGTGGCACACAAACCAAAATTTTAATGATTCTCCCTGCCCAGTCTGAAGCACAGCACTGTTTACCTGTGTGGGGCTCATTATGCTGGCTTCCATCTAAATATGTGAGGACAGCAAGTTATGCACGACGATGGGACGCCATGCATTCAGACATCAGAGAGAAGCCAGTAGAGTAGATACACAAGTAAGAAGTGCTGCTGTTCTTCTACCAATGGGAAGTACGGAGAGAGGCTAGAGCTTTCTGGTGGGTGAGTTTGTGACATTTGTTCCCTGTAGTGATAATAGTGACAAATCAGTTCAATCTAGTCACAAGAATGGGGTGAATCCACTGGGGACTCGCCATGAAAAAAAGATAGTAGTAATCTACTCTCCAACTATACCAAAAAGCACATTCTTTAAAGTTTAGCTATTACAAAATATTTTCGGACTTAATACAAAAACCATGGGGGCTGGTAGTTATACCCTGCATATAAGAGAACTAATTATGCACCACAGAAAAATCAAATTAACCAATAGAGTCTATTTAAAAGTCAGACATTGTACACTGGGTTCCAGAGCATGCATCTTACTCTAGGAAGCATACAGATACTAAGAACATATGAGTTACTATACTGGTACAGACCGAAGGTCCATCAAGCCAAGTATCCCCTTTCCAACAGTACCCAATGCATGTCACAAGTACCTGGCAAGATCCCACAAAAGCTCAATACATTTTATGCTGCTTATCCTAGAAATAATCAACGGATTTTCCCAAGTCCATCTTAACAATGACTTGTGGGACTTTTCTTAATTATCCAAACCATTTATAAGACCCTGCAAAGCTAACTACTTTTACCACATGCTCTGGCAATGAATTCCATAGTTTAATTATAAGTAGATAAGTATTGCACACTGGGACAGACAAAAGATTCATCAAGCCCAGCATCCTGTTTCCAACAGTGGCCAATCGAGGTCACAAATACCTGGCAAACTCCCAAAAAAGTACAGAACATATTATGCTGCTTATCCCAGAAATAAGCAGTGGATTTTCCCAAGTCCATCTTAATAATGGTCTATGGACTTTTACTTTAGGAAGCCGTTCAAACCTTTTTAAAACCCTAACCACCTTTACCACATTCTCTGGCAACAAATTCCAGAGATTAATTACACGTTGAGTGAAGAAAAAGTTTCTCCAATTTGTATTAAATTTACTATTTTTGAGCTTCATTGAATGCCCCCTAGTCCTAGTATTTTTGGAAAGAGTAAACAGACGCTTCATGTCTATCCTTTCCACTCCACTCATTATTTTATAGACCTCTATCATATCTCCCCTCAGCCGTCTTTTCTCCAACCTGAAGAGCCCTAGCTGCTTTAGCCTTTCTGCATAGGGAAGTCATCCCATCCCCTTTATAATTTTTGTCGACCTTCTCTGCACCTTTTCTAATTCCACTATATCTTTTTTGAGATTCAAGGTGCGGTCGCACCATGGAGCGATACAAAGGCATTATAACATCCTCATTTTTGTTTTTCATTCCTTTCCTAATAATATTTGCTTTCAACGTATCATCGACGATGACGCCTAGATCCCTTTCTTGGTTGGTGACTCCTAACGTGGAACCTTGCATTACGTAACTATAATTCTGGTTCCTCTTTTCCACATGCATCACTTTGCACTTGCTCACATTAAACGTCATCTGCCATTTAGACACCCAATTTCCCAGTCTCGTAATGTCCTCTTGTAATTTTGCACAATCCTCTCAAGATTTAATAACTGAATAATTTTGTGTCACCAGCAAATTACCTCACTAATTACTCCCATCTCTAGGTCATTTATAAATACATTAAAAAGTAGCAGTCCCAGCACACACCCCTGTGGAACCCCACTAACTACTCTTCTCCATTGAGAATACTGACCATTTATCCCTACTCTCTGTTTTCTATCTTTTAACCAGTTTTTCATCCACAATTTAATGTCCACCTATGTTTTTTATCTAATACATTTTTTTAAATGTTTGGATATTTTTATATTTCATGACATAATCCTTGATATTAGCTTTTATTATATGTTAATATACTTATTTTTGTGTTATTTTGTATTACTTTTTTAAAAATGTATTTTATATATATATACTAGTAAAAAAGGCCCATTTCTGAGAGAAATGAAACGGGCGCTAGCAAGGTTTTTCTTTGAGTGTGTATGTTTGAGAGTGTGTGTGTGAGAGTGAGTCTGTGTGAGAGAGAGAGAGTGAATGTGCAAGAGTGTGTGGGTGACAGAGAGAGAGAGAGTGACTCTGGGTGCGAATGTGTGTGTGAGAGAGTGTGTGTGTGTGTGTGTGTGTGAGTGTCCTCTGATCTCAGGATCCCCTCCCCCCTTCTCTGGTCTGAGAACCGCCTCCTCCCCTCTGTAGCAGAAGGTGGATTTTGAGCGTGGCTTATGTATTGTTTTGTTGGGGAGTCTGTGAGTTGCATGAGCAATCAGCGCTGCCATTTTGGTGTTGGGGGTTTGTGTGGGGGAGGGTACTGTTATTCCACATAATTGTATGTGTTTCTGTTTGTGGAGGGGTTGGGGGGGGGTCAGAGGATGTGTGTGGGTGATTGAGGTACATAGGTGTGTGTGTTTGTGAGAGAGAGATGCTGTCTGTGCATGGCACAGTGAGTGTTTCTGTGTGTGTGTGTGTGTGTGTGAGTGAGATAGATGCTTTTGGGCGGGAGGGAGGGAGTGTGGTGGAGCTGGGTAACTTGTGTGCTTTGGCTGTGAGGTCTGGCATTGGAACTCAGGCTGTCCTCCTTTATAGCTCTTTTGTTCTTTTAAAAAGAAGGGGGCAGGGGGAGGAAGAAGACACTGTCATCTGCTATACTTGCTTGACACCCATCTATATAAAGAATTCACACCTCCAACGTTGTGAAGCTCGTAGTTCACGTGTGCACTGTTATTGTTGATGAGCGTCATTGCGTTGGCGAAATGTTGGGGCTCGTTTGTAGAGATTCCTTCGGAGCTATGTGCATGGGGGGGAGGAGCTTGGGTGATGCGCCGAGGAGGGGGGCACTGACAGCTGATTTGTAGGCAGGGGGAAGAGTAGGTACTGCTTCCCCTGCGTGGCTCACGGTTTTCTGTCGTTTTGCTTTCATCCGATCTTATTTGCGACTTGTGCCTTCCCCGCCCCTACTCCTCCCCCTGCGTGGCTTGCGGTTTTCTCTGGTTTTCGTGCCTTGTGCCTTCCCCGCCCCGCCATCATCGCGTTTTGACGCGAGGGCAGAGGTACAGTGCAGCCCATTGGGTGAGTGTCAGTGCTCCGCCCTCGACGTCATAACGTTGTGACGCGAGGGTGGGGCACACACTCATGGGGGAACAGCGATCTACACCAGCACGGAAGTTGGTGCAGCTTCTGGCTTCATTAGAACGTTGGGGTTGTGAATTATGTGTGGATGGGACGTGACTGAGGGCGGGTCTATGAGTGAGAGTGAGTGGTGCTGACAGCCTAGAACAGTACAGGGCTTCAGTGTTTCCTTGCCACACAGTGAGCTTCAGAACGTTGGAGGTGAGAAATATTTATATAGATATTTTTTTTTCTTTTTTAGAGTCCTGAGCCAGGTGCTCAGCGCTGAAACATGGTGTCCTGTCTAGTCTGTTGCTATCATCCAATAAACACTGCATATTAAGATCTTTTCATCTGTTCTGTGGTGTTTTGGAATTGCCATCCCCACATCCTATTCCTTGGTGATACAAAGCCATAACATTCTCATTTTTGTTTTCCATTCCTTTCCTAATAATTCCTAACATTCTATTTACTTTCTTAGCCATCACTGCACACTGAGCAGAGAGTTTCAACGTATCAGTGATGACACCTAGAACCTTTTCCTGGACGGTGACTCCTAATGTGGAACCTTATATCATGTACCTATATAGTTTGGGTTCCCTCTTTCCAATATGAATCACTTTGCACTTGCTCACATTAAAAGTCATCTGTCATTTGGATGCCCAGTCTCCCAGTCTTGTAAGGTCCTCTTGTACTTTCACAACTTTTAATAACTTTGTGTCATCAGCAAATTTAATTACGTCACTAGTCATTCCCATCTCTAGACACTTTATAAATATGTTAAAAAGAAGCAGCCCCAACACAGACCCCTGGGGAACCCCACTATCTACTCTTTTCCATTGAGAATATTGAACTTTTAACCCAACTCTGTTTTCTATCGTTTAACCTGTTTTTAATCCATCATAGCAGATTACCTCTTATCCCATGACTTTCTCAGGAGTCTTACATAAGTACATAAGTAATGCCACACTGGGAAAAGACCAAGGGTCCATCGAGCCCAGCATCCCGTCCACGACAGCGGCCAATCCAGTTCAAGGGCACCTGGTAAGCTTCCCAAACGTACAAACATTCTATACATGTTATTCCCGGAATTGTGGATTTTTCCCAAGTCCATTTATTAGCGGTTTATGGACTTGTCCTTTAGGAAAACGTCTAACCCCCTTTTAAACTCTGCAAAGCTAACCGCCTTCACCACGTTCTCTGGCAACGAATTCCAGAGTTTAATTACGTGTTGGGTGAAGAAAACTTTTCTCCAATTTGTTTTAAATTTACTACACTGTAGTTTCATCGCATGCCCCCTAGTCCTAGTATTTTTGGAAAGCGTGAACAGATGCTTCACATCCACCTGTTCCACTCCACTCATTATTTTATATACCTCTAACATGTCTCCCCTCAGCCGTCTCTTCTCCAAGCTGAAAAGCCCTAGCCTCCTTAATCTTTCTTCACAGAGAAGTCGTCCCATCCCCGCTATCATTTTAGTCGCCCTTCGCTGCACCTTTTCCAATTCCACTATATCTTTCTTGAGATGCGGCGACCAGAATTGAACACAATACTCAAGATGCGGTCGTACCATGGAGCGATATAACAGCATTATAACATCTTCACACCTGTTTTCCATACCTTTCCTAATAACCAACATTTTATTCGCTTTCCTAGCCACAGCAGCACACTGAGCAGAAGGTTTCAGTGTATTATCGACGACGACACCCAGATCCCCTTCTTGGTCCGTAACTCCTAACGTGGAACCTTGCATGACATAGCTATAATTCGGGTTCTTTTTTCCCACATGCATCACCTTGCACTTGCTCACATTAAACGTCATCTGCCATTTAGCCGCCCAGTCTCCCAGTCTCGTAAGGTCCTTCTGTAATTTTTCACAATCCTGTCACGAGTTAACGACTTTGAATAACTTTGTGTCATCAGCAAATTTAATTACCTCACACTAGTTACTCCCATCTCTAAATCATTTATAAATATATTAAAAAGCAGTGGTCCTAGCACAGACCCCTGAGGAACCCCACTAACTACCCTTCTCCATTGTGAATACTGCCATTTAACCCCACTCTCTGTTTCCAATCCTTCAACCAGTTTTTAATCCACAATAGGACTTTTCCTCCAATCCCATGACCCTCCAATTTCCTCTGTAACCTTTCATGAGGTACCTTGTCAAACGCCTTTTGAAAATCCAGATACACAATATCAGCCGGCTCCCCTTTGTCCACATGTTTGTTTACTCCTGCCAAGAATTGAAGTAAATTGGTCAGGCAAGATTTCCCCGCATAAAAGCTGTGCTGACTCGGTCTCAGTAATCCATGTCCTTGGATGTGCTCTGTAATTTTGTTTTTAATAATAGCCTCTACAATTTTCCCCGGCACCGACATCAGACTCACCGGTCTATAATTTCCCAGATCTCCCCTGGAATCTTTTTAAAAAATGGGCGTTACATTGGCCACCCTCCAATCTTCCAGTACCACGCTCGATTTTAAAGATAAATTGCATATCACTAGCAGTAGCTCCGCAAGCTCATTTTTCAGTTCTATCAGTACTCTAGGATGAATACCATCCGGTCCAGGAGATTTGCTACTCTTCAGTTTGCCGAACTACCCCATTACGTCCTCCAGGTTTACCGTGAAGTCAGTAAGTTTCTCCAACTCGTCCGCTTGAAATATCATTTCCGACACCGGTATCCCACCCAAATCTTCCTCGGTGAAGACCGAAGCAAAGAATTCATTCAATCTCTACGCTACGTCGTCTTCCTTGATCGCCCCTTTTACTCCTCGGTCATCCAGCGGCCCAACCGATTCTTTTGCCGGCTTCCTGCTTTTAATATACCGAAATTTTTTTTTTTACTAAGCTTTTTTGCCTCTAATGCTATATTTTTTTCATAATCCCTCTTGGCCTTCTTTATCTGCGCCTTGCATTTGCTTTGACACTCCTTATGCTGCTTCTTACTATTTTCAGACGGTTCCTTCTTCCATTTTCTGAAGGCATTTCTTTAGCCCTAATAGCTTCCTTCACCTCACTTTTCAACCAGGCCGGCTGTCTTTTGGAGTTCCGTCTTTCTTTTCTAATTTGTGGAATATGTTTGGCCTGGGCCTCCAGGATGGTATTTTTGAACAGCGTCCATGCCTGTTGTACAGTTTTTACCCTCTCAGTTGTCCCCCTAAGTTTTTTTTCCACCGTTCTTCTCATTTTATCATAGTCTCCTTTTTTAAAGTTAAACGCTAACGTATTTGACTTCCTGTGTATAGTTACTTCAAGGTTGATTTTGTCAAATGCCTTTTGAAAATCCAGATAAAGAACCTTGACTGGCTCACCTTTATCCGCATGTTTATTCACCCCTTCAAAAAAATGTAGTAGATTGTTGAGGCAAGATTTCCCTTGACCAAATCCATGTTGGCTTTGGCTCATTAATTCATGCTTATATATATGCTCTGTAATTTTGTTCTTTATAAAAGTCTCTACCATTATGCTCGGCACCAACGTCAGGCTCACCAGCCTATAATTTCCCTGATCACATCTGAAACCCTTTTTAAAAATTGACGTTATATTGGCCACACGCCAATCTTCCAGTACCATGATGGATTTTAAAGATAAATCATATACTACTAATAGCTCTGCAAGTTCACTTTACATAAGAACATAAGAGTAGCCATTGTAGGTCAGAACAATGTTCCATCTAGCCCAGTATCCTGTTTCCAAACATTGGCCAAGCCAGGTCACAAATACCTGGCAGAAACCCAAATCATGGCAACATTCCATGCTATAAATCCCAGGTCAAGCAGTTGCTTCCCATATCTGTCTGTCTCAATAGCAGACCTTGGACTTTTCCTCCAGGAATTTGTCCAACCTTTCTTAACCCAGATACACTAACTGCTGTTATTACATCCTTCGGCAAAAAGTTCCAGAGCTTAACTATTCGTCGAGTGAAAAAATACTTTCTATTTGTTTTAAAAGTATTTAATGTGACTTCCTGGAATGTCCCCCTAGTCTTTGTACTTTTGGAAAAAGTAAAAAAAAAATCGATTCACTCTACTACACCACTCATGATTTTGTAGACCTCAATCTTATCTCCCTTCATCCGTCTATTTTCCAAGCTGAAGAGCCCTAACCTCTTTAGCTTTTCCTTGTACGAGAGGAGTTCCATCCCCTTTATCATTTTGGTCGCTCTTCTTTGAACTTTTGCTAATTCCACTATATCTTTTTTGAGATACAGCGACCAGAACTGAACGCAATAATAAAGATGTGGTTGCACCATGGAGCGATACAGAGGCATTATAGTATTTTCGGTCTTATTCACCATCCTTTTCCTAATAAATCCTAGCATTCTGTTTGCTTTATTGGCCGACACCACACACTAAACAGAAGATTTCAGCTTATTATCTACGACGACACATAGATCGCTTTCTTAAGTAATGACCCCCCTCCCCCCCAAGGTGGACCTTAGTATCAGGTAACTATGACTCGGATTATTCTTTCCAATATGAATCACCTTGCATTTGTTCACATTAAATTTCACCTGCCATTTGGATACCCAGTCTTCCAATTTCCTAAGGTTTTCCTGCAATATTTCTACAGTTCACACGTGTTTTAACAACCTTGAATAGTTTTGTGTCATCTGCAAATTTAATCACCTCACTCATCGTTCCGATTTCCATATCATGTTAAATATCACCGGTCCCAATACAGATCCCTGCGGCACTCCACTGTTCAACCTCCTCCATTGAAAATAATGACCAATTAACCCTACCCTCTGTTTTCTGTCCAAAAAGCAATTCCTAATCCACACCAGAATCTTGCCTCCTATCCCATGACTTTTTAATTTTCTCAAGAGTCTCTCATGAGGAACTTTATCGAAAACTTTCTGAAAATCTAGATACATTACAACAACCAGATCACCTTTATCCACGTTTATTCATGCCTTCAAAGAAATGAACCAAATTGGTGAGGAAAGACTTCCCTTGCCTGACCCCAGAACATAATATAAGAGTAGCCATACTGGGTCAGACCAATGGTCTATCTATCCCAGAATCCTGTTTTCCAAACAGTGGCCAAGCCAGGTCACAAGCATCTGGCAGAAACCCAATTAGCACCAACATTCCATTCTATCAATCGAGGGGCAAGCAGTTGCTTCCCCAGTCTGTCTCAAAGCAGACTATGGACTTTTCCTCCAGGAATCTGTTGAAACATTTTTTAAACTGAGATACGCTAACTGCTGTTACCCTATCCTCTGGCAAAGAGATCCAGATCTTAACTATTCATTGAATGAAAAAAATATTTCCTCCTATTTTTTTAAAGAATTTCCATGTAACTTCCTCAAGTGTCCCCTAGTCTTTGTACTTTGGGAATGAGTAAAAATTTGATTTACTTCTATTCGTTCTACACTACTCAGGATTTTGTAGACCTCAATCATTCCCCTCATCCGCCCCTTTTCCAAGCTAAATATGGTGTACTTGGATTTTAGCAAAGCCTTTGACAGAGTTCCACATAGGCGACTGATTAATAAAGTGAATACCCTTGGTGTGGGACCTAAAATGACTGACTGGGTTAAAAACTGGTTAAATGGGAGGAGACAGAGGGTAAAGGTAAATGAAACTTGCTCCAAGGAAAGGAAAGTTATCTGTGGTGTACCACAGGGATCGGTCCTAGGGCCGGCTCTTCATAACATCTTTCTGAGTGCTATTGCGGAAGGGCTGTCTGGTAAGGTTTGTCTTTTTGCGGATGATACCAAACTCTGTAATAGGGTGGACACCCCGGAGTGAGTGGATGGCATGAAGAACGATCTAGCAAAGCTTGAAGAACGGTCCAAATATTGGCATCTAAGATTTAATGCTAAGAAATGCAGGGTCATACACTTACTACTACTATTTATCATTTCTATAGCGCTACAAGGCATACGCAGTGCTGTACACCTTACACAAAAAGACAGTCCCTGCTCAAAGAGCTTACAATCTAGATAGACAGGTAAACAGACAAACGATTAAGGGTAAGGGAATAAACAGGTGAGGATAAAGGACAGGGCAAGTGAGTAGTGGTTATGAGTCAAAAGCAGTGGTAAAGAGGTGGGCTTTAAGTTTGGACTTGAAAACGGCCAAGGACGGGGCTAGATGAACAGGCTCGGGAAGTCTATTCCAGGCGTGAGGTGCAGCAAGACAAAAGGAATGGAGTCTAGAATTGGCAGTAGAGGAGAAGGGGATGAATGAAAGAGGTTTATCTACAGAATGGAGTACTCGAGGGGGGGTGTAGGGAGAGAAGAGAGTAGAGAGGTATTGGGGAGCAGCAGAGTGAATACACTTATAGGTTAATAAGAGAAGCTTGAACTGAATACGGAAACGGATAGGGAGCCAGTGAAGTGACTTAAGGAGGGGGCTAATGTGAGCATAGCAACTTTGGCGGAAGCTAAGTCGCGCAGCAGAGTTTTGGACTGATTGAAGAGGAGAGAGATGGCTAAGAGGGAGGCCGGTGAGAAGCAGGTTACAATAATCAAGACGAGAGGTGATAAGAGTGTGGATAAGGGTTCTGGCAGAGTGCTAAGAGATGAAGGGATGGATTTTGCTAATGTTATAGAGAAAGAAACGAAAGGTTTTGGCAATCTGTTGAATATGAGCAGAGAAGGAGAGAGAGGAGTCAAAGATGACCCCAAGGTTACGAGCTGATGAGACAGGGAGAATGAGAGTGCATTCCACAGAAATAGAGAAAGGGGGAGAGGAGAGGTAGGTTTAGGGGGAAAGATGAGAAGCTCGGATTTGGCCATGTTAAGTTTTAGATGACGTTGAGACATCCAGGCAGCGATATCAGATAGGCAGGCTGAAACCTTGGTTTGGATGCTGGTTAAGATTTCAGAGGTCGAGAGGTAAACTTGGGAGTCATCAGCATAGAGATGGTACTGAAAGCCATGGGAAGATATCAGAGAGCCAAGGGAAGAAGTGTAGATGGAGAACAGGAGAGAACCGAGAACTGAACCCTGAGGTACACCGATTGGTAGAGGGATAGAAGTGGAAGAGGATCCACCAGAGAGTACACTAAAGGTGCGAAGCGAGAGGTAGGAGTAGAACCAGGAAAGAACAGAGTCCTGGAAATCAAATGAAGACAGCGTATCAAGAAGTAGGCTGTGATCAACAGTGTCAAAAGCAGCGGATGGATCGAGAAGGATTACAAGAATCCAAGGGTACAATACAATATAGGGGGTGACTAGCTCCAGTGTACAAAAGAAGAGCTGGACTTGGGGGTGATTGTGTCTGATGACCTTAAGGTGGCCAAACAGGTAGAAAAGGTGACGGTCAAAGCCAGAAGGATTCTTGGGTGCGTAAGGAGAGGGATGACCAGCAGGAAAAAAATGTGACAGTGTCCTTGTATACGTCTCTGGAGAGGCCCCACTTAAAATACTGCGTGCAAGTCTGGAGCCTGCACCTATGGAAAAATATAAACAGGACGGAGTCAGTCCAGAGGGTTTGCTACCAAATTGGTAGGTGGTCTCGGTCATAAAACATAGTGATAGGCTCATGAACCTCAACATAAGCCTATCACCATTTAACCCTACTCTCTGTTTTCTGTCCAATAAGCAATTCCTAATCCACACCAGAACCTTGCCTCCTATCCCATGACTTTTTAATTTTCTCAGGAGTCTCTCATGAGGAACTTTCAAAAGCTTTCTGAAAATCTATATACACTACATCAAGAAGTGCCACTGGAAGAGAGGCGGGAGAGAGGAAGTATGATAGAGACGTTTAAATATTTCAGTGGTGTAAATGTACAGGAGGTGAGCCTTTTTTAAATGAAGGAAAACTCTGGAATGAGAGGACATAGGATGAAGTTAAGAGGATATAGACTTAGGAAGAATCAAAGAAAATACTCTTTCAAGGAAAGGGTGGTGGATTCGTGGAATGGCCTCCCGGTGGAGATCTTGGACATGAAGATTGTCAAAATTTAAGAAAGCGTGAGACAGATACGTGGAATCCCTTAGGAAACTGAGAAGTTAGTGGATACTGTGGAAGGGCAGACTGGATGGGCAATTTGGACCTTATCTGCCGTCAAGTTTCTGTGTTTCAAAGCTGAAGAGCCCTAACCTCTTTACCGTTTCTTCATATGAGGAGTTCCATTCCCTTTATCATGTTTGTCGCTCTTCTTTGAATATTTTCTAATTCTGCTACATCTTTTTTGAGATACCGCAACCAGAAATAAATGCAATACTCAAGGTGTGGTTGCACCATGGGGCGATACAGAGGCATTATAGTATTTTTGGTCCTATTCATCATCCTTTGCCTAATAATTCCTAGCATCCTGTTTGCATTTTGGCTGCCGCCGCACAGTGAACAGAAGCTTTCAGTGTATTATCTACAACAACACATAGATCTTCTTGAGTGCTGACCCCCAAGATGGACCTTAGCATCAGGTAACTATGACTCGGATTATGCTTTCCAATGTGCATCACCTTGCATTTGTTCACATTAAATTTCATCTCAAATTTGAATGCCCAGTCTTCCAATTTCCTAAGGTCTTCCTGCAATATTTCACAGTCTGCTCGTGTTTTAACAACCTTGAATAGTTTTTTATCATCTGCAAATTTAATCACCTCACTGATCGTTCCGATTTCCATATCATTTATAAATATGTTAAATAGCACTGGTTCCAATACAGATCCCTGCGGCACTCCACTGTTCACCTTCCTCCACTGAGGGAAATGACCATTTAAACCTACCCTCTGTTTTCTGTCCAATAATCAATTCCTAATCCACACCAGAACCTTGCCTCCTATCCCATCACTCTTTAATTTTCTCAGGGGTCTCTCATGAGGAACTTTAACAAAAATCTGAAAATCTAGATACACTACATCAACCAGCTCTCCTTTATCCAAATGTTTATTCATGCCTTCAAAGAAATGAAGAAAATTGGAGAGCCAAGACTTCCCTCGGCTCAACCCAGGCTGACTCTGTCCCATTAAACCATGTTTGTCTACGTGTTATAATTGTATTCTTTATAATAGTTTCCACTATTTTGCCCAGCACCAAAGTCAGGCTTACCGGTCTGTAATTTCCTGGATCACCCCTAGAACCCTTTTTAAAAACCGGCATCACATTGGCCACCCTCCAATCTTCAGGTACTATGGATGATATTAACGACAGGTTACATATTGCTAGCAGCAGATCAGCAATTTCATGCTTGAATTCTTGAGTACCCTTGGATGTATGCCATCCGGTCCAGGTGATTTACTACTCTTTAACTTGTCAATTTGACTCAGTGCATATTTCAGGTTCACTGAGTTTTTTTTTCCCCATTCCTGTGCATCATCACTCTTGAAAACCATTTCTGGTACAGGCAGATCTCTTATATCTTTTTCAGTAAAGACAGAAGCAAAGAATTAATTCAGTTTATCCACTATAGACTTGTCCCCCGAGTGCTCCTTTTGCTCCTTTGTGATCTAACAGTCCCACAGATTCCCTCACAGACCTTGCTTTCTGCTGACGTACCTGAGAAAGTTGTTACTTTTAATTTTAGCCTCTGTGGCGTTTTCTCTTCATATTCTCTTTTAGCCTTCTTCATTAATGATTTGCATCTGATTTGCAAATGCTTATGTTGCTTCTTATTTTCTTCACTTGGGTCCTTTATCCATTTTTTGATGGACAATCTTTTGGCTCTAATAGCCTCTTTTACTTCACCTTTTAACCATGCTAGCTATTTTCTCTTCTTTCCACCTTTGCAAATACATGGAATGCATCTGGACTGGGCTTCCAAAATGGTATTTTTGAATAACATCTATGCCTGATTTAGTGTCCTAACTTTAGCAGCCGATCCTTTTAGTTTCTTTTTAACCATTGAACTTATTTGATTGTAGTCTCCCTTTCAGGCGACCCTCAGGGGGAGGAATGCTGGCTTCGGCCTAACCCCTGGTAAGCCTTTCCTCAGCTGAGAGGTGCCCAGCTCTACCACCGGCTGCCTTTCAGGTGCTGTGGAGGACTTGCAGCTCATCTGCATATCCTTACAGCCTTCTCCGGGGTGACACCCAGGTCCACTCCGATCCACTCAGGGCCTCCGCTCTAGGTGCCGCGCGCTTAACGGCGCGCGGGGCATTTTTCTCTTTACTTCTAATCTTGCTAAAGTACCTCAGTCATTTATGGCCCCTATTCATATTCTCTTCCTAGCCTTGTCCCTTCCTAATCTTTTCCCTCACCCCCTACCTCTCTCCGCTACAGGAACTCACTGCCCATCCATCGACTTCATCACCTCACCTTCTCTCCTACCCTCTTCCTCCCTCTTGGCTTTTAATCTCCGCCTCTTTCTTCCGTCCATTTTGCCTTCCCCATTCCACCTAAATACCTCTCGCCTTCGAGGCCACACCTCTCCTGCTCTCCTCCGCTCTCTTTTACTCCTTCTCTTACTCTCAGCCGGTGACATCAATCCCAATCCTGGCCCCCCTCACCAACTATTATCCCAACTCTACAGATCTCACCCCGACCTCTCTAACCTCATTATTTCTCTACTCCCCTCCTCTTCTCTGCCCTTCTCTTGCGCCCTATGGAATGCCCACTCTATCTGTAACAAACTCGCCTATATCCATGACCTCTTTATCTCGCGTCACCTCCATCTGCTCCCCAAAACAGAAACCTGGCTCTGCCCTGATGACTCTGCTTCAGTCGCAGCCCTGTGCCATGGTGGTTATCTATTTTCACATACTCCTCGCCCTGCTGGCCGTGGGGGCGGTGTTGGACTACTTCTCTCACCCTCCTCCAGATTTCAACCCCTTCTTCCACCTCAATCTCACTGTTTTTCCTCCTTTGAAGTCCACTCTATCCGCCTTTTCTCTCCTCTGCCTTTTCGAATAGCGGTCATTTATCGTCCCCCTGATAAGTCCCTTTCATCCTCTCTCAGTGACTTTGATGCCTGGCTTGCCTTCTTCCATGATCCTTCCGCCCCCTCTCTCATCCTTGGTGACTTTAATATTCCTGCTAATGATCCTTCCAACTCTTATATTTCTAAGTTACTCGCTTTAACGTCCTCCTTTAATCTCCAACTATGCTCCACCTCCCCCACTCATCAAAATGGTCACTGTCTTGATCTCATCTTCTCCTCCAACTGTTCACCCTCTAGTTTCCTTGCCTCTGATCTTCCCTCCTCTGATCACCATCTTATAACTTAAATCTCCTCCCTCCCAGTCCCGTCCTATCTTATCTAATTTATCTAGGAATCTTCACGATATTGACCCTTCATCTCTATCCTCCCATGTTTCAAACCTCCTCTCTACTGTGGCACCATCCACGTCTGTCAACGAGGCTGTTTCTTCTTACAACAATACTCTATCCTCTGCCTTAGACACTCTTGCACCTTTGATGACCCGCCCTGTAAGGCGTACAAAACCCCAACCTTGGCTGACTTCTAATATCCGCTACCTACGTTCCTGTACCCGCTCCGCCGAACGCCTCTGGCGGAAATCTCGGGCCCTTGCTGATTTCTTACACTTTAAGTTCATGCTGACCTCCTTTCAATCTGCTCTTTTACGTGCCAAACAGGATTATTATATCCAACTGACCAACTCTCTTGGCTCTAATCCTCGACTTCTCTTCATCACATTGAACTCTCTCAAGGTGCCCCCTCCCCCAACTCCCCCTTCATTATCTCCTCAGACCCTTGCTGAATTCTTTCACAACAAGGTTCAAAAGATAAACCTTGCTTTCTCTACCTCACCACCTCTCCCTCCACTAGTCCGTTCCCCTCTCTCTCCTTCCCCTCATTCCCTTTCCTCCTTTCCTGAAGTTACTATTGAGGAAACTACACTTCTCCTTTCTTCCTCAAAATGTACCACCTGTTCCTCTGATCCCATTCCCACCCACCTTCTTAATGCCATCTCTCCTGCTCTTATTCCTTTTATCTGTCACATTCTCAACCTCTCACTTTCCACTGCGACTGTCCCTGCTGCCTTTAAACATGCTGTGGTCACACCTCTCCTTAAGAAGCCTTCACTCGACCCTACTTGTCCCTCTAATTACCGACCCATCTCCCTTCTTCCTTTTCTCTCCAAATTACTTGAGCGTGCTGTTCACCGCCACTGCCTTGATTTTCTCTCCTCACATGCTATTCTTGACCCACTACAATCTGGTTTTCGCCCTCTCCACTCAACCGAAACTGCGCTTACTAAAGTCTCCAATGACCTATTACTGGCTAAATCCAGAGGTCAATATTCCATCCTCATTCTTCTTGATCTTTCCGCTGCTTTTTACACTGTCGATCACAGCATACTTCTCGATACCCTGTCCTCACTTGGATTCCAGGGCTCTGTCCTTTCCTGGTTCTCTTCCTACCTCTCCCTCCGCACCTTTAGTGTTCACTCTGGTGGATCCTCTTCTACTTCTATCCCTCTGCCTGTCGGCGTACCTCAGGGTTCTGTTCTCGGTCCCCTCCTCTTTTCTATCTACACTTCTTCCCTTGGTTCATTAATCTCATCCCATGGCTTTTCCTACCATCTCTATGCTGATGACTCCCAATTCTACCTTTCTACCCCTGATATCTCACCTTGCATCCAAACCAAAGTTTCAGCGTGCTTGTCTGACATTGCTGTCTGGATGTCTCAACGCCACCTGAAATTAAATATGACCAAAACCGAGCTTCTCATTTTCCCCCCCAAACCCACCTCCCCGCTCCCCCCGTTTTCTATTTCTGTTGATGGCTCTCTCATTCTCCCTGTCTCCTCAGCTCGAAACCTTGGGGTCATCTTTGACTCTTCTCTCTCCTTCTCTGCTCATATCCAGCAGATTGCCAAGACCTGTCGTTTCTTTCTTTACAACATCCGTAAAATCCGCCCCTTTCTTTCCGAGCACTCTACCAAAACCCTCATCCACACCCTTGTCACCTCTCGTTTAGACTACTGCAATCTGCTTCTTGCTGGCCTCCCACTTAGTCACCTCTCCCCCTCTCCAGTCGGTTCAAAACTCTGCTGCCCGTCTCATCTTCCGCCAGGGTCGCTTTACTCATACTACCCCTCTCCTCAAGACCCTTCACTGGCTCCCTATCCGTTTTCGCATCCTGTTCAAACTTCTTCTACTAACCTATAAATGTACTCACTCTGCTGCTCCCCAGTATCTCTCCACATTCGTCCTTCCCTACACCCCTTCCCGTGCACTCCGCTCCATGGATAAATCCTTCTTATCTGTTCCCTTCTCCACTACTTGCCAACTCCAGACTTCGCGCCTTCTGTCTCGCTGCACCCTACGCCTGGAATAACTTCCTGAGCCCCTACGTCTTGCCCCATCCTTGGCCACCTTTAAATCTAGACTGAAAGCCCACCTCTTTAACATTGCTTTTGACTCGTAACCACTTGTAACCACTCGCCTCCACCTACCCTCCTCTCTTCCTTCCCGTTCACATTAATTGCTTTGATTTGCTTACTTTATTTATTTTTGTCTATTAGATTGTAAGCTCTTTGAGCAGGGACTGTCTTTCTTCTATGTTTGTGCAGCGCTGCATATGCCTTGTAGCGCTATAGAAATGCTAAATAGTAGTAGTAATAGTAGTAGTAGTAAATGCAGCTACAGTAGATTTCCTTTGCGGGTTCATCCCAGATAGTAGCTCCTTCAAATCATCACCTTTGAAAACCATTTCCGGTACAGGCAGATCTCTTACATCTTCTTCCATAAAGACTGAAGTAAAGAATTCATTCAGTTTCTCCACTATGGCCTTTCCAGTACAGCCAGATCTCTTACATCTTTTTCCATAAAGACTGAAGTAAAGAATTCATTCAGTTTCTCCACTATGGCCTTTCCAGTACAGCCAGATCTCTTACATCTTTTTCCATAAAGACTGAAGTAAAGAATTCATTCAGTTTCTCCACTATGGCCTTGTCCTAAGTGCCCCTGTTGTTCCTTCATGATCTAATGGTCCCATGGTTTCCCTCGCAGGCTTTCTGCTTCTGATGTACCTGAAAAGGTTGTTACTGTGAGTTTCAGTCTCTGCGGCAAGTTTCTCTTCATATTCTCTTTTCAGCCATCTTTATTACTACTTTGCATCTGAGTTGACAGTGCTTATGTTGCTTCTTTTTTTCGTCGTTTGGATCTTTATCCATTCTTTGAAGAACAAGTTTTTGGCTGTAATAGCCTCTTTTACTTCACCTTTTAACCATGCTGGCAGTCATTTTCTCTTCTTTTCACCTTTGCAAATACATGGAATGCATGTGGTCTGGGCATCCTAGATGGCATTTTTTAATAACAATGAATACTAAGTTGTTTGCACAATTAGTTTGCGGGCGCTTTCCACCTTATAATGACAATTAAATGATTAAACAAATGGAACCTCAAATCCCTCGGTAGGGAAAATTTCAATACAGAACTAGCACTACCAACGTAGGGGTCCGTTTAATATCATAGGTTCCTGGGGGGCTTCTAGTTCACAAGGGTGGTGAATAATTGATACAATTGTCTTAGGACATATTTATTTAGTTTGGTGATTGGCGCATTCCACATCAGGTGTTAGTAAGGAACAGGAGGAGGTTTTTTAAGTCACCCGTTTTTCTCACTTAGAGTGAGTTTTTTTTTTGTGAGCGATTGGTTTTCCTCCTCTTCTGCTCCTTACGGAACCTATGATATTAAACGGACCCCTACGTTGGTAGTGCGAGTTCTGTATTGAAATTTTCGCTACCGGGGGATTTGAGGTTCCATTTGTTTAATCATTTAATTGTCATTATAAGGTGGAAAGCGCCCGCAAACTAATTGTGCAAACAACTTAGTATTCATTGATTTATAAAAAGTTTGCACTCCCTGTATTATTTTGATTTTTTAATATCACCCATGCCTGATTTAGTGTCCTAACCTTAGCAACCAATCCTTTTAGCTTCTTTTTAATCATTTTCCTCATTTTATTATAGTCACCCTTCCAAAAATTAAATGCAGCTACAGTAGATTTCCTTTGCGGGTTCCTTAGTACTCTAGGATGTATACCATCCAGTCCAGGCAATTTGCTACTCTTCAATTTGTCAAATTGCTGCACTACGTCTTCCAAGTTTACAGATATTTGTTTCAGTTTGTTTGACTCATCAGCAACGAATACCATTTCTGGCACTGGTATCTCTCCCACATCTTCCTCGGTGAAGACCGAAGCAAAGAATTCATTTAATCTCTCTGCTATGGCATTGTCTTAACTGAGTGCCCCTTTTACTCCTTGGTCATCTAGTGATCCAACTTATTCTTACCGGCTTCTTGCTTCTAATATACCTAAAAAAGTGTTTACTATATGTTTTTGCCCCCAATGCAATTTTATTTTCATAGTCTCTTTGCCTTCCTTATCAGCGCTTTGCATTTGACTTGCCACTCATGCTGTCTGATCCGTCGGATCCTTCTTCCATTTTCTGAAGGATTTTCTTTTTAGCTGTAATGGCTTCCTTCATCTCACTTTTTAACCATGACGGCTAATGTTTGGCCTTCCTTCCTCCTTTTTTAATACTTGGAATATATCTGGTCATAGTCGTCTTTTTGAAACTTAAATGCTAATGTATTGGATTTTCCTGTTTGTACTTAACTCCATTAAGGACTAAGTCTAGAGTTGTTCCGTCTCTTGCTGGATCACTTACAACTGATTACCTGAAAATGCATTTTTTTAATCTCCTAGGATAGAAGATAAATCAACTGTAGCAGGGTGTGGCTCTTATTTGATCTGCAATATCTGGTCCAATAACATTTCACCCCTTCTATCCTTGAATCACAGGAGTCTCAACCTTTCCCCTCCTGGTCTCTGTATTATGCCTGTATGCCAGGAAGCGGAAAACTGTAGTTTGGTGTAAGAGTCTCATGAGCCCGTACCAAGACATTACTCTGATTGTCATTATCATGCATACTAGTGAGAATCACTGAAATTAATTTATTTCTTGACTAGTGCTCAGGAGCTGGCACACTTCCTTCAGGTCAGAAAAGAATGAGCAAAACTGTTCTGACCTAAAAAAGGCTGTTAGTCCCCAAAACCTATTCGAAGGAAATTATTGTTAGTCTAATAAAAGAGCACTATCGTAGCTGTTTATGTTTTTATTGGCCTTTTTCATTGCATAGAATAAAATAAGTGTTCTACTGAGGTTTGCAACTCTAGCTCCCAAAACCTCCAAAGAGTTGTATTTCTAAGAATATTCACAAATATAAGCTGAATCTCCACATCTTTAGGTCAAACACTAAGTTAATTAGAATATTTTATTCTGTTTGCACAATTTCCCCAGCAACGGATTTGCTTTCTCTTACCTCCATCTCCATCATCTGATCCTCTAAAGCTTGGGTCCTTCAACATGTCAAGTTCAGCAAGCATCCGGATATAAAATGGATTGTGTTTGAATGATGGGTAGAATCTTTCATCTCGAAGCATCACATCATATACCTTATTGAATAAAAATATTAAAATTACTATATCCACAGGAGGAACTGAGCCAGATTCATGGAAATTAATCTTTTATTTGTTCTGTGATATGCTAATCCTAAGCATAGCATGATCCTGTTTGCTGTCTTGGAACCTTTTTGAGAAATATTTTTTCTTTTAATTTTTGATGTTCGAAGCAGTTTGCACATCAAACGGTATATATGTGATACACTCCTCTCTACTCTTGCTTTTCACTAGACAATCGCGTTTTTAAAATGCAACTAGTTCATCAGCACAAAATACGAATATTACAGAACAAGATATTTAAGTATCACCATGCAAGCATAAATTTAATACCCTACTGGTGTTTGTATTTTTTGTTTTTCCACTTACTTTAGTTTTTATTTTTTAACATGAGAAGTTCTGGTCATTTTAAAGATTGCTTATTGCTAATGGAAAACAGAGTTCTAAAATTATTTTTTATCTCATATCAATATTCCTTACCATTATATATTTATGTGACAACTCTGGGGTTTAAATTTTCTGATTGTCTTAATTTTTCAAGAAGGAAACAACCCTCACTATGGAAATGTATGTGTGGCACCCTTTTAAAATAAATAAATAAAAGAATTCCTCATTCTTGGAGATAGACTTAGGGGCTCATTTTCAAACAGAAAAACATCCAAAAGGTGGCATTTTGACATTTTTATTTGCCAAAATGTCCAAATTGCTACTTATAAAATACATTTTAAGACTTTTTCTATACAGTTCATCTGCACTATGTCCAAATTACAAGGGGGCATGCTGGGGGCGAGATTTTGGCATTCCCAAAGCTTGGATTTTTTTCTGCCATAATGGAACAAAACAAAAACATCCAGAGCTACAATTTAGACATTTTGGTCTAGACCTGTTTTTATCACGATTAAGTCAGAAAAAGGTGCCATAAACGACCAGATGACCACTGGAGAGATTAAGGTATGACCCCTTACTCCCCTCAATGGTCACTGACTCCCTCCCACTACCCCAAAGATATGAAAGAATAAGTACATATCAGGCTCTATGACAGTATCAAATGTAATGGCTAGTCCTATCAGGAGACTTGAATGCGCATGGCAAAAAATGAAAAATGAACACACACTCAAAGCTTGGAAACAAATGCAAAGAAAATACTAATACACAATAAGAAAATCCAAAAGAACATAATACAAAACCAAAATAGGACCAGATTACAAAGACACACAAACTCTACCAACTTGTGAATAAACTAATAGATACTAAACTGGTTACCACAGCTAGCACAGACACACCATCAGCAGATCAACTTGCCAAATACTTCAATGAGAAAATTATAAAACTTCGATCCACACTACCACTCAATACCATTGATCATGAAAAATTTCTGGAATGCCTGAACCCTATTCCCACTGAATGCCCAGCAGATCGAACTTGGAATGACTTCGAACTACTAACCGAAGAAACCATCACTCAAGCACTCAATAAATTCTCCAAAACCCACTCCAAACTGGATATATGCCCCAGTAACCTAATTAGTTATGCCCCCAAATGCGTCATAACAGACCTTACGTCACACTTGAACTACATGCTACAACACGGACTTTTCCCCAAGGACAAAGGAAATATATTACTTACACCCATACCCAAAGACTTAAAGAAAAAACTAAATGACACAACCAACTAGCGACCAGTCGCATCCATCCCCCTGATAGTAAAACTAATGGAAAGTATGGTAACCAATCAACTCAACAATTACCTAAACAAATTCATAATACTACATGAATCACAGTCAGGATTTCGAACCAACCATAGCACCGAAACAGTGCTAACCACTCTCATAACCAAATTTAAACAACTAATTGCAACTGGAAATAATGTGCTACTCTTACAATTTGATATGTCCAGTGCTTTCGACATGGTCAGCCATCAAATACTCTCGAACATCCTAGACTACTTCGAGATCGGAGGAAACGTACTAAGATGGTTTAAAGGCTTAACAGCAAGAACTTATCAAGTGATTTCAAACCAAAAAACGTCAACACCATGGAAACCTGAATGAGGAGTACCACAAGGATCACCGCTTTCACCAACCCTTTTTAACTTAATGATGACACCATTAGCCAAATCGCTATCCAACCAAGGACTCAACCCATACATCTATGCAAATGACGTCACGATATACATCCCGTTCAAACAGGACATAACCGAAATCACAAATGAAATCACACACAGCCTCCAAACAATGAACTCATGGGCGCATGCATTCCAATTAAAGCTAAACGCAGAAAAGACACAATGTCATCACAATACAACACAAACAAACCAAATACTATAAACACACCAGATTACACCCTTCCGGTCTCAGACGGCCTGAAAATTCTGGGAGTCACAATTGATCGGAACCTCACACTTGAAGACCATGCGAAAAATACAGCAAAGAAAATGTTCTACTCAATGTGGAAACTTAAAAGAATCAAAGCTTTCTTCCCAAGGGAAGTATTCCGAAGCCTATTACAATCAACGGTACTAAGTCATCTAGACTACTGCAATGCCATTTATGCCGGATGCAAAGAACAAATCATCAAGAAGCTTCAAACTGCTCAAAACACAGCAGCCAGACTCATATTTGGGAAAACAAAATACGAAAGCGCCAAACCCCTAAAAGAAAAACTACACTGGTTACCATTAAAAGAACGAATTGCGTTCAAAGTTTGTACCCTGGTCCACAAAATCATCTACGGGGAAGCCCCGACCTACATGTCAGACCTCATAGACTTACCTACTAGGAACGCAAAGATATCGTCACGAACATACCTCAATCTCCACTATCCTAATTGCAAAGGACTAAAATATAAATCCACATATGCGACCAGTTTCTCCTACATCTGCACGCAGCTATGGAACGCACTACCGAAGGCCATAAAAACAACGCAAGACCTATCTATCTTCAAAAGGCTACTGAAAACAGATCTTTTTAAGAAGGCATACAATAAACATCCATCTGAAATACTAAATAATAACACTATACACGTTCTACATAAAATCGAAACCTTTTTCACATAACCAAAGATCAAGCACTACCTCATGTCGAATAGGCTCTTTCTATAGTATTCCACCTAATGTATGTTACAATCCAATTCATAACTCAGAAACCTTCATGTAATACCTTATTGTATTCCTCTTTACCATGATCTACTCCATTTATGTTATGCTCCATGTATGTTCCACTGTATATTTCTTAACATGTATGTCATTAATGCAATACCATCTGTAATTCTATTACACGGAAATGGCATCCGCCATTACGGCAAATGTAAGCCACATTGAGCCTGCAAATTGGTGGGGAAATGTGGGATACAAATGCTACAAATAAATAAATAGAGCAGCAAGCAGGATCCATGAGTAGCCTACTAACCTACAAATGCACTCGATCTGCAGCCCCTCCTTACCTCTCTACCCTCATCTCCCCTTAAGTTCCTACCTGTAACCTCCGCTCTCAAGACAAATCCCTCCTTTCAGTACCCTTCTCCACCACCGCCAACTCCAGGCTCCGCCCTTTCTGCCTCGCCTCACCCCATGCTTGGAACAAACTCCCTGAGCACATATGCCAGGCCCCCTCCCTGCCCATCTTCAAATCATTGCTCAAAGCCCACCTCTTCAATGTCGCCTTTGGCACCTAACCACTACACCTCTACTCAGGAAATCTAGACTGCCCCAACTTGACATTTCGTCCTTTAGATTGTAAGCTCCTTTGAGCAGGGACCGCCCTTCTCTGTTAATTTGTACAGCGCTGCATAACCCTAGTAGCGCTCTAGAAATGTTATGTAGTAGTAGTATTAGGACAGTGCACTATAGAGAAGGGGACCTAGGCCCATATCTCAAAATTGTGGTTGAAAGTGGGAGCCTTCCAAACCCCACCAAAAACCCACTCTATCCAAATATAGGTGACACCTGCAACCATAAGAAGTAACTAACTCGCTAGTCTCACTCAAACACACAAGGAGTACTCAGGCTGCATATACTGCAGTAGGACATGTTTATCCACTCCTACTCTAGCTGAGATAAATATTTAACCATTTCTCTGACCTCATGTACAAGTTTCTTTAAATCAATCACCTTACTTTCTAACTCTTCCTACTTTCTTACCCTTCTATATGTTACATCTTTGCTTTACCCTTCGCTATCACCTAAATGTTCTATTACGTATTGTGTTGACATTGTAAATAGTATACCATGCCATACCTTGTACTGTTTTTGAATATTTTTACTGCTGTAATTGTCTATTGCTCATGCTTGATCTATTCTTACTGTACACCGCCTTGAGTGAATTCCTTCAAAAAGGCGGTAAATAAATCCTAATAAATAAAACAAATAAGGGCTATTATAGTGATATACAGTTGGGTACAGTAGGTTGAGGGATCCCTATATAAAATAAGGGGGTAATGGTGAGCTGTATACCTGGGACCTTTTATGTGACATCCACTGCAGTGCCCCTTAGGGTGCCCCACTGCTCTGCTGTCTGTATGGACAGTCTGCTAAGCATGCTGGTTTCTCCCACATCCCAATGGATTGATTTTGTGCATTTTTCACTTTGACATTTTTTTTCCGAAAATGGTCCAGAAAGGTAGATGCACTGAGCACAACAAATGTCTAGCAAGTGGCAATTTTCAAAACAAAAAGACTTTTTCTGTTTTGAATATGGCCATGTTTGCTACTGGATTTTTGGACATTTTCTGCAAAGCATACAAAGTTGGATTTGGACATTATATTGAAAATGCCCTTCTCAGTATTATGATTGTTTTAACTGGTGAATTTATGTATATTTTATTCCCCTTGTCGATACTGCGATAGGTTTATTTCCTTCTATTTCAGTATATTGAACACACATGCATGGTGTTCTACTGGTTTCTTTTTTATTTGCAAGTATATGAGTAGATGGTCATAACTGCAGTAAATATGCCCATACTCAGAGTTCATACTTTTTTTTTTAATTGCAAAAGGGGATATCGATCATTATTTTTTTATAGCTATTTATATATGCTATAAGATCCAAATAAGAGTTGTTATAATTAAAATCTATGTACTGAATTATATTTATCTTTGAGCATCCTCTCTTTGGTTTATTATGTTTACCGTCTACATGCAAGTGATAGTGAATAAAGTACATAATCCTTGACATTGTAATGAGCGATATATTCATGCTTTTGATCATACATTTTATATAAAGTTTTGGTATACAGTAGTGTCTCGAATATCCGAGAAACAGATAATACTAAAAAATATATTAGGGATAGAAGAGGCATATTCAATTTGGATTTCAAATTTTATTAACACAATTCAGTAACCATTTAACAAATGTGTTGTATATGTGCTTGTACTGTAACAAATTTTTTACAGAAATAGGTTCATAAAGAAAATCAGTGCTGTATACAGAGGAGTACAATATTAAATTTAAGCACAGTAGTTATTTGAAAAACACATTTTAATTAGAAGAAATAATGAAGCAAATACAAAATGGTCAACCAAAAGATGTTTTTTTTTAAAAATTGTGATTTAAGTTTGTTTTCCTGTTTTACTTCTCTTTCTTGAAGCGAGGTCAAGCCAGAATCTCAAGATCATAACATTAGAAGCAGTCGCTTCCTCTTGTTGTTCCAGATAAGCCAGTACCACTTTGAAGGCCTTGACCTCTTCACTGACTCATTTGCTCAGTTATATCAGAGAAAAATGACAAAAATGGTATGAGGTTTGCTCCACAAGGCATCAGATCTCCCTTGAGGAGAGATCTGATGACTTGAACATGTATACCCTGGAGGAAAGAAAAGAGGTGTGATATGATACAGACATTAAAATATTTGAAAGGTTCGAGAATGCCAGGTCAGAGTGATATACAGGGCATATACCTCTCAGTCTCGACTGTGTCAGATGGGATATATAGATTCAGCCCAATGTAGACGCTGTGGTGCGCCGGACAATAACTTCTACCATGCTTTCTGGAAATGCTCAGCTATAACAGCTTTCTGGACCAGGATAGTTAAATATTTAGAAAGAATAGGAGGGAAAACGGTTAATCAGCAGCCTACGAGTATTCTGTTGGGTTGCCAAGCTCCAGTAGAGGGGGGTACGAGATACCAGAATATAATGGCCCATAAGGCTTTTTTGGTGGGCATGAAGTGCATACTTGTTAACTGGACACAAGAACTGAACCCCTCCTTTTGGCAATGGAGGAATCGCTTACATGACTTACTTATGATGGAGCTCCAGGACTCTCTGCATAACCCTCGGACACAAAGCAATTTTTTCCTTACCTGGGAAGGATATATTAACACTTTGTCCTACAGGGCGAGGAGTCACATCTCTCTATATAAAACGCACCTCCAACGTTCTAATGAAGCCTCTGTTAGCCAACATTCTAAAGTGAAGGGGGTGAGATCGCATTGTGTCTGCCCCGCCCACGCGTCAAACGTGATGACGTCGAGGGCGGAGCAATGACACTCAACCAATCGCAACGCTCGGCAGCGAAGCGTCAGGGAAGGAGGCGGCGCTCTCGACGTCTAGCCTTCCCTTCGCTGTGTTCCGCCTTCTTCTGACGTCAAGGATGACGTCAAAAGAAGGCGGAACACAGCGAAGGGAAACCTAGACGTCGGGAGCGCCGCCTCCTTCCCTGACGCTTCGCTGCCGGAACCGGCACGGAGGTAAATTTAAAAACAAGAAAAAACAAAACAAAACAACCATGTTGGGGGGAGAGAAGAGGGTGGCCACTAAAGAACAACAATGGGAGCGGGAGGGCAGGGGAGAAACGACAGCATGGATGCGAAGGGGGGGGGGGGGGGGGGGGGGGGGGAGAAGAGGGCGGCCCAGGCTGGGACATGGGAGAGAGAGGAGCATGGATGCAAGGGGGGTCATGAAAGGGAGACAGGGGACTTGCTGCAAAAGGATGAATGGAGGCGGCAGGGGACAGAGGAGCATGGATGGGCATGGATTGGGATGGCAGGGCTCAGAAAGAGAGGGCAATTGCTGGAAAGGGTTGAATGGAGGGGGCAGGGGACAGAGGAGCATGGATGGGCATGGATTGGGAGGGCAGGACTCAGGGAGAGAGGGAAATTGCTGGATAGGGATGAATAGAGGGGACAGATGGGCATGGATGGAAATGGATTGCAGGGCAGGCCTCAGGGAGAGAGGGCAATTGCTGGATAGGGAAAAATGGAGGGGCCAGGTGACAGATGAGCATGGATGGGCATGGATTCGAAGGGCAGGACTCAGAGAGACGGGAATTGCTGGATAAGAATGAATGGAGGGGACAGATGGCCATGGATGGATATGGATTGCAGGGCAGGCCTCAGGCAGAGAGGGGAAATGCTGGATAGGGAAAAATGGAGGGGCCAGGTGACAGATGAGCATGGATGGGCATGGATTGGAAGGGCAGGACTCAGGGAGAGGGGAATTGCTGGATAGGGATGAATGGAGGGCACAGATGGCCATGGATGCATATGGATTGCAGGGCAGGCCTCAGGCAGAGAGGGGAATTGCTGGATAGGGATGAATGGAGGGGCCAGGTGACAGAGGAGCATGGATTGGAAGGGCAGGACTCAGGGAGAGGGGAATTGCTGGATAGGGATGAATGGAGGAGACAGATGGCCATGGATGGATATGGATTGCAGGACAGGCCTCAGGCAGAGAGGGGAAATGCTGGATACGGAAAAATGGAGGGGCCAGGTGACAGATGAGCATGGATGGGCATGTATTGGAAGGGCAGGACTCAGGGAGAGGGGAATTGCTGGATAGGGATGAATGGAGGGCACAGATGGCCATGGATGCATATGGATTGCAGGGCAGGCCTCAGGCAGAGAGGGGAAATGCTGGATAGGGAAAAATGGAGGGGCCAGGTGACAGATGAGCATGGATGGGCATGGATTGGAAGGGCAAGACTCAGGGAGAGGGGAATTGCTGGATAGGGATGAATGGAGGGCACAGATGGCCATGGATGCATATGGATTGCAGGGCAGGCCTCAGGCAGAGAGGGGAATTGCTGGATAGGGATGAATGGAGGGGCCAGGTGACAGAGGAGCATGGATTGGAAGGGCAGGACTCAGGGAGAGGGGAATTGCTGGATAGGGATGAATGGAGGAGACAGATGGCCATGGATGGATATGGATTGCAGGACAGGCCTCAGGCAGAGAGGGGAAATGCTGGATAGGGAAAAATGGAGGGGCCAGGTGACAGATGAGCATGGATGGGCATGGATTGGAAGGGCAGGACTCAGGGAGAAGGGAATTGCTGGATAGGGATGAATGGAGGGGACAGATGGGCATGGATGGATATGGATTGCAGAGCAGGCCTCAGGCAGAGAGGGGAAATGCTGGATAGGGAAAAATGGAGGGGCCAGGTGACAGAGGAGCATGGATGGGCATGGATTGGAAGGGCAGGACTCAGGGAGAGGGGAATTGCTGGATAGGGATGAATGGAGGGGACAGATGGGCATGGATGGATATGGATTGCAGAGCAGGCCTCAGGCAGAGAGGGGAAATGCTGGATAGGGAAAAATGGAGGGGCCAGGTGACAGATGAGCATGGATGGGCATGGATTGGAAGGGCAGGACTCAGGGAGAGGGGAATTGCTGGATAGGGATGAATGGAGGGGACAGATGGGCATGGATGGATATGGATTGCAGGGCAGGCCTCAGGCAGAGAGGGAAAATGCTGGATAGGGATGAATGGAGGGGGCAGGGGACAGAGGAGCATGGATGGGCACACACACACACACACACTATCACACTGTGTCTCACATACACACTTGCACACACTCTCATTCTCACACACACACTCTCTCACAAACACACTCTCTCTCTCACACACTCACACTTTCACTCTGACTCTCAAACAGTCACTCTCACATACACTCTCCCAAACATACACACTCCGAGGAAAACCTTGCTAGCGCCCGTTTCATTTGTGTCAGAAACGGGCCTTTTTTACTAGTTATTAATAAACTTGGAGCATTGTCCAAGCTTCCCTCAGCAACTAATGGGAACTAAATGGGAATAGAGTCCTTTTCCTGCCACCTTTTAGGAATTGGAAAGACAGTAGAGCAGACCAAGGCGGGGGGGGGGGGGGGGGGGGGGGGGGGGGGGTTTAGGGGGGGGGTGGTAGGGGGAGGGAAGTCTATTTGGAGTTATGTTAGCCCTTCCCCAGTGTGATATGGGCATCCTCCGGGGAGGGGTAGGAGGGCCATCAGACCACAGGCCCCCTGGCTCTCTTGCGGGGGGGAGTAAATTCACACATTATGGTTTGATCTTAATTCTAGGCTTTGTGAATGTACAGCGGACACCTGAAGGCGGTTATATTTTGGGGGTCAAGCATGTGAACATATGGTGTCAATTGGTAGAAGGGAAAGATGGGGGGAAAGGGTTGTTGGGAAATTGCTGTTAATAGATCTTGTTGATTAAATGTTAGTTAATAGTACAAAGGGGGGGGGGATAAAGTTAAAAGATTAATGGAGATGAGTAATATCGTACAATTTCAGTACTTGGTGTGTATTGATTGATTGCAGAGACATTTACATTATGTAAACACCATTTTTGTGCTTCATTAATAAAAACTGTTGAAACTAAAAAAATATTTGAAAGGTATTAATATACAAAACAAACCTTTTTTCAAAAGATGGGAAGGCGATAGAACTAGAGGACCAATTCAGGTAACATCAGGAAGTACTTTTTCACGGAGAGAGTGGTAGATACCTGGAAATCCCTCTCACAGGAGGTGGTGGTGATGAAAACAATAACAGAATTTTAAAATGCATGGGATAAAAACACAAAGGAATCCTGTATGATAAGAATGGAATGAAAAAAAAACCCCAAAAACTTAGCAGTGATTAGATGGCAACTCCGGCAATGGGGAAGCAAAGCCAGTGCCAAGTAGTCTTCTACAGTCATAAGAACATAAGCTTTACCGTACAAAAACAGACCAAAGGTCCGTCAAGCCCAGCATTCTGTTTCCAACAGTAGCCAATCCAGGTTACAAGTACCTGGCAAGATCCCAAAACATTACAATACATTTTATGCTGCTTATCCTAGAAAAAAGCAGTGGATTTTCCCCAAGTCCATCTTAATAATGGCTTGTGGACTTTTCTTTTAGGAAGCTATCCAAACCTTTTTTAACCCCCGCTAACTGCTTTTACCACATTCTCTGGCAATGAATTCCAGAGTTTAACTGCACGTTGAGTGAAGAAGTATTTTCTCAGATTCATTTTAAATTTACTACTTTGTAGCTCCATTGCATGCCCCCCTAGTCCTAGTATTTTGCAAAGAGTAAACAAGCGATTCATGTTTACCAGTTCTACTCCACTCATTACTTTATAGATCTCTATCATATCTCCCCTCGGCCATCTTTCCTCCAAGCTGAAGAGTCCTAGACACTTTAGCCTTTCCCCATAGGGAAGTCATAAGAACGTAAGAGTAGCCATACTGGGTCAGACCAATGGTCTATCTATCCCAGTATCCTGTTTTCCAAACAGTGGCCAAGCCAGGTCACAAGTACCTGGCAGAACCCCAAATCGTGGCAACACTCCATACTACAAATCCCAGGAAAAGCAGTTGCTTCCCATGTCTGTCTCAATAGCAGACTATGGACTTTCCTCCTGGAATATGTCTAAACCTTTTTTAAACCCAGGCATGCTAATCGTTGTTACCACATCCTCCGGCAAAGAGTTCCAGAGCTTAACTATTCATTGAGTGAAAAAATATTCGAGGTGCAGTTGCACCTTGGAGCGATACAAAGGCATCCCTTTTTCATTTTCATAGCCCTTCTCTGTAACTTTCCTAATTTCACTATATCTTTTGAGATGCGATGACCAGAACTGCACTCAGTATTTGAGGTGCGATTGCACCATGAAGCGATACAAAGGCATCCCTTTTTCATTTTCATAGCCTCTCTCTGTAACTTTTCTAATTTCACTATATCTTTTGAGATGCGATGACCAGAACTGCACACAGTATTTGAGGTGCGATTGCACCATGAAGCGATACAAAGGCATTATAACATCCTCATTTTTGTTTTCCATTCCTTTCCTAATAATACCTAACATTCTATTTGCTTTCATAGCTGCTGCCGCACACTGAGCAGAAGGTTTCAACGTATCATCAACAATGACACCTAGATCCCTGTGGCTATTTCTAGCTTGAATTTGGCCAGGAGAGTGACTAGGACAGTTTCAGTACTATGGTGGGGGTGGAATCCTGACTGTGAATCGTGTAATATTGAGAACTTGTCCATGTATTCCGTTAGCTGTTTGGTCACCAAGCTCTCCATCAGTTTGCCTACTAGTGGGATAGACACAATTGGACGGTAGTTGGTTAGATTGTTAGTGTTTTTCTTGGTGTCTTTACGGATTGGGATAAGTAGGATGTTACCATATTCCTCGGGGAAGAGACCTAGTTGTAGCATGAAGTTTAGGTGGGATGTGAGATCTGCTATGAAGCTGTCGGGGGCGGATTTGAGTAGATGACTGGGACATATATCTAGTTTGCAGTGGGTGTTGGCAAACCTATGAGTCATTTTTGTAACTGATTCAGTGGTGATGAGAGTTAAATGTTGACCAGATACGGTCAAGCTGGGCATCCACCAGGGATTAGGTACAGGTCGTTGAAGAAGTTTTCGATGTTAGTGTTGTGCTGAGGAAGTGTGCTGCGTAGCTTTATTATTTTTTCGTTAAATTAATTAGCGAATTTGTCTGCTGGTCTGTGTTGGTTGTGGTGATAGGGATGGTGTCTAGTAATTTATTTACGAGTTGAAATAATTTCTTCAGATCTTTGTAATCCAGTCCTATTTTAGTTTTGTAATAGGACCTTTTGGTTTGTCTTATTGCTTATTTGTATTTTCTGTGTGTTTGTTTCCATGCATTGAGTGTGTGTTCATCTTTTGTTTTTTTTCCATGCTCGTTCAAGTTTCCTGGATTGTGTTGTATTTTTAATTTCGTCATTGAACCATGGTTTCAAGTTTTGTCTTCTTGATATTCTTGTCTTTAAGGGTGTTATTTCGCCTAGTACGATTCTGCATCTATTCTCCCAATGATTAAGGTAGTGTATGGAGTCCGTTCGTGTTTTCCATTCCATTGTTAAATCACATTCCTCGTGTGATTTAACAACTTTGAATAACTTTGTTTCAGCAGCAAATTTAATTACCTCACTAGATACTCCCATTTCTAGATCATTTATAAATATGTTAAAAAGCAGCAGAACCAGCACATTCCCCTGCAAAACCCCACTATCTACCCTTCTGCATTGTGAATACTAACCATTTACCCTACTCTATATTTTCTATATTTTAACCAGTTTTTTTTTTATTCCAGAAAAAAAAACTACCTCCTACTCCACGACTCTCCAATTTCCTCTGCAGTCTTTCATGAGGTACTTTGTAAAATTCCTTTTGAAAATCCAGATACACAATATCAGCCAGCTCACTTTATCCACATATTTGTTCACCCCTTCAAAGAAATCTAGTAGATTGGTGAAGCAAGATTTTCCTTCATTAGATACATGTTGGCTTTGTCTCATTAATCCATGCTTTTTAATATGCTCTGCAATTTTGTTCTTTGTAATAGTTTCTACCAATTTGCCCAGCACCAACGTCAGGCTCACCGGTCTATAATTTCCTGGATCTCCCCTGGAAACTGTTTAAAAAATTGATGTTACATTGGCCACCCTCCAATCTTCTGGTACCATGCTTGATTTTAAAGATAAATTACATATTACTAATAATAGTTCTGCAAGTTCATTTTTCAATTCTATCAGTACTCTGGGATGAATACCATCCGGTCCAGGTGATTTGTTACTCTTCAATTTGGGAAATTGTCCCATTACATCTTCCAGGTTAACAGAGATTTGATTCAGTTTCTCAGACTTGTCAGCTTTGAATACCATTTCTGGCACTGGTATCTCTCTCAAATCCTCCTCGGTGAAGACCAAAGCAAAGAATTCATTTAATCTCTCCGCTATGGCTTTGTCTTCCCTGAGTGCCCTTCTTACCCCTCGGTCATCTCGAAGTCCAACTGATTCTTTTGTCAGCTTCTTGCTTCTAATATACCTAAAAGTTGTTACTATGTGTTTTTGCCTCCAATGCAATCTTATTTTCAGTCTCTTTGCCTTTCTTATCAGCACTTTGCATTTGACTTGCCATTCCTTATGCTGTTTCTTATTATTTTCAGTTGGATCCTTCTTTCATTTTCTGAAGGATTTTCTTTTAGCTCTAATAGCTTCCTTCACCTCACTTTTTAACTATGCCAGCTGTTGTTTGGCCTTCCTGCCTCCTTTTTTAATAAATGGAATATATCTGGCCTGGGCTTCCAGGGTGGTATTTTTGAAGAACATCCATGCCTGATGTAAATTTTTGACCTTCACAGATGCTTCTTTTTATTTTTTGACCATTCCTCTCATTTTATCATAGTCTCCTTTTTGAAAGTTAAATGCTAACATATTGGATTTCCTGTGTGTACTTCCTCCAAAGCTGATACCAAATCTGATCATATTATGATCACTGTTATCAAGCGGCCCCAGCAACATTACCTCCTGCACCAGATCAGATGCTCCACCAATGAGCTGTGCCCTGATCGTGACTGAACAGACTTGGATGGGCTGGAGTGGAACTTCAATAGGACATTCAGTAGTGGGAGAACAATGCCAGTGCCAGGCAGACTTCTATGGTCCGAAAATGGCAAAGACAAATCAAGATCAAGTATGCATATTTAGTATTGCATCATACCTTTTGCTATGAGTTTTATTTTGTTGGGCAGGCTGAATGGACCGTACAGGTCTTTACCTTTCGTCATTTACTATGTTACAAGAAACACAGTAGCATTAGATTTTTTGCCTTTCCAATAAGAGTTGTCATTTATGTTCACCAGTTGCGCTCCTACAGAACTTTGTTTATACCAATACATCTCATATTGGCAAGACAGAAAAAAAAACAGGATTTTTTTTAAAAACACAAACTACCTATGAGCAGAATACTTCACCCCTTCACATATACACGAAATATAGACATTACACGGCCTTGAAACACCAATATACACTGAAGATAAAATCAGAAAAAGTGATACTTGCTCCTACGACCTGGAAAGGAGCACAGCTGAGATCAAATTAATGCTATAATTGAATGCTATAAAAAGCAAGTCTACTTGACAGATCTGGGTTATTCAGAAACAGGCTGAGCCATTCCTAGTTTTACCCTCATTATATGCAGTGTGAGTAAAACCAGGGACTGGTTCAGATTGCCCCTGATGACCTGGGGATGACTAATAGCTCATAAGCTTTTCAGATACAGACTATGTGCAAACTATAAGAGCAACTATAGCTGAAAGTAAATTATTAAAAGCTGCAGGGCTGCCTAGTACAAACAGGATTGATGAAATCTTCCAGAGGCACAATACATTTGTAGCCTACTGAACAAGACTGGTAAGTGCCACCTTGAAAAAAAAATCCCCTATACCATTTTAAGGAAGTGTCGTAATATCTGCATGAGTCCATGTATACCAAAATAGCTCCACCTTTTAGTGGCTGCCTTTTAACCTGAAGGACACAAATTCAAGACTAGATTGTGCATGACTGGTAATAAAAAAAAAAAAAAAACAACACATACTAGGACTTTCAGTGAGCTATCTAAATTGAACAGGTAGAGCCTTTTCAAAGCAGGGGAAAAAAGGTGCTGGTACTCCATAATGGTGCTTACCAGCTGAAAAAAAGAGAAAGCCTTGATCTTACCTAGCCTGTAAACTGAATGCAATGCCAGGAAACAGAAAGAGAAACCCATGTGCATTTCAATGACATGTCAAACAGCAATTACATCACTTAGGTTTGTTGGATTAACCGGAATGTTGGACAAAGCAAGGGTTGGATAAACACGACTCTACTGTATTTAGTATAAAAAAGTGCACATTATACAGCCAAATAAAATTTCATATCCAAACAATTCATATTCCTTCACTCACTATTACAGCATGAATCAGGGCATCTAATAAATCAAACTATCTTAATGAGCATAATTCAGAGTGTGGTTAACTTTAGAAGTAGCCTTCAGACTACTACAGTTTTTTAAGGCTCTTATAAATGAACATGGTTAGTGTGTGTGTGAATGGATGAGCTTTATTCATATCTGTACTTGGAACAGAAAAAATATCACTTGAAACAGTCAAAGCAAATTTGAAAGTTCATAAATAGGAAGCTTTTGTAACAGACACTTGTTATACAATATATGCAAACACCACAAAATATATCCCGTCGAGCAGTACAGTAAGTTCACACTGTTAGGTGACTATTTAGTTTTTAGGCAAAGTCTTTTTGTTCTAGATAGCCCACTCAGACTTCAAGTCCTCCAGCTTGTTTATCTGCTGACAAATTACTTTTAGGAAAGTAAAAGCAGAGCATTGCTTATTTACAAACTTCTGATGGCCCAAACCCTACCATACGCTGATGTCAGAAGTTATGTCCAACCGTAGGATGGCTGTGGTTATGCCAAGATCATAACATGAGGTCTCCTGACTTATTAGCAATTTGATCCTTGGATATTTTTGTTGAATTTCCTGGCTTTCAAGGTCAATCCATATAAATGGTGGCTGATCTTTTCTCTAAGAATGCCCTACATAATCTAGATCAGGCATTCCTCTCTCATTCAGGAAGACTTCCAAAATATTTATCAAAAACATTTTTACATTCTGTATTCTCATTTTACTCTAACATGAATAACTCTTTGCCACACTCAGTTGAACTGACAAATGGAACAGATACATCACACATTACAGTAATACCCAAGATATTTCTGCACATGTAACCACAAAAACTGGGGGTGTTTGCTTCAATTGTCTCAGTTCACCTACAGCATCTTCATATACAACTACTCAGCAAAGTCCATTATTTACTAATGTTGGTTCTTAACATTGTTTTAAAAATGGTGAACTGACAGCAATATTTCAGAAAACACAGAGGTATAATTTACATCCTTTCTTGGTTACACTGTATTAAATATAACTGCTGAAGTATTCAAAGTTATAGCAGTAGTTCTCTATAGACAGCAGGATAAATCATTCACACAAGTAGGGTGATACCTTATTAAGGTGTTGACAAAGATGAGTCATATGAAGCTCAAAAACAAAAATGATTTTTATGAATAAAAGCTAGACTTCTCAAAACCCCTATTGGAATCTTTGTGGATTGAAATTCCACGTGAAAAGGGGAAAAGGACAATGATAGAGTGTACTACCATCTGCCTGGCCAGGACGAGCGGACGGACGCAGCAATGTCAAAGGAAATTAGGGAAGCGAATAAGTTGGGCAATGTAATATTAATGGGTGATTTCAATTATCCAGATATAGACTGGGTTAATGTAACATCGGTACACGCTAGGGAGGTGAAATTTCTTGATGGAATCAAGGACGGCTTCATGGAACAGCTGGTTCAGGAGCCCACAAGAGAAGAAAAAATACTAGACTTTGTCATTACTGGAGCTCATGATCTGGTATGGGGGGTAACGGTGCGAGGGCCGCTTGATAACAGTGATCATAATATGATCAGTTTTGATATTGGCATTGAAGTAAGTGAACTTAGGAAATCAAATACACTAGCGTTTAACTTTAGAAAAGGTGAATATGACAAAACGAAAAAACGGTGAAAAAAAAAAGACTGAAAGGTGCAGCTCGCAGGGTAAAAAAAACTTGCATCAGGCGTGGATGCTGTTTAAAAACACCATCCTGGAGGTACAGGACAAATATATTTCGCGTATTAGAAAAAGGGGGAAAAAGACCAAACGTCAGCCGGCGTGGCTAAACAGTAAGGTAAAGGAAGTCATTAGAACCAAAAAACAATCATTCAGAAAAGTGGAGAAGAGAACCGACTGAAAGTAACAAGCTAAAACATAAGGAATGCCAAGCCAAATGCAAAGTGGAGATAAGGAGGGCAAAAAAGGACTTTGAAAAAAAAGTTATCATTAGACGCGAAAATACATAGTAAAAAATTTTTTAGATACATTAAAAGCAGGAAGCCGGCTAAAGAATTGATTGGACCGCTGGACGAAAATGGTGTTAAAGGGGTGATCAGGGAAGATCGAGCCGTAGCGGAGAAATTAAATGAATTCTTTGCTTCGGTCTTCACCGAGGAGGATTTGGGAGGGACACCGGTGCCAGAAAACATATTGAAGCGGGCGAGTCGGAGAAACTAAACGAATTCTCTGCAAACTTGGAGGATGTAATGGGTCAGTTCTGCAAACTGAAGAGTAGTAAATCGCCAGGACCTGATGGTATTCATCCCAAAGTATTAAATAGAACTGAAAAATGAACTTGTAGAGGTACTGTAAGTAATATGCAATCTATCCCTAAAATCGAGTGTGGTACCGGTAGACTGGAGGGTAGCCAATGTTATGCCGATTTTTTAAAAAGGTTCCAGAGGAGATCCGGGAAATTATAGACCGGCGAGTCTGACGTCGGTACCAGGCAAAATGGTAGAGGCTATTATCAAGAATAAAATTACAGAGCACGTACAAAAACATGGGCTGATGAGACAAAGTCAGCACGGATTTAGTGAAGGGAAGTCTTGCCTCACCAATCTACTGCATTTTTTTGAGGGGGTGAACAAACATGTGGACAATGAGGAGCCGGTGGATATTGTGTATCTGGATTTTCAAAAGGCGTTTGACAAAGTGCCTCATGAAAGACTCCAAAGGAAACAGGAGAGTCATGGGATCGGAGGTAGGGTATTACTATGGATTAAGAGCTGGCTGAAAGATAGGAAGCAAAGAGTAGGGTTGAATGGTCAGTATTCTCAGTGGAGAAGGGTAGTTAGTGGGGTCCCGCAGGGGTCTGTGTTGGACCACTGCTTTTTAACATATTTATAAATGACCTAGAGATGGGAGTAACTAGTGAGGTAATTAAATTCGCAGATGACACAAAATTATTCAGGGTCGTCAAGTCGCAGGAGGAGTGTGAAAGATTACAGGAGGACCTCGCAAGACTGGGGGATTGGGCGTCCAAGTGGCAGATGAAGTTCAATGTTGAGAAGTGCAAAGTGATGAATGTGGGTAAGAGGAACCCGAATTACAGCTATGTCATGCAAGGTTCCGCGTTAGGAGTTACGGACCTAGAAAGGGATCTGAGAGTCATTGTGGATAAGACGTTAAAAACGTCTGCCCAGTGTGCTGCCGCGGCTAAGAAAGCACACAGAATATTGAGTGTTATTAGGAAAGGGATGGAAAACAAACAAGAGGATCTTATAATGCCGTTGAATTGCTCCATGGTGCGACCGCACCTCGAGTATTGTGTCCAATTCTGGTCGCCGCATCTCAAAAAAGATATAAAGGAATTAGAAAAGGTGCAGAGAAGGGCGATGAAAATGATAAAGGCTGAGAAGGTTAGGGCTCTTCAGCTTGGAGAAAAGGCGGCTGAGGGGTGATATGATAGAAGTCTACAAGATAATGAGCGGAGTAGAGCGGACAGATGTGAAGCGTTTGTTTACACTTCCAAACAACAACAAAACCAGGGGACACAAGATGAAGCTAGAATATGGTAGATTTAAAACAAATAGGCGAAAGTCTCTCTTTACTTAGCATGTAGTTAGACTCGAACTCGTTGCCGGAGAATGTAGTGACAGCAGCTGGCCTTACGGAATTTAAAGGGGGTTTGGACAGATTCCTGAAGGAAAAGTCCACTGAACATTATTATTTTTTTATTATTTTTTTTTTTTGGGGGGGGGGGGGGGGGGGAGGATTGCCGGGTTCTTGAAGCCTGGATTGGCCACTGTCGGAGACAGGATGCTGGGCTTGATGGACCCTTGGTCTTTTCCTAGTATGGCGGTGTACATTTGCTACCTCGTAAGTCTTCAGAACCTAGGAATAAGCTCTCTCAGGAGCTAGGTGTATGCTGTTGAGAAACCCAGTTACAGAAAAGCAAGTTGCTTTCTCCATCAACTAGCAGAATGAATAAGTCACACAAAAGGGGAATAGCAGAGTTTCCCTTATTCTATTTCTTTTAGTTTCTGAGGGCAACTGGATTAGTATAGACTGGGGTTAGTAGACTACTAATTGAAAAAGCCTTGTAGAACTATTTATCCAAATGCACCCTCTTCTAGACATGTTCTATAGACAGTAATGAGACCTAAAAGGTGTAAATGGAAGACCACGATGGAGTTCTACATATTTAGAAATGAAAACTATGTGGAGATGGCCAACCTCTTTATCTGACCATTCTTGTAACTTTCCCCCGAGATAGCTCAGAACTGAATTTGATAGGAAAGATTAATTTTGTTCCATACTGATGAAATGCTGACCCAGTCTACAGATGCAATAATGAAGGAAACCAATAGTTTAGGAATCCACCTACTCTTGTCAGTAGGAGTCATAGGGTTCATAGTGTAGAAACTGTTCTTTGAAGACAACCGATCAACTGTTACATTTGGCTGAGATTACCTTAATTCAATGTCAATTGGATGTTCTTCTAAAATGTGTTAATGTAGGGTGGTTGTTGGGTTAGTCCACTTAAATGTGCAGAAATAAGTCCATAAACAAATAAAATGTAAGGTGATACCTTTCTGTTAAACTGACCAAATATTTTTCCTGACTAGTTTTAAGTTTCACTCCCTTTCATCACATCCACTTGACCATTCACTCATTTTTTTGGAAGAAATGGAAAAGAGTGTAGCTTTCAAAAGCTATTCAAGTGATACGATATATATTATTCTAATATAAAGGCATTACCTTATAGATTTGCGTTCATTGACCCTTATTTCTATGCTAAAAAGAGGTTAGTAGACACTATGAAGAATGTGCAGCAGGTTCCTTGCTCACATGCTGTGCTTCAGTTGAATCATTTAGCTAATGAGCTCAACTGAAGGCAAGGAGGCTCACTACTATAATAATGGGTGATTTCAATTACCCCAATATTGACTGGATAAATGTTAGGACCAGTTGTGAAAATGTTTCTATAGTGTGGTCCGGTGGACCCGGAGCGACCCAAATCGAGGGTAAATGATGTTTACTCATGACTGAGGCGTCCCCTGTATTGCTGTCATCATGCATCCCTTCACTGTGTTGGGGATCATCAAAATATAGCCGCAATTTTAACAGTCTGAAGAATCTATGCAAATGCTGTCTTGTCTGGAAAGCATCATATGTTGTGCTGAATCATGCCATGTAATGAGGATCCCAAGAGGCCTCAGATTATACAAAGAACCCAGATTCTTGGACGACAAGGAATATGTAAAAGCATGGAATGAAGTAATATCAAAGTGTTCTTTGGACCTGATGCTGCTAACAGTAGACAAATTAAACAGGCTAATCACGGATCAACAGGATGAACTCACAGCGGCACAGAATAATTTGAGGATAATGCCCACTCAGGAATTTGATCAACAGTTTAAACAGCACGAGGATCAAATGAAAAAATATATGCAAGAGATCCGGGCCCAGAAGGTGGCAAAATTTAAACGAGATGAGATGGACTACACCAAGGGATACATCTTCCCTTGCATGGATATGGGCAAAAAACCTCGCAGAAACAAAAGAGTCGCATTTAATACCTCAAGTGGGTCATCTACTACTACTACTACTTAACATTTCTAGAGCGCTACTAGGGTTACGCAGCGCAATACAATTTAACAAAGAGAGACAGTCCCTGCTCAAAGAGCTTATAATCTAATAGACAAGTGAACGGTCGGTCCGATAGGGGCAGTCAAATTGGGGCAGTCTGGATTCACTGAACGGTAAGGGTTAGGTGCCGAACGCAGCATTGAAAAGGTGGGCTTTAAGCAAAGACTTGAAGACGGGCAGGGAGGGGGCTTGGTGTAAGGGCTCAGGAAGGTTGTTCCAAGCATAGGGTGAGGCGAGGCAGAATGAGCGGAGCCTGGAGTTGGCGGTGGTGGAGAAGGGTACTGAGAGGAGGGATTTATCCTGTGAATGGAGGTTACGGGCGGGAACGTAAGGGGAGATGAGGGTAGAAAGATAGAGAAGGGCAGCAGACTGAGTGCATTTGTAGGTAAGAAGGAGAAGCTTGAATTGAATGCGGTATCTGATCGGAAGCCAGTGAAGTGACCTGAGGAAAGGGGTGATATGAGTATATCGGTTCTGGCGGAATATGAGACGTGCAGCAGAGTTCTGAACAGATTGAAGGGGGGATAGATGGCTAAGTGGGAGGCCGGTGAGGAGTAAGTTGCAGTAGTCCAGGCGAGAGGTAATGAGAGCGTGGACGAGAGTTCGGGTGGTGTGTTCAGAGAGGAAAGGACGAATTTTGCTGATGTTAAAGAGGAAGAAACGACAGGTCTTGGCTATCTGCTGGATATGCGCAGAGAAGGAGAGAGGAGTCAAAGATGACTCCGAGGTTGCGGGCAGCTGAGACAGGGAGGATGAGGGTGTTATCAACTGAGATAGAAAGTGGAGGAAGAGGGGACGTGGGCTTAGGTGGAAAGACGATAAGCTCGGTCTTGGACATGTTCAGTTTCAGGTGGCGGTTGGTCATCCAGGCAGCAATGTCGGATAAGCAGGCTGATACCTTTGCCTGGGTCTCAGCGGTGATGACTGGTGTGGAGAGATACAGTTGGGTGTCATCAGCACAGAGATGATACTGGAAACCATGAGATGAGATCAAGGAGCCCAGGGAAGAGGTGTAGATTGAGAAGAGAAGGTGTCCAAGTACAGATCCCTGGGGAACACCAACAGATAAGAGGATGGGGTGGAGGAAGATCCATGAGAGTGAACTTTGAAGGTGTGGTGGGAGAGATAGGAGGAGAACCAGGAGAGGACAGAGCCCTGGAACCCAAATGAGGACAGTGTGGCAAGAAGTAAGTCATGATTGACAGTGTCAAAAGCGGCGGATAGATCGAGGAGGATGACGATGGAGTAGTGGTTTCTGGATTTGGCAAGGAACAGGTCATTACAGACTTTAGAGAGTGCTGTTTCTGTCGAGTGAAGAGGGCGAAAACCGGATTGAAGCGGATCGAGGATGGCATGAGAGGAGAGAAAATCAAGGCAGCGGCTGTGGACTGCGTGCTCAAGTATCTTGGAGAGGAAGGGTAGGAGGGAGATGGGGCGGTAGTTGGAGGGACAGGTAGGGTCTAGTGATGGTTTTTTGAGGAGTGGCGTGACTACGGCATGCTTGAAGGTGTCGGGGACAGTTGCAGTGGAGAGAGAGAGGTTGAGGATATGACAGATGGAGGGGGTGATAGTAGGAGAGATGGTGTTAAGTAAGTTGGTGGGGATGGGATCAGAGGAACAAGTGGTGCATTTTGAGGAGGAAAGAAGGCGGGCGGTTTCCTCCTCGGAGATATCAGGAAAGGAGGAGAAGGAGGTCTGGGTTGGCTGGTTGAGGGAGAGGGTTGAAGGGTGAAGAGGAGGAAGTGGCTTGGTAGTGAACTCAAGGTTGATCTTTTGCACCTTGTCGTGGAAGTAGTCAGCCAGTGATTGAGGAGAGAGTGAAGGGGGGGTGGGATGATAATGATTCAGCACAACATGAGAGTCAAGTAACTGATATCAATGAATTACAGCAGACTTATTTACTGAATAATCAACCTCCCGCTCAGCCAATACCCGAGCATGTTCCTCCAAAGCTTGTAAGACCCATGCCCCAAAAAGTGAACAGTAGTGTTTAACCTGTCTACCAAACAACTCACGCAAGTTCAAGGGGAAGTGTTAAGCTTAGGGCTATCGTTCGTACCCACTCACAGATATGATGCTTTCCAGACAAGACAGCATTTGCATAGATTCTTCAGACTGTTAAAATTGCAGCTATATTTTGATGATCCCCAACAAAGTGAAGGGACGCATGATGACAGCAACACAGGGGACACCTCATTCATGAATAAACATCATTTACCCTCGATTTGGGTCCCTCCGGGTCCACCAGACCACACTATAGAAACATTTTCACAACTGGTCCTAAGAGATGTAGAAGCACTGGAACAAAATCAGCTCAGACAATTTAACAATCTAACCAAGGAACAGTGGCGGGCACTGAAAGACCTTCTACAAGATCATACCTTAGTAATAACTGAGAGCTGACAAAGTGGGACCCCATAGTGATACAGGATAAACAACTATACAGAAGGGAAGCCCAGCGCCAACTGCCCGACAGTGTGTTCTACAGAGCTCTATTGACAGATCCAACAGAGGAGTATCAGCGGGAACTTCGCAGTTCTTTGATTTCAGCAAATCAAAAAGGGATCATTACACTAAGGGAATTCAAATACCTTTACAGACCCCTTCCGATGGTCCCGAGGATATACTTCACTCCAAAAGTACACAAGTCATTACATGACCCCCCAAATAGACCCATAGTGTCGGGAAGACAGTCATTATACAAACCACTTTCACAATATCTGGATCACTTTCTGCAACCCAGTCTGCACAAAACACCTTCATACATCAAGGATTCCACTCATGTAATGCAGATTTTGTCTACAACACAATTCCAAACCAGACATGCGGTATATATGGGTGACGATGGATATCCAAGCCCTTTATACCAATATCCCGCAGGAAGGTGCCATAACTATCTTGGAACATTACATTCATGAATTACAAATTTCAGTAGATAAAAAACGTTTCTTAGTGGACATTGGGCAGTTGGTCCTGCGAAGGAATTATTTCAGCTAGCTTTGAGGGGACGTTCTACCTGCAGACAAAAAGGGTTGCTATGGGGGGGCCACAGTAGCCCCCACATTAGCCAGTTTATACATGGCACAATTTGAAAACAGACATATATATTCTTCCAGATACACAGCACAAATAAAGTTGTGGCGAAGATTCATCGATGATATTCTATTAGTTTGGAGTGGCACGTTAACAGAGTTGGAGGAATTTTTGCATTATATAAATCAATGTGATCCCAACATTATTTTCACATCTATTATTGGGTCTCAGAGTGTGGACTTTCTGGACATACATATTGCTTTCAATCAAAACAAGGTAGTCACGTCACTATTTAGAAAACCCACAGACAGGAACACTACTTTACATTACAACAGTTGTCATCCTCTCCCATTAAAAAATGGAATACCCATGGGACAATTCCTCAGAATTAAACGCTTATGTAGCAAAGAAGATTCATTTAAACAATATGCCTATCAGATGTCCAACAGATTCAAACAGCGTGGACATCCACAAAAAGTAATCAGGCAAGCCAGGAACAGAGCACAAAATGCACAGAGGCAATGGTTATTGACACCTCGAACCATGGAACGCAGGACAGGCAAAATTCTGCAGTGTGTATTGCCCTATTCATCCAAGGACACCAAAATCATCAGCATACTCCACAGACACTGGCCCATTTTACAGCTTCATTCACAGTTAAAAGATAAACCACAGACTGCATTTCAAAGAGCCAGAAACATGGGAGAGATGCTGTCGGTATTTAGAGACACCAAGTCCAAAATAAATTATCAAGGAATGGAGGGGGGTCATACACGCTGCATGAAGTGCATTTATTGCACTAAGTTTATGGAAACCAAATATGTGATCAATCCTGTCACAGGCAATAGATATTACTTGAAACATAGCACTAACTGCAATTCTACACAAGTGGTTTATGCCATACAATGCCCGTGCAAAAAGTGGTATAACGGGCAAACCAAGCGCAAGATCAAACAGCGAGTGGGAGAACACCTCAGTAATTTACGTTTGAAGAAATCAGACACGCCGCTGGTAGCGCATTGGATCACATTAGGACATCAAGAATCAGATCTACAATGTGTAGTATTGACTCGGGCTACATTACGATAGGGGGAAGACATCTCAGCATTGTTAACTCAAATTGAACAAAGATACATATACAGATGGAACACAGTTCAGCCGAATGGGCTCAATAAAGAAATAGAATGGCTGACAGCAGGGTATAATTAGGTAACAAGGACTGACGTCAAAACTAATGGGCAGACTCAGGCCCAGATGCATCAACCATATGTAAAAAAAATCTAAAACGTTAAAGTCCTTAACGAATTTGAAAAAACGAAGCATGCAGCAAAAAACAAGTCGCACATGTTCGGTGCAGTACTGAAAAGTACGTGTCAAAGATTCGTAATCCCCGTCGGTAATCGGCCCCTAAAGCATGCGCAGAGCAGCCAAGCGTTATGCTGGCTGCTCTGCGCATGCCACAAACGTCCAAAACAGCAACAACAACAAAAAAAACAAACAAACAGTGGCTCCCCGCTTCCCTCAGCATAAAATAAAAAATGAACACAAAATCGAAAAAGGATCGGGAGGGGGCAAAGGCGCTCGTCAGAAGTGTCCAGTATGGGCGGCCTTGCCCCCCCGCCCCCCCAAGGTCGCCGCTGCTCCCCGCTTCCGCTCGTATAAAAAAAAAAATTAAAACAAAACTAAAAAGTTTAGCAGCCCCGGTCCCCCTCCCTTCCTGTCTCTCTCTGTACTCCTTCTCCCATAGCTCCGCCTCCTGGCATCCTCCGCCCCCGTGCCCCGCCCCCTGAGCTCGTCGCCGCCGCTCCCCCCTTCTACCGGAACCCCCTCCGCTTTACCAACCCGCGCAGCGCATCTCACCTGTGTGTGAAGGCGTTGCACGGGATGGAACAGCAATTCATTTCACCCTTCAATTCAGACTAAGATCCTTTGAGCAGGGAAATAACTATAGTGCCTGAACAGTAACTTGCCCTGAGCTTGGATTTGGAGAACTGAGTAATTAAATTTAAAATCCAAGCTGCTCAAGCTTCCAAATTACCCGTCTGTGTCATGTCCTAAGATGCTGAGAAAGCATTTGATTTTGTTGAGAGGAAGTATCTTTTTGCTACACTCCACTAGTTGATCTAGATGACGACAAAAATGTTGTATTCGTGCCCATCAGCCAGACTGAATATAGACAGTATTGTTACATCCTCTTTTTCTCTTACTAGAGAAAATAGGGGTGCCCTCTCTCCCCCATACTTTTTAAATTTAGCTTTGGAGCCCTTGCTAATGTGTATTAGATTGCATTCCCAAATCAAAGGTATTAGGGTTGGGCAGATGGAGATAAAGGTGTCTGCCTTTGCAGATGATATATGAACATAAGTATTACCATACTGGGCCAGACCGAAGGTCCATAAAAGCCCAGCATCCTATTTCCAACAGTGGCCAATCCAGGTTACAAGTACCTGGCAAGATCCCAAAACAGTACAATACATTTTATGCTGCTTATCCCAGAAATAAACAGTGGATTTTCCCCAAGTCCATTTTAACAATGGTTTATGGACTTTTCTTTTAGGAAGCTATCCAAACATCTTTTAAACCCCACTAAGCTAACTGCATATACTACATTCTCTGGCAACGAATTCCAGTTTAATTACATGCTGAGTGAAGAAATATTTTCTAAGATTCGTTTTAAAATTACTACTTTGTAACTTCATTGCGTGCCCCCTAGTCCTAGTATTTTTTTAAGAGTAAACAAGCGAGTCATGTCTACCCGTTCCACTCCACTCATTATTTTATAAACCTCTATCATACCTCTCCCTCAGCCGTCTTTTCTCCAAGCTGAAGAGCCCTAGCAGCTTTAGCCTTTCCTCATAGGGAAGTCACCCCATCCCCTTTATCATTTTCATCGCCCTTCTCTGTACCTTTTCTAATTCCACTATATCTTTTTTCAGATGCAGTGACCAGAATTGCACACAATATTCGAGGTGCAGTTGCACTACAGAGCAATACAAAGGCATTATAATGTCCTCATTTTTGTTTTCCATTCCTTTCCTAATAATACCTAATATTCTATTTGCTTTCTTAGACACCGCCAAACACTAAGCAAAGTTCTTCTCTATGTATCCTACCCAACTATTACTATTCCATACATTTTGCAATTGCTTCAATCTTTTGGCAAACTTTCAGGATACTCATCAAATTGGGATAAGACTGAAGTGTTACCTCTTACTCTTTATTGCACTAAGGACATGATTACTTCTCACAGTCTTACATGGTGTGCGTCTGACATCAAATATTTAGGTATCAAATTCAAGCCCATGTGCAAAGATACATTGGCTCATAATATTTAGATACTTTTGCTTTGGGTACGAGAACTTTGAAGTATCCGATCGCCTCTCTGGCTTACTTTGAAGGAAGAAACGCAATGAGACTGAGGTGGAAGAAGAGGCTGAAATCTACAGGACGGTGAAAGTAGTAGCCCGACACCACCTCCACGGCCAACTAGGCGAGGAGCATGGGTATATGTGGATGTTTAAACATATTAATAAATTACTCACAAATTTCCTATGGCTCTCCAAACTGTCCAGAATATCCCTCAGTAAACTAAAGCGACTAAGAGTCAGGGGGTCTGAATTTTCCAATTTTGCGCTGTATGCTCAAGCTGCTGTCCTTAGAGCTGCATGTTATAGGTTGCAGATGAAGATATCCCTTGCTGGCTTAATTTGGAATGCCATTTGGCTACCCCATTTGCACTTACAGACCTTATGGAGAAAGAAAGGTACATTAGACCTAAGAGTTCATTGTAAAAGTTATTTCAGGCCCAATTTAATGTGGCATTACAAAAGGCAAAGACAACCTATTTTAGTGATCTTATTGTACAGAATGTACATCTTGCTAAGAACTATACTATTGTGTGAGAATTAAGTGAGGGCCCGGTCTTTATTCAGGTGCCTAGACCCTCAGTAGAAGATCTTGCCTCATTTTTTGTTAGTAAAGTAAATGCCTTATGAGGCACAGGAGGGTTGTTGAATCGTGATTCTGGAGATCGAGAGGATGTTAGTTGGACTACCTTTACACCTTTAACTTTGGATTATTTGAAGACACTTATTGGACAGGTTCATAAAATAAATCTGGATTTTGGATTTAATGCAGGCTAGTTGATTAATGTGATTGCCTTGGGCTGATAACTCTGTTGTTGACTCTGTTTGATCAAAGTCTAACGAAGGGTGTTATAACCTGTGATTGGAAACATACTGTGGTCCATCCAGTTCTGAAATGTAAACCTTTAGATCCTTTGAAATCAGAACATTATAGGCTGATTGTTAATCTAGGGTTATTGATGAAATTATTAAAGAAAGTGGTGGTACATCAATTGACGGATTGTGTGGAAGAGCATGCTTTATTGCACCCTAGGCAAGCGGCTTTTCGTAAGAGATAAAGCACTGAAAATAATTTAGTTGCTTTGTTGAATGAAATGTGTTGGATCCTGGACTCTGGAGATATAGCTTTAGTACTGTCATTGGACTTAGCATCAGCTTTTGATGTTATTGACCACTCCTTGCTGTTGGACCGATTACGAGCACTAGAGTCTGGTTTTGGCCACACCCTCTCCCTGCGCGGAGAAAGAGAGAGGGGGAGAGACAAAGACTTGGCTCAAGGGATGACTTCCTCAGCTGAGAGGTGCCCAGCTCTACCACCGGCTGCCTTTCAGGTGCTGTGGAGGACTTGCAGCTCATTTGCATATCCTTTACAGCCTTCTCCAGGGTGACTCCCAGGTCCACTCCGATCCACTCAGGGCCTCCGCTCTTGGTGCCCAGCGCTCCCATCAGGCGCTGTGGAGGACTTGCAGCCCTTCTGCATTTCCTCACAGCTGTATCTGGGGTGACTCCCAGGTCCACCCCAATCTTCCCAGGGCCCTCGCTCCAAGTGCCAGGGTTTCCAGGTGCTTTTTGGCTAGGATCACGCGACCCTCAGGGGGAGGAATGCTGGCTTCGGCCTAACCCCTGGTAAGCCTTCCTCAGCTAAGAGGTGCCCAGCTCTACCACCAGCTGCCTTTCAGGTGCTGTGGAGGACTTGCAGCTCATCTGCATATCCTTTACAGCCTTCTCCGGGGTGACTCCCAGGTCCACTCGGATCCACTCAGGCCTCCACTCTTAGTGCCGCGCGCCGTTCATTTTTCTCTTTGCATCTATTTTCTGCCAGTCACTACTGACCTCACCCAATTATACCTAATTCTGAATCACGCTATGGCCCCTATACACATCACCTCACCTTCTCTCCTACCCTCTTCCTCCCTCTTAGCTTTTAATCTTCATCTCTTTTTTTCCTTCCATTTTGCCTTCTCCATTCCACCTAAATACCTCTCACCTTCGACACCTTCATGGCCACACCTCTCCTACTCTCCTCCGCTCTCTTTTACTCCTTCTCTTACTCTCAGCTGGTGACATCAATCCCAATCCTGGCCCTCCTCACCAACTATTATCCCAACTCTACAGATCTCACCGTGACCTCTCTAACCTCATCACTATTCCTCTACTCCCCTCCTCTTCTCTATCCTTCTCTTGCGCCCTTTGGAATGCCCGCTCTATCTGCAACAAACTCCCATATGTTCATGACCTCTTTATCTCACGTCACCTCCATATGCTCGCCATAACAGAAACCTGGCTCTGCCCTGATGACTCTGCTTCAGTCGCAGCCCTCTGCCATGGCAGTTCTCTTTTTTCACATACTCCTCGCCCTACTGGCCGTGGGGGCGGTGTTGGATTACTTCTCTCTCCCTCCTCCAGATTTCAACCCCTTCTTCCACCTCAATCTCACTGTTTTTCCTCCTTTGAAGTCCACTCTATCCACCTTTTCTCTCCTCTGCCTCTTCGAATAGCGGTCATTTATCGTCCCCCTGATAAGCCCCTTTCATCCTTTCTCAGTGACTTTGATGCCTGGCTTGCCTTCTTCCATGATCCTTCCTCCCCCTCTCTCATCCTTGGTGACTTTAATATTCCTGCTAATGATCCTTCTAACTCTTATATTTCCAAGTTAATCGCTTTAACATCCTCCTTTAATCTCCAACTATGCTCCACCTCCCCCACTCATCAAAATGGTCACTGTCTTGATCTTATCCTCTCCTCCAACTGTTCACCCTCTAGTTTCCTTGCCTCTGATCTTACCCTCTCTGATCACCATCTTATAACTTTCACACTTAAATCTCCTCCCTCCCAGTCACGTCCGATCTTATCTAATTTATCTAGGAATCTTCACGATATTGACCCTTCATCTCTATCTCCCATGTTTCAAACCTCCTCTCTACTGTGGCACCATCCACATCTGTCAACGAGGCTGTTTCTTTTTACAACAATATTCTATCATCTGCCTTAGACACTCTTGCACCTTTGATGACCCGCCCTATAAGGCGTACAAAACCCCAACCTTGGATGATTTCTAATATCAGCTACCTACGTTCCTGTACCCGCTCCGCCGAACGCCTCTGGCGGAAATCTCGGGCCCTTGCTGATTTCTTACACTTTAAGTTCATGCTGACCTCCTTTCAATCTGCTCTTTTATGCGCCAAACAGGATTATTATATCCAACTGACTAACTCTCTTGGCTCTAACCCTAGACTTCTCTTCACCACATTGAACTCTCTCCTCAAGGTGCCCCCTCCCCCAACTCCCCCTTCATTATCTCCTCAGACCCTTGCTGAATTCTTTCACGACAAGGTTCAAAAGATAAACCTTGCATTCTCTACCTCGCCACCTCTCCCTCCACTAGTCTTTTCCCCTCTCTCTCCTTCCCCTCATTCCCTTTCCTCCTTTCCTGAAGTTACTATTGAGAAACTCCTTTCTTCCTCAAAATGTACCACCTGTTCCTCTGATCCCATTCCTACCCACCTTCTTAATGCCATCTCTCCTGCTCTTATTCCTTTTATCTGTCACATTCTCAACCTCTCACTTTCCACTGCGACTGTCCCTGCTGCCTTTAAACATGCTGTGGTCACACCTCTCCTTAAGAAGCCTTCACTCAACCCTACTTGTCCCTCTAATTACCGACCCATCTCCCTCCTTCCCTTTCTCTCCAAATTACTTGAGCGTGCTGTTCACCGCCGCTGCCTTGATTTTCTCTCCTCATATGCTATTCTTGACCCACTACAATCTGGTTTTCGCCCTCTCCACTCAACTGAAACTGCGCTTACTAAAGTCTCCAATGACCTATTACTGGCTAAATCCAGAGGTCAATATTCCATCCTCATTCTTCTTGATCTTTCCGCTGCTTTTGACACTGTCGATCACAGCATACTTCTCGATACCCTGTCCTCACTTGGATTCCAGGGCTCTGTCCTTTCCTGGTTCTCTTCCTACCTCTCCCTCCGCACCTTTAGTGTTCACTCTGGTGGATCCTCCTCTTCTACTTCTATCCCTCTGCCTGTCGGCGTACCTCAGGGTTCTGTTCTTGGTCCCCTCCTCTTTTCTATCTACACTTCTTCCCTTGCTTCATTAATCTCATCCCATGGCTTTTCCTACCATCTCTATGCTGATGACTCCCAAATCTACCTTTCTACCCCTGATATCTCACCTTGCATCCAAACCAAAGTTTCAGCGTGCTTGTCTGACATTGCTGTCTGGATGTCTCAACGCCACCTGAAATTAAATATGACCAAAACCGAGCTTCTCATTCCCCCCCCTCCCCCTCCCAAACCCACCTCCCCCTTCCCCCGTTTTCTATTTCTGTTGATGGCTCTCTCATTCTCCCTGTCTCCTCAGCTCGAAACCTTAGGGTTATCTTTGACTCTTCTCTCTCCTTCTCTGCTCATATCCAGCAGACCGCCAAGACCTGTTGTTTCTTTACAACATCCATAAAATCCGCCCCTTTCTTTCTGAGCACTCTACCAAAACCCTCATCCACACCCTTGTCACCTCTCGTTTGGACTACTGTAATCTGCTTCTTGCTGTCCTCCCACTTAGTCACCTCTCCCCTCTCCAGTCAGTTCAAAACTCTGCTGTCTGTCTCATCTTCCGCCAGAGTCGCTTTACTCATACAACCCCTCTCCTCAAGTCACTTCACTGGCTCCCTATCCGTTTTCGCATCCTGTTCAAACTTCTTCTACTAACCTATAAATGTACTCACTCTGCTGCTCCCCAGTATCTCTCCACACTCGTCCTTCCCTACACCCCCTCCCTTGCACTCCGTTCCCTGGATAAAGCCTTCTTATCTGTTCCCTTCTCCACTACTGCCAACTCCAGACTTCGCTCCTTCTGTCTTGCTGCGCTCTATGCCTGGAATAGACTTCCTGAGCCCCTACGTCTTGCCCCATCCTTGACCATCTTTAAATCTAGATTGAAAGCCCACCTCTTTAACATTGCTTTTGACTCGTAATCACTTGTATTCACTCGCCTCCACCTACCCTCCTCTTTCCTCTACACATTAATTGATTTGTTTGCTTTATTTTTTGTCTACTAGATTGTAAGCTCTTTGAGCAGGGACTGTCTTTCTTCTATGTTTGTGCAGCTCTGCGTACGCTTTGTAGCGCTATAGAGATGCTAAATAGTAGTAGTACTATGGGGATATATGGATGAAGACTTTTTGGTACCTGTTTTATGCTTTATGTCACAATTAGATTATGTGAATGCAGTCCTAGTTGGTTTACCTCAGTGTTGCCTGAGGAAGCTTCAGACATTGCAAAATAAGGCTATTCATGTTAGGCAGAATGGCTCATCAGGACTCATGTTACTCCACTTTGTCCAATATCACTGGTTGCCCATTTACTATAGACTGCAAATCAAATTATTAGCTTTGACCCATAAGACCTATCATAAACATACTCCATCGCTAATTGCATCACTGATACATGCTTATTCACCACATTGGGATTTGCGTTCTGGGGATTCTTCGTTTAGTGGTATCTGGGATTAAGGAAGCTGTTTGAGTATTACATGTGAACGGGCCTTTTTTTTGTCATTGCCCCTGCTTTTTATAACAAGATTCCTACAGCTCTAAGAGCGGAGAGTAGTTCCGCATTTTCAGGCTGTTAGTTGGGAGAGTAATTGAATAGGATTTTTTAATTTTTAATATAGTAACACAGTAGATGACGGCAGAGAAAGGCCTGTACAGTCCCATCCAGTTTGCCCAACATGATAAATTCATATGCGCTACGTTATGTGTATACCTAACTTTGATTTGTGTCTGCCATTTTCAGGGTACAGACCGTAGAAGTCTGCCCAGCACTAGCCCCACCTCCCAACCACTAGCCCCGCCTCCCCCCATCGGCTCTGCCACCCAATCTCCGCTAAGTTTCTGAAGATCCATTCTTTCTGAACAGGATTCCTTTATGTTTATCCCACACATTTTTGAATTCCGTTACCCTTTTCATCTCAACCACCTCCCGCGGGAGGGCATTCCAAGCATCCACCACTCTCTCCATGAAAAAAATACTTCCTGACATTTTTTCTTGAGTCTGCTCCCCTTCAATCTCATTTCATGTCTTCTAGTTCTACCGCCTTCGCATCTCCGGAAAAGATTTGTTTGCGGATTAATACCTTTCAAACATTTGAACGTCTCTATCATATCACCCCTGTTTCTCCTTTCCTCCAGAGCATACATGTTCAGGTCAGCAAGTCTCTCCTCATACATCTTGTAACGCAAATCCCATACCTTTTTTGTAGCTTTTCTTTGCACTACTTCAATTCTTTTTACATCCTTAGCAAGATACTGCCTCCAAAACTGAACACAATATTTCAACAACTTATACAGGGGCATTAAAACCTCTTTTCTTCTGCTGGTCACACCTCTCTCTATACAGCCTAGCAACCTTCTAGCTACAGCTACCGCCTTGTCACAGTGTTTCGTCACCTTCAGATCCTCAGATATTATCACCCCAAGATCCCTCTCCCCGTCTGTACATATCAGACTCTCACCGCCTAACACATATGTCTCCCGTGGATTTCTACTCCTTAAGTGCATCACTTTGCATTTTGTACATGTCGAGTGTTATGAGCTTTCCTATAATCATTGTAGTTCTTTTCTTATCTTTTAATTTATTTTATATATTTTATTGTAAACCACTTTGATATTGGATGTAATGCAGTATATTAAGCCTAATAAAACTATAAACTAATAGGAATCACAGAAATAGCAGTTGCTCAACACTGGATAGTCATGAAGGGAACCCTCGAAAATTTACTTCATCGAGACCAGACTTACTCCACCTCCCTCCTAGCTCATCTAGATGCCCTGTTGTGGGGGAATCCCAGGATTTGTATAGATAACTATCTGGTTTATTGGCCGGTATGGGTTGGGCAGGAATTTGGAGACTGAGGGATACTGTATGGTACTAGGTATGGGTTGGGCAGGAATTTGGAGACTGAGGGATACTGTATGGTACTAGGTTTCGGCTGTTTATTGAATTGAAAACTATTCTTGGTCTCTCCTCTCATCAGGCAATTTACATATCTCCAACTGAGACAAATTTTGCTCAAAATGTATAGGTGTTCAATGTCGGCTCTCCGGGATTCAGAACCAATACTAATGTTGCTTTAATCTTTGGGATCTACCAAGCATGTTATCTCTAATCTCTATAAACATTTTCTTACATCTCACTGTAGAAATCCACTACCTATCCAAATTCATCGAGAGTCAGAAGTGAACGTTACACTTACCTCGTCACAATGGTCTCATTTCTGGCTTCAGATTAATCATCCTCTGTGCTCAGTTCCCATTTTACAATCAATCACTTTATTTTGTTTTTTTTTATAAAACAGTTTGGACACCAGTCAAGCAGCATGTTGCCAACTCAGACTCTTCTTCATTGTGCTGGAGATGTATGAGCAGTATGGGAACCTTTAAACATAAGATTTATAACTGTACCTATCTTACCACCTATTGGTCTGAAGTTTGGAATATAATTGGTAAAATCCTTCCGATTTGGAGATCCCTTTCCTATTATAATCTTGTGCTCAGTGATGGTTGATATGGCTCTTATCGAAGATCAACAACACCTTTTAGATGTCATGCTTACGATGGCTCTCAAAATAGTTCTAACACATTGGAAAACTTCTTCCCAGATATTGCTACATCACTGGTGGAATGATATGAGAAATTGCTACTTATGAATCGTAGTGGAGGAGTGGCCTAGTGGTTAGGGTGGTGGACTTTGGTCCTGGGGAACTGAGTTCGATTCCCGGCACAGGCAGCTCCTTGTGACTCTGGGCAAGTCACTTAACCCTCCATTGCCCGCCGCATTGAGCCTGCCATGAGTGGGAAAGCGTGGGGTACAAATGTAACAAAAATAAAATAAATAAAAAAAATCTTGTTGAGAAGATTTGTGCAGTTTCTAAGCATCATGCTATTTGGTCTCCATGGTCATACTTTCAACAGACATAATGGACTTATTACTTCAACCACTTAATCGTACAACTATTTTAGATCTTTGTTACTCTGTACAGTGTTACTAGAATTTGTCTAGAGTACATCCTCTGGATCGCTCTTTTGGCTTGTATGATTTTCCTGTTGACAGTAAGGACCTGTTGCCCGGGTTTGTATGTATGTGTTTCTTACTGAAAATCTAATAAAATAAACCAGAACTAAATTTAAAATCCAAATCCATAGTGGAAATCCATCACACCCTTAGGGAAGTACACAGCATCACTCTAGTATGCTAATTTATGACTACAAGTTGGATAAGTTACTAGGGTCTGAAGCTACATTGATATGCAGAAGTCTGGATTAAGCAGCTCTTAATGCTGTTTTGAAGTTTGGTATGCATTATTTTTTTTACTTGTGTAAAGTGGTGTGGTAGCCATGTTAGTCCATTTTTAAAGGTAATAAATAGAAATAAAACAAAACAGAGAAAATACTAAAAAAGAATTTTTAAGACAATTCAGGAATGTAGGACCTTAGAAGTCAAAATGATGAAATATTTTGACACCCACTAGAAACGACTTAAAGTTCTATGTTTTCTATCCCACTTCAAACCATACAATTATACTGCTTTGTCACCCTCTTATCACCCATCTATCTCTCCCTGTCTTTCACCCACCTAGCTCTCTGATTCTCAACGAACCCACCCAACCCTCTTCCTGTGAGACTATTCTGATACATTCCAACATTTGCTTATTTCTGATATGAAGATGTTACTTTGAAAGCTAATCAAAAAAAATGTATTGTTAGTCCAATAAAAAAAAGTATCATCTTATTTTCTTTTCTATGACTTGGTTTTATTTTTACAAAACTATAGATGTTATAGTGGATCATACATTTTCTGTTTCAGTGTTCACTCCTCTTTCATATGCAACACATTTTTGTACGTTGGACATGCACTCATATTGTCCACTGCTTAGAAAATAGTAAATTTAAGCAGGATTGGATTCTGCAGCAAAAGTGGATCCAACTTCAGTCAGTTACACAATTCTGATTGCAAGCTCACCTCACCTAAACTACTTAGGAAGTGGTTTGACAACAGTGGAGCGGCAGCTTCTTCATCTGCGGTTGATAGAAGATGCCTGAAATGTGGAATGAAGTGATGTAAAACAAGAAGCTGTTGTTGACAGAGGCAGAGAGAATGTACAGGTTCAAGTGAGCAAAGTACTCAAAATGGATTTGCCAGATGTGGGAAAAGATACTTTTCAGTGACAACAGCAGTTCCTACCTCTTTGAAGATCAGCCTTGCGCATATGCAAGGCGATTTCTAGATGAAGAAAGCAAGCCAGGGTGTTTGAATGTGTCTGCCAAATATCTATTGAAGATCATGGCTTAGGGTTGCATTACAGCAAGTGGTGTTGCAACAGTCAACGGCATGGCAACAGAAAACTACACAGTTTACAGTGGAGGGTTAAAACAAACCCAAAACTATGCATACAAAGCCTACAAAAAAAATCAAAACAAATATATGTATACAAATTGTATTTTTTTTTATATAAAATCCTTAATATTGTATAGCAATCCAAAAAGCCCATCCTACAAGCTTAACAATGCCATGTTTCAGCATGCACCTGCATCAGGAGTGCAGAACTGTTAAGGGCACCAATATGAACTTATATAACATACATAAAAGAAGACAAATTAAATATATTTAAATACAATACTACTACCAATAGAGCCACTTAAGGAGTTTTCACCTTTTGAAGAAATTTGTTTATATTATATTGTTCAGAGACTATTCATGAGGCCACAACACACAAAAATCCATCTGCCAACTGTGGTCGTCTGGTACGTATATTAAGATTACTTTTATGGCCTCCACCTGATCCCAGATTCTGGATGATCACTCACACAGGAATAAGGACCCTGTACCAACTTGCTTGTTGATATAGTGCATTGTCACTTGGCTGGTTGTCTGAACTAAGACAGACTTCCCTTAAAGATATACTAAAGAAATGTTAAAGGCATCATATGTTATCCTCAGTTTTATAAGATTTATGTTACTTCTCTTTCATGGACCAGGCACTAAGTGCAACTTTTGTTGAGATATCCTCTCCAACACAAGTTGGAAGCATTTGTATTAAGAGTTTGTGAAACAGAAAACCTTTCAGAAGACGGAACTGAACAAACCACCAATGAGAGGAATGAAGTTAAAGAGAACGATGGAATTTCTGAGAAAGGGAGTGTGTGGACTGAGTTCATTGCCATTATATCTTCTACTACCGTCCTCAAGTGTAGATGAGCAAACCAAACTGCATGTACCACCGTTGCCATGAGAGCAAGCGTCTTCATGTAAGATCTTGTCATATTTATGCCAGAGGTAAATGTTTTGAAAGAACTTAGCAGGTGTCAATTAAGACAGCTCTCACTTTTACTGTACTCAGCCAAGTTCCTATGAAAGCTACTTTCATGGCCAAAACGTGACTTATTTTTGCTAATTTATAAGAAAAACTAAGCTCTGCTTGAGGTTGCAGCTTATAAGACCTGGTTTGCTGCTATCAGCCAGTCATTTTGATACAGAAAAACCTGTATCTCCTATTTTCCAAGACATGCTACAACTTCTAAGGACTTAGTAAAAAATGTGCTACTATGATGCCAGTTGGTAGCACCTTATATAGACAGTGCAGAAGCTCTGGTGAAACAATTATTTAAGCATCCTTGATGTCTGACAAACACAGTTAGTCTCCTTGTTGAAGAAAAGGAAGAACAGATTGGCTCCTGCTTCCTCTCCTTTCTCCTCTAGAAGATCCTCCTCTTGAGGACTTATCGTAGGTGCTTTTGCCTCCTGAATTTGATTGCCTGTGTCTTATTTAACAATGACGTTCCATTTCCTGGCACATGTTGCTTTTCTGGTTTTTTTTTAGTTCTATTTTTAAATTATAAATCTCTTGGATGCAATTGCAAAAACCAAATAAACCATAAACCAAAGGAAAACTGTTAAGGTCTAAGCATCTTGGGTTAATCTTATGAAGCCTGAGGAAACTGAAGGCACATCCCTGATTCGTCATCTTCAATACCCATCAGTCTGCTGAAAATATTTAGCCTTCTTCCCACTGGAAGAGAAACTATGCAACCTTAACAGAGACTAATTATACCAAATGGCCTGTAAAGGAACTGATACACTTTTTTTAGAATTTTGTTTTAGCTGATAGAAGCAAATTAAATTGTGAGGTCCGAAGAGGTCTAATCTTGCAACTCTTGAATGGTTTTGCACTTGAGGCACTTTAGCATATTTCACACAATTTGGGACATCATGGTCCATTATCGAACAAAAATAGCCTCCAGATACTCACCAGAAGTGTTATCATCCCACATGTGCAGTTTTTAAAATCCATGGGTATGTCAAAAAATGGTTTGCTAGGTTAAACTTTAGAATGGGAAGAATAAAAAATAACTTATGGAAGGAGAGTGGGCTAGACTCAGGAAAAGAGAAAATAAAAAAGAAAGCAATTTAGCAGCAAGTCAAAAACTGGAGAAATGTGGAGGACTGAACTACAAGTTATGCTGTGAAGCACATTGTAAAATGGCACTGGTATGTGGTTGTATCTTTAAATATGATTTTTTTTATATACAAAAAATTATGAATTATGTCAATTTTGTAACACAATGTTATTGATTTCTTAGAGCTGATACACCCTTGAAACAGATTTACAAAACAGGTCTATGTTGGGTGTTTTATCCAAATAACTTTTTTAATCAACTACAAGATCAATTTTCCTCTGGTTTGTTACAGATCATGCCATGAAAATGACCTGAAAATTGCTCTCCACAGAAGAAATCTGTGAAGCCTGAGGAATGCTGTACAGCCATGGGAACTGCTGGCCATACCAAATAGTGTTTACCAACATCTTTTAGGAAAGCTTTACAAAGTGTCTCATCAGTGATGACATCACTTAACATATGTGATGGTGACAAGCTTGCCTTTCAGAGAACAGGTTTAAAAGAGCAAGTTATTTCAAACATAAGAAACACACACAGATAGAATTTTAAAAATGATGTTACTACTATTTGTAAAACTGACCTGTAATACCTTTCCCACACAGTACAAAAATTATGCCTTTGAATATTATGCTTTTACTATAACTTTCTGAAATGAAAGTTTTTGGATGTCATTTGTACTGATATTTATGCACAGTTTTCCTATATAATTGAAGATTTAATCTGGACCCTTTAAATATAAGATTATCTTTTGATAGGTAGAACACTGATTGACTCTGCCTTCACACCCTTGGTAAGGACTGATGACTATAACTCTGGAAGTTTTCTATTTTAAGAGGCTGATTTTAATATGATGGTTCAATATAATTTTGAATTAACAAGTTTACTGAATGCATTTTGGACATGGCTGCTTTGATTTTACTATAACTAGGGCAATTCTGTGTTTCAAGTCAAACATTCTTAATGCTGGTATTTGGAAAGGCTTTCTTTTAGCCATCTGTGTTCAAATTGGAAAGTTTGTTATTACATTACTATTTTAGCCAGGAATACAGCACCATAATTTTCAGAAATATATACAGAATATTTATTCATGTTTATTTCTATAAAAAGCTAACTGCTTTGAACAAAACCATAATTTCATAGAAAAAAATGAAGATACATTATGATTATACCTGTCTTTGTGCATCATCAAAGATCTCAGGTGTTGGATCCTCATTGTTCAACATGTATTCCAGTTTTGCTAACAGGTAGTCATCAATGACAACCCTTGGAGATGCCTGTCAAACAAAAGGAGAAATTAGATCTTACCTACTAATTTTATTTCCTTTAGTCGCTCCAGACCATTCCTAATGAGTGGGTAATAAGCCCTACTACCAGCAGATGAGGAGACTGAGTACTACTAAAGGCTTACATATATTACTCCCTGTGCAATCCTGCCCCCCTTCAGTATTTCTACTGACAAAGCTAAAATGACGGTAAGCGAACAACAGAGCCCCCCTGCTACAACAGTCCACAGGGAAAGAACAAGGAGCAACCACTACACAAATGGACTAGACTGCCTGTCTGAAAATTAGCCTGGGACCAGGCCACAGAACACCAGGAACTGCAAGGTGCCTTGCACCAGCGCGGCAAGCCCGCCTCTGCCTCCTTTGTTTCCATGTCTATGTGTAGCATTTTTTTTTAAATATAAATCCCAACTCATTCCTCTCACATCAGCCATACAGAGAGATCACCCAAGTGTCCAGCCCAGATTCCAACTATCTACATCCCGTTCAAACATGATTTAAAGGAAATCACCAATGACATGAACCAAAGCTTCCATATCATGCATTCATGGGCAGATGAATTTCAGCTGAAACTTAAAAAAAACACAATGTCTTATACTCACCTCACAACAAGAGCAAATTCACCACCATAAACACACCAAACTTGTCCCTTCCCGTTTCAGACAGCCTGAAAATTCTTGGAGTCACCATTGATCGAAATCTTACACTTGAAAGTCATGTGAAAAATACAACCAAGAAGATGTTCCACTCAATGTGGAAACTTAAAACTTAAAAGAGTAAGACCTTTCTTCCCAAGGACCATCTTTCGCAACCTGGTACAGTCAATGGTGCTGAGTCACCTAGATTACTGCAATGCACTCTACGCTGGTTGTAAAGAGCAATTCATCAAGAAACTTCAAACTGCCCAGAACACTGCAGCCAGACTCATATTTGGAAAAATAAAATATGAAAGTGCAAAACCCCTAAGAGAAAAGCTACACTGGCTTCCACTCAAAGAACGTATTGCGTTCAAATTATGCACTCTAGTTCATAAAATCATTTCGCGGAGATGCCCCAGCCTACATGTTAGACCTGGTAGACTTGCCACCCAGGAACGCTAAAAGATCATCCCGCACATTCCTTAATCTTCACTTCCCCAGCTGTAGAGGTCTAAAATGCAGACTAACGCATGCGTCAAGCTTTTCTTACCTGAGTACGCAGTTATGGAACTCATTGAGGCTTAACCTAAAAACTATTTACGAGCTAATTTTCATAAATCTCTGAAGACCTACCTCTTCAACAAGGCATACCACAATGTTCAATAATTGTAAATGTAACACATCTCCACTTTACCTATATTTGGAACTGTTTTCTTCTTATATCTGTTTGCTTAATTTTATTATATCATACATGTTCTCTATGTAACACTAATTGTCATCTTCTAATCTGGAATGGTGAATGCCATTAACGGTAAACTGTAAGCCACATTGAGCCTGCAAATAGGTGGGAAAATGTGGGATACAAATGCAACAAATAAATAAATAAATAAATAAAAACTATGGCGACACCCCAGCTGGATCCGTGCGAACAGGATGAGACCCAAATTCAGGAGAGTTTGGGAATGGTCTGGAGTGACTCAAGGTAAGATCTAATTTCTCCTTCCTTAGCGTCTGCTCCAAACCATTCTCAACGAGCGGAAAGTATCAGAGCAGTACCTAACGAGGGAGGGAAACAGACAAAACCTGAGCCAGCACTGTAGCCCCAAAGTCTGCCTACCAAAGAACCTGCATATCCAATCTGTAATGCTTCACAAAAGAATGCAGGGATGACCATGTAGCCGCCCTGCAAATATCCAGAATCAGAACAAAGGTACGCTCCGCCCATGATATGGACTGAGCACGAGAGGAATGCGCCATCAACAGAAGAAATGGGGTCCTTGATCCAGCAGGCCAGCACGCCTTTAGAAGTGGCCTCACCTCGCTACTCTCCTGCAAACAAGACAAACAGACGATCCAACCTACAAAACTCCTCAGTGTGGCGCAGTGGAGGGCCCTCCTTACATCCAACCAATAGAAAACCCAAATCTTCCCTGTGAAACACCAGCAGTCTGATTCAGGTGAAAAGAAGAAATCACCTTCAGAACAAATGAAGGTACCGGGCAGAGAACTACACGAAAGAGCTTTCTACAGGACAGGGCCTGCAACTCGGACACCCGATGCGCAGATGTAATAGCCACCAAGACAACCATCTTCAGGGATAGATCTTTCAGAGTAGCCAAGGACAAAGGCTCAAAGGACGACCTCACCAAGGCCGCCAAAACAAGAGCCAACCCCCACAGTGGCACTACCTCTCAATACAGAGGATGCAAGTGCTTAACCTCCTGAAGGGACTGCGCCACATCCAGATGAAGATCCACTGAATGACCCTGCATCAGCTTCCGGAAGGCCGTAAAGGCTGCCAAGTGCACTTGGAGTGAACAAAGGGATGAACTCTTCTCCAAGCCATCCTGCAAAAAATGCAAGATGTCCGGGACAGAGGAACGAAGGGGGACCACTCTCTGGTCAACATACCAGCACTCAAAAACACGCTAGACATGACTATACGCCATGGAGGTAGATCGCTTCTGGGAACTCAACAAGGTGGAAATCACCCCCACTGAGTAATCTTTCTTCAACAAGCGCACCCGATCAATAGCCACGCCATGAGAGTCGAGCTATGTCAGGTATGAACACCAGGGCCCCTGCAGAAGGAGTGGATCCTGGGGAGGAAACTGAAGGGGGCTCCTCGACCACGAGCTGCCTGAGATCCCCATACCACTGGTAATGAGGCCAGTCAAGGGCGATGATAACAGGCTGAAATGCAGCCAGGGCCAGATGAATGACCCTGGTCTCCAATTGGATGTTGGACTACTGGGCCTCCTCAGCCAACCACAGACCCTGTACCATATGCCTTTGGCAATGGGCCCCCAGCCAGAAAGGCTGGCATTCGTGGAGACGAGGGTCCACTCCACTGAAAACTGATCCTCATCCAGCCACCAGAGAAAGGAGTTCTGCACCTGCCACCTCAGTAGCACCCGGGTTTGGAGGTCATCCAACAACAGAGACCAGTGGGACAAGAGAGTCAGCTGCAGCGGCCGCATATGCGCACGGGCTCACAGCACCACCTCGATGGTGGCCGCCATGGAGCTCAAATACCTGCAGAACATCCCACGCCATTGGGGTAAAGCTGCAGAGACAGCCAGCGTACTTTGAAACACTTTGCCCTCCAGGGTATCAAAATGAACCCCCAGATACTCCAGTGATTGAACCAACACAAAACTGCTCTTGGCCAAACTGACCACCAAGCCCAGATTCTGCAGCAGGCTGACCACGTAAGCAGTTGCCATCCTGCTCTCCTCAAAGGACTTGGCCCGAATAAGCTAGTCATCCAAATATGGGTGATCCAGCATCCCTCCCAGTGAAGATGGGCCGCCACCATGAACATGTCTTTGGAGAAGGTATGCGGAGCTGTCGCCAGATCAAAAGGAAAGGCCTGGAACTGATAGTGAAGCCCGAGAACAGCAAAGCACAGGAACTTGTGATGGGCCAGATGGATCAGGAAGTGGAGGCAAGCCTCTGACAGATCCAGGGAAGTAAGAAACTCCCCCTTATGGACGGCCATGATGACTGACCGCAGAGTCTCCATGCAAAATGACGAAACACGAGAGCTCTGTTGAATCCCTTAAGGTCCAAGATGCGACGAAAAGTCCCTTCTTTCTTGGGCACCACAAAATAGATGGAATACCTGCCAAAACCTCTCTCAGCCAGCGGAACTGAACTATAGCATCCAACGCCAGCAACCTGTCCAATGTCTGGAGTACAGCGGCCACCTTCCACTCCACTCTGCGAGGGGACATGATGAACAGGTCAAGAAGAGAATGACGGAATTCCAGAGACCGCAGCTGAACTGCAGAATGTCCAGGATCCAACGGTCCATGGTAATGAGGGTCCAGTTCTGGTAAAAATGACATAGCCACTCCCAATGGCAGGAACTGGACACTGAATACCTAAACTTTCACTGTGGAAAGCGGGCAGGTCTGGGTGCTCCTTGAGGACTCTCGCGACCTCCCCTGCAGCCGCCTTGAAAGGACAGAAAGGATTGGGGTCTGGCTAAAATTCGACAGTGTTGCAGCCTGAGAGAACGATCCTGCCAAGACCGTCTGAGGTCCCAGAGAGAGCCCCAAGATGCTCCCTGGTATGAGACCGAGCCTTCAGTAGCTAAGGAGCCTTGGACTCCCGAAATCTTTCACCAACTTGTCCAACTCTTCACCAAAAAAGCACATAACCCCAAAAAGGCAACTGACTAAAACGCGCCTTGGAAGTCACATCCGCCGACCACTGCCGGAGCCACAGATGCTTTGCCACCAACAAGGCCAGAGACTTTGCTGACGCATGGACTAAATCATACAAGGTATCCGCCAGAAAAGCCATCCCCAATTCCAGATTGACAAGATAATCCGATGCCTCACCTGGAGCATCCAGCAACTGCTCTGCCCAGCAGAAACAGGCCCAGGCCACATAGCCACCACAAATGGCAGCTCACAAGGTGAGGGCAGAAACCTCAAAGGAGAACCTCAAAAGAGCCTTCATGACGATCCTATAGATCCCTAAGGGCAGTTCAAGCATCAACCGAAACTGCCATCTTCTTAGTCACCACTGTCACCAGGACATCGATCTTGGGTAAAAGAAAATGCTTCTGCTTCGCCAACAGCAGCTGATACAGTCAAGTCATGGCCCTCACCGTTCCCAAAGGAGTCTCTGGATGCTGACCTTGCGCCTCCACCAACTCCTTGAGGTCATCATTAAAGGGAAAGACCTTGAGGGGGGGGGGGATACGAATACCCTTCAACAAGGGTTCCCCCTTCCTGGGCACCACAGGAGCCTCCTCCTTGAGGCCCAGGTGGTTCAACACCTGCACAGTCAAAAGAGGGAGCTCCTGGAAGCAAAAAATGTGGACTACTGAGGGGTTCTTCAAAGACTCAGCCAAACACCCGTGGAGCCACCTCCTCTATGGGAAAGAGTCTGCCACCGTCTCAACCATCTAGAACCAAATCCAGATGAGGGCCCTTGGCCTATGAGGGCCCCAACAAATCCAGGGACCGGCCCCTGGACCCCAGTTGCTCCAAGGGGTCAGAGGTTACAGGACGAGAGACCCCAGGAACCTGCAACCCCAGTTTTAAAGAAAAAGCTTGGTGGAAGAGAACTCCGGGGAAAATGGGGCAGATGCAGGGGGAGGGGCTGTCCTAATATCCTGATGCTGTAACACAGGAGGAGCCTCCGGGAAAGAGAGCCGGTAATGGTAGCTCTGGCGATTTCCTGTCAAACAAATGGCACCTGACACCTCTGGAGCCCCCGACTCCTTCCGATCCAACTGGGCTTCACCACTGAGACCACCTGCCACACCAAAATCTGACACTGAAGCCTCTGTCGCAGGTGAAACCACCAAACTGCCTTCAGTCGCGTCTTCACACACGTGGCACAAGCTGCTAAGGGGAGAAAGCACATGATGCGCAGTGCACGCTACATAGCACTGCATCTTCACAAATGAAGCCGCCATGATCCCCTGAAGCACTACCACGAGGGAACCATCTGCTTAGGAGACTGAAAAATACTGAAGGGTCAGGATTGCACATGGAGTAATATATGCAAGCCTTTGCTGGTAGGAGAGCATATTACCCACTTACTGGGAATAGTCTGAAGCAGATGCTAAGGAATAAAAATGTTATGTATTGAATAGCACTCTATGTAATGAGCAACATCAAAGCTACTAAAATATGAGTATGGTGAGAGAAAGACACTGTGAAAAAGTAAAGTGAGGAAACAGAGTTTCTGTTTACAGAAGTGTAATCTGCAGGCCCCCTCCCCTTTATAGAAGAACAGTAGGCCAGAAACTTAGATTAAGGCATTCTTAACACTGTAATGAAGAGGGAGCTCATACTAGTGGGAAAATTTTATCTGCTGCATGCTGTTTCTGCAGCAGAGCTGTTCTAATTAGAAGATTCTGTTTAATGGGTTCCCCAAAGACAGCAATTCAGCTGGTAGGAGACAGAATAGTGACTACTCAAAGAATCTAAATACAAACCAGTATAAAAAAAAAAAAGATAATGGTGCTCATCTGTAACAGGTGTTTTCCACAGATAACAGAATTGATAAGTAGTAGCGGGATGGAACTGCTCTTCTAGAGCTCAGAACTTTACACCAAAGTTGCCCTTCTTATATACAGCAGTTTCCTCAGTTGCTCAGTTTGTTTCACAGCTCACAACAATGAGACAGCTCTCGGGGAGGTTGGTGGGACTCTGTGCTTTATCAGTCTTGCTTGTTACAGATGAGCAACATTGCTTTTTCCACTAACAAGCAGGATTGAGTCAGGCACACAAGGTGAGTCCAAAGCTTAGAGCTGCTCAATTCTGAATTGTCATGCACAGTCACATGTGAGACTTGTTAGGTGACAAGGACAGATTGGTCAGCACCCTTTAACTAAAAGCACTGTCCTCTACTGAACCTTGGCCCAAAAAATAATGTGCTGTGAATATAAGTAGAAAGGACCAGATAGCTGCTTTGCACATGATATTCATTGAGGCAGCTCTAATCTGACAAGAAAACTTTGAAACGAAAGGAATATTTGCTTGTTCACAGCACAACTGTACACTATAGTTCTACAACTGTACACTATAGTTCTTTTTGTAACGGACATCAGTTCTAAGATGAAAAGTTGGGTGGAATTTCTAATTGATTCAGTTCTTCCACATAGTAAACAAGAGTCCATTCACAATCTAGCGTAAGAAGGGTCTTCTCTCAAGCATATGAATGAGGCATTGGATAGAAGGTAGGAAGCACTGTATCTTCATACAGGTGGAAAGGCGTGACAGCCTTAGGTAAAACATGGGATGTGTCTGAAGGACAACTTTGTGATGATAGAAGTGGGTATAATTTCATAAATTACCAATGCTTGAGGTTCACCAGCTCTCCTAGACTGTGCACTTTCTAGATTAGGAATTTCAGTGATGGAGTGGAGGAAAAGCATAGTGGTTAGTGCAGAAGACTTTGATCATGGGGAACTGGGATCGATTCCCACTGCAGCTCCTTGTGACTCTGGCCAAGTCATTTAACCCTCCATTGCCCCAGGTACAAATCCTTTAAAAGGCGGTATATCAAGTCCCAACTCCCTTCCCTATTTCTGCACGTTCAAAAGCAGACTTCATGAGAAAAATGAGAACTAGATTCAGATACCAGTGCACTGGGGGCTTCTGTAATGGAGATTTTACATGAAGTAGCTTTTTCATAAAGCGAGCAACCAGCTGCAATTGCAAAGCTAGTAGGTTATCCACTGCTGCATGGTAAGCCAAAAGTGCAATTAAGTATACTCTGATTAAAGAGGTTTTTGAAGGCCAGGATGGTAAAGATACTGTAGAATCATCACAGAAGGAAATGAAATAGGGTCATGGACATTAATAGAGCAGGAGGCTAAACATCTTTTTCACTTATACATATACATTCATTTGGTGTGGGGCTTGCAAACAGCTATCAAGATGTCCAGTAGGAGCTGTAGAACACACAGAGTAAAAGTTAGAGACTGCGCAATTTCTAGGCTGTAAGGGCTAGAAACCAGAGGTCTGGATGAAGAAGTGAGCCCTCCTATTGAAAGATTCAGGCTGGAAACTGTAACAAAAAGAGAACTATGGAGTTCTATCAAGGCTTTAGGGCACTATAAGAATCACTGTGTACAGACTTTAAAGAACTAATTTAGCACTCTCAGTAAGAGTAGAATTGGAGGGTGGGCATAAAGAAATGACTGAGTCCACAGAAGTGCCAATGCACCTAGTGTTAAGACACAGGAGAAAATTTAGAATAGAACAGTAGAGAGGAATCCTTGAATTTTTTTTCACCAGCTGTTTGATTAGGAGTGTTCCACAATCTTGAAAGAAGAATTGCATTCAGGGACCATTCACGAGGAGGAAATTCCTTGTTGAGTTTGTCAGATAAGTGATTTGTGGTCTGGGTATGTAAGTGGCCTGCATCTGGATACAACTGGCTATCTCAAGGTCCTACATCCTGACAGCTCCTTGGCAGAGGAGAAGAGAACCTGAGCCTTCTTGATTGTGCACATAAATACATTACTACCTGAGTGATCAACTGAGTTAGGACAAAGGAACTGTGAATGCTGTGAAGGAACATCTGTAATGCACAGAAGATCACCCTGAGCTCCAAGTGGTTGTGTGAAACACTGTCACATAAATTGACAACATTCCCAGTGAATGTTGATTGTCACAATGAGTTTTCCACCCTGGAACAGAGATATATGTAGTGAAGACTCATGTTGCCACATTGCAAAGGGACCACTCACTGGTAAGTTGGGTTTGTACATCCACCACCATAAAATAAGAGATGAGGCCAAGAAGGTGGGTACAGCATGGAGGAGAAAGGTAGTCACTATTGATTTCACTGGCATTGAGACCCACTGCCAAAGTATAGAACAGGAAAAGTTCTCTACGATGACAAATCACAGAAGGCAAAAGTAGAGACTAATAGACGATTCACCATTGGAGACGTGAGTCCAACAGTCTTTATTATATCAAAGATAACGACCCGACACAGGCCGTGTTTCGACGCTAAAAAGCGTCTGCATCAGGGGTCAATAAATACACCAAGTAGTGAATGCAAAACGAAGAGTCCTACTTGTATGTATGTTGTCAGCTCACTGATCACGTAGCACCAAACAGAAGATGCTGGATACAAACTATCAGAGCTCTGATAGTTTGTATCCAGCATCTTCTGTTTGGTGCTACGTGATCAGTGAGCTGACAACATACATACAAGTAGGACTCTTCGTTTTGCATTCACTACTTGGTGTATTTATTGACCCCCTGATGCAGACGCTTTTTAGCGTCGAAACACGGCCTGTGTCGGGTCGTTATCTTTGATATAATAAAGACTGTTGGACTCACGTCTCCAGTGGTGAATCGTCTATTAGTCTCTACTTTTGCCTTCTGTGATTGAGACCCACTGAACACATCACGCTTTTAGATAAACTAAGAGGATAACATGAACAAGTGCAGCTATATACCCCAGCATCTTTAAGTAAACTCTGGCCATGGATTGTTTATAGCATGAACATGGGCCATGTGCATTTGGATCCTGCCCATCGGAAGAATGTTCTGGAACAGATAGTATCCATATAAAAGAAATAATATTGGCTAGGCAAAGAGTGAATTTCTGAAAGCTGATGAGGAATCCCAGACTATAGAAAAGCAACGTTTTGGGGATCTTGCCAGGTATATGTGATCTGGATTGGCCACTGTTGGATATTTATTTTATTGCATTTGTATCTCACATTTTCCCACCTCTTTGCAGGCTCAATGTGGCTTGGATGCTGGGCTTGATGGACCTTTGGTCTTTCCCAGTATGGCAATACTTATGTACATATGTACTTATAACTGTCTTCTCTAGACGAATGAAGGCTTGTGAGCCACTAGAAACCAATTGTCCAGGTACAGAAATACTATATGGTCTTGTTGGGAAGATATACAGCTGCCACCATGAGGCACACTCAAAAAGCTGATAAGAGGCTGAAAGGAAAGACAGTACTAGAAATGAATGAATAGAAGGGAAAACCTGAGATATTTCTTTTAAGAAAGAGCTGGTTTCTGATTTCCTATTAAATTAGTAATAAGACTATTACAGTTCGTTATCTAGTTGTGGAATAGTTTTAGAAAGGATTGAGAAGCAGGTACAATTACATCTTATTTATAGGAAGCCCAGAGTTAAAATTGTAATGTGGTATCCTGAAATTTTTACCATGTTGCTTAAAGAGAAGGCTTCTATATGTGCAATTTACCAATGCAAAAACTCTTAAATGTAGGCTGTTTTTTTCATGAGGAGGCTTTTACATTAAGATTTGCTACTTACAAAGAAAATATAATTATAAAAGCAATAAATTAATTTTAAACAAATAATTGAATTCTACCTAATATGTTTATATTCATAGTTTGTCTAGTGGATTCAGACTGTACACCTTTGATATGTATGCCAACAGCACTTGTGCATACTATTAAGTTCACGTTTTTAATTTATTATTGATAATATTGGGCATTATTTATGATTATTTATAAAGAATTATAGTTACAATCCAAAAAAGAACTCTTGTTAGAAAAAAAGATAGAATATACAAAAAAATACAAAGACAAAAAATCATATATAACAAAATCAATAAATTATTTGGTCCATCAAATGAGCCTACTACCATACGAATGAAAAAGGCACAATTCAAGGCAATGTTTATCACCCAAAATAAAGGCAATGAAAGATTTGCTTCCAGAATAATCATACTGTGCAGTTGATGCTGAAGGAAGTTCCAATGGGAGGAGCTGGGGAACCTGAGAGTCTAAAGTTCAGAAAAGTATGTAAATGCTCAGTCATAAAAAAATACTGTAAACCTCGATTTAATGGATTTTGTATTTAATGGACACACGTGAGCAATCTTATGTCTTACCAGTATAAAGTGAAATAAACAGATAAGATGATTTGTCTTATGAATTTATGTAATCATTTATATGTACATTTATAATTCTTAACCAATATGTAATGTTCTCAAATATAGCTAAATTTGTGATTTTTAATATTTTGAAGTGCAATGCAATCAGTTTTCATAAGAATAAAAGAGGTCTTCAGCTTCGCCACAGCATTACACAAATTATCCAAGGTAATCACTGTATTTGAATTGTACTGCCATCAGCTACTTGATCTTCATCTACCCGTGGGGAATCGGCATCACCATGGAACATCTAGACCCCATTCAGGAACTTTCCAAATCATTTTGGTAAAGGAGAGATTCTCCTGTTAGTGATCCCTTGACTCCATCGCTGATGGTGCACTTTGCATCTCAAAGTTCAAGGTAACGCTGGCCTCAAACGGGAAGGGTGGTTCACCTCACATCACTCCCTCTGTTGGCAAGGCTAAACTACCAGAATCTGCAACTACAACTGCAAAATGATCCATCAGGCTGGTCACTGGAGCAGTTGGCACAGCAAGGTAAGCGTACTACTTCTGGGCAGCAGTGACCATCAAACGGTTTGGTTTGATATGACGGCTGAAGAGGAGGGTGGCCACTCAAAACTCAAAGTCCTGGATTTCAAGCATGCTGACTTTAGTAAAATGGGGGAATACCTGAGGAAGGAGCTGATGGGATGGGAGGAAATACAAGAAGTGGAAGGACAGTGGTCCAGGCTGAAAGAAGCTATAAATAGGGTCACAAACCTTTATGTAAGGAAAGTAAGTAAAAGCAAGAGAAAAAGGAAACCGATATGGTTCTCCAAGCAAGTGGCTGAGAAAATAAAGGCTAAAGAGTTGGCGTTCCAGAAATACAATAAAACTCAAGAAAAGGAACACGAGGAGGAATACCGGATGAAACTGAAAGAAGCCAAGAGAGAGATACGTCTGGCGAAAGCGGAAACGGAAGAACAAATGGCTAGAAATGTAAGGAGGGGTGTCAAAATTTTCTTCAGGTATATTAGTGAAAGGAGAATGACTAAAAAGGGAATTGTGAGACTAAAAGATACTGCAAACCGCTATGTGGATAATGATGAAGAAAAAGCAAATTTCCTAAATAGATACTTCTGTTCTGTTTTCACAGAAGAAAATCCTGGAGAAGGACCGCGATGGACTGGAAAAAGTACAAATGAGATTGAAGTGGATAGAGCACCGTTCATGGAAGGGAGTGTGTAAGAACAACTTGAAAAGCTAAAGGTGGACAAAGCCATGGGACCGGATGGGATCCACCTTAGGATATTGAGGGAGCTCAGAGAGGTTCTGGTGGGTCCTCTTAAAGCTTTGTTTAATATATCCTTGCAGACGGGAGAGGTTCCGAGGGATTGGAGAACGGCGGATGTGGTCCCTCTTCACAAAAGTGGTGATAGGGAAGAAGCTGTAAACTACAGGCTGGTAAGCTTCACTTTGGTTATTGGAAAAGTAATGGAAGCGATGCTGAAGGAAAGGATAGTGAATTTCCTGGAAGCCAATAAGTTGCAAGATCCGAGACAACATAATTTTACCAAAGGGAAATCGTGCCAAACAAATCTCATTGAGTTCTTTGATTGGGTGACAGGAGAATTGAATCAGGGACGAGCTATGGACATAATCTACTTAGATTTCAGCAAAGCTTTTGACACGGTTCCCCACAGGAGTCTCTTAAATAAACTGGATGGGCTGAAGATAGGACCCGAAGTGGTGAACTGGATTAGTAACTGGTTTACGGACAGACGCCAAAGGGTGGTGGTGAATGGAATTCGCTCGGAGGAGGGAAAGGTGAGTAGTGGAGTGCCTCAAGGATCAGTGCTGGGGCCAATTCTGTTCAATATATTTGTGAGTGACATTGCCGAAGGGTTAGAAGGTAAAGTTTGCCTATTTGCGGATGATACTAAGATCTGTAACAGAGTGGACACCCCAGAGGGAGTGGAAAATATGAAAAAGGACCTACGGAAGCTAGAAGAATGGTCTAAGGTTTGGCAATTAAAATTCAATGCGAAGAAAAAAATCACTCAGTGGTCACGCTAAAAAGCGTAACTTTGCAGCACTTAAAGCAATATAATCTCTAACAACTGTTTAATGTAAGCCACATTGAACCGAAACTCATTTTTGGATAATTGTGGGATACAAGTATGAATAAATTTAATAAAGATCCTCTCATTCCACTTGGCACATAAATGTAGACAGTAACAAATAAAGCTGTAAAATTTCATGTTGAAATGCCAAGTGGTTGCTGAGAAAACAACAACAACAAAAAAAAACCTCTAGGGGGTTACCTTTTTTTTTTTTTTTTAGCCTCACCCTGGACAGACCATTTAGGGGCTCATTTTCAAAGCACTTAGCCTCCCAAAGTTCCATAGAAACCTATGGAACTTAGCCTCCCAAAGTGCTTTGAAAATATGCCTCATGGTCTTTATCTGCCTTAATTTTTCTCTTTTTCTATTAAACAGATGAAGATGAGAGTCCTGGACAATGTCTTAATTGTTATATTCTGGAGATAAGAAAAGTATTTTATCCCCAATTTTTAAGAAGGAATCACCAGAAACAGGACAACGTGTGAATTATGTCTTATCCCTCCCGCAAAAATGGCACAGTCAGTCTGCAGTGATATTTTGGCTTCAGGAATATCTAGAGCAATTTGGATTTTTGGATAACACCCACTCTGGATTCAGACGAGGCCATAGCAAAGAAACAATGAGATTTGTTCAACTCCTCTATTGAAGGAGCTACACTGGCTACCAATTTGTGTAAGGGTTACCCTAATTTTTTAAAAGGTGCAGTACATAGCTCCTGCACAGATTAACAAATGGGGAAAACACAGAGAGAATGGCTCATGACATTCTTTCCAGCCTGAGAGTGTGAGGTGTTTGGGTTTTTTTTTTTTTTTTGGAGGGGTGTTCAGAGCAGTTTGCAGTATGGTGGTGAAGCTGCAGAGGGTAGCATGGGGGGAGGGGCAGTTTCAGGAGGTAATTTTCAGGGGTAGAGCAGTTTGAAGGATGGTGATGCAATTGTGGAGCTGGAGCAGTTGTATGGTAGCAGTTTTTAGGAGTGGGTACAGTTAGTACTAACCTATAAATGTACTCACTCTGCTGCTCCCCAGTATCTCTCCACACTCGTCCTTCCCTACACCCCTTCCCGTGCACTCCGCTCCATGGATAAATCCTTCTCCACTACTGCCAACTCCAGACTTCGCGCCTTCTGTCTCTCTGCACCCTACGCCTGGAATAAACTTCCTGAGCCCCTACGTCTTGCCCCATCCTTGGCCACCTTTAAATCTAGACTGAAAGCCCACCTCTTTAACATTGCTTTTGACTCGTAACCACTTGTAACCACTCGCCTCCACCTACCCTCCTCTCTTCCTTCCCGTTCACATTAATTGATTTGATTTGCTTACTTTATTTATTTTTTGTCTATTAGATTGTAAGCTCTTTGAGCAGGGACTGTCTTTCTTCTATGTTTGTGCAGCGCTGCGTACGCCTTGTAGCGCTATAGAAATGCTAAATAGTAGTAGTAGTAGGGGAGTATTTATCAGATGTTGGGCAGTTTGCGGTATGGTGGTTAACAATGCAGAGGGGAAGTCTGCAAGATGGTGGTAACGCTGTAGGGAACAGTTTGCAGAATTTGGGCAAGATTCAGGGTGTGGGTACAGTTTGCAAGGTAATTCTTAGGTGTGGGGCAGTTAGTAAGGGGCTGAGGCAACTGTGAGGAGATAATTTGTGGAATGAGACAGTTGTGGTTGTAGTTTTTGGGGTAACAGGGTAGTTACTAGGATAGCATTTCTGCCCATTTTCACTGTGAACTGCCATTTTAATTTGTTTCTTATTGCAAAAAAATGTTGAATAAAAGTGATCTCATAATGCTGGAGCAATTTTGCAAATGTGAAATAATGTCTTGTCTTGATGACTTCTTTTGGCACCTGACGTCAAAATGTAGCAACGTTTCCTCATTGTTGATACATCACCAGTGTCTCATGTAATTTCAAAGTTCTTGAAAGATTCATGCTGTCAAACCATCAGACCTAGATTACTACCACTACTACTTATCATTTCTATAGCGCTACCGGACGTATGCAGCGCTTCACACGAACTAGTAGTAGTAGCAGTAGTAGTAGTGGTGCTGACATGCCTATACATGGCTTAAAGTGGAGGCGTGGCCTAAAGGTTAGTGTAGCAGGTTGCAGACCTAGGGAACTGGGTTTGATTCCCCACTGCTGACGATCAGTCATTTATATATATTCGTACCTTTTCAGATAAATACTGTTCATAAACTCCAAATGCAGCTGTTCTTAACAAGTCTTTGGTCTGATTAGTCTGACGTTCACCATCTCTCCGTCGATTTAGTAGCACCTCTAGCTGTTGCTGTGCTGTAACACGATATCCCTCTACCGTGAGCCAGAAAAAGAGATGTGCTTGGCCTCCACTCTGCTGCATATAATCTACAATTCAAAATCAGTACAGTAACTGTGTCATTACAAGCGGAAAACTAGTAAATACACACACGTTTTGACAAACTATGTTTAGGTAGCTATTCAAAGCAAAATCATCTCCAAGAAATTACTGAATCTCATGACAAAAAAGTGCTTTAATCAGCCACTTAAGAAAGGAGTACCTGAGTAATTAGCCTCTGCACACTTACCCCTCTGTTTACAAAGCTGAGCAGCTTTGAAAATGGAGGGAGGGCTGGGGGGTGTTAATTTTTCAACAATTCATTGATCAAAGAGAAACAGCAGTGATTAAAATGATAGAAGACCTCAATTATAACAAATAGAATGATTACCTGTATAACCTGCCTAATATATTACAGTTGTTGAACAAGTCCATAAATAAGTTTAGTTAGAAACAACTATAGCACAATGATATGTTCACATTCGATTACTGATTTTAAGAGACCTTTTATCTTTGTATTTATAAAATACTAGTAAAAAAGGCCCGTTTCTGACACAAATGAAATGGGCGCTAGCAAGGTTTTCCTCGGAGTGTGTATGTTTGAGAGAGTGTGTGTGAGAGTGACTGTGTGAGAGACAGTGAATGTGCGAGTGGGGGGGGGGAGTGGTGGCGACCTCGGGGGGGGGGGGGGGGGGGGTGAGCAGCGGCGGCAACCTCGGGGAGGGGGCGTGGCGGTGAGGGCGGCAGGGGCGGGGCCCCGGGGGCGGCCCAGTCTCTCTGCGGCCTTGGGTGGAGATGTTGGTGCGTGTGGAGGAAGGGCTGAAGCTGCTCCTGCAACGTTTCAATGTCTCTGGAACGGACTCCGAAAAGCTGTGAAAACAATCCATGACCGTCTAAACTTCAGGAAATCACTAAAAACCAACCTCTTCAAAAAGGCTTACCCCACCGATCCACCGTAAATCCCCACACCCAGCAACACAGCATAGCAATGATCGTACTGGACAATATATAATCTTCATTCCCTTCGACCCTCATGGTGCCTGACACACACCTACCTCACTCGACCACAATATAACCTTGTATTTGTTATCAACTGACTGACTCAAAGAAGAGGTGAAAAGGACTGTGAGCAACTGGTTGAAGAGGCAAGATGTGCAGTTCTTTTGTGATGCCTTTCAAAAGCTTGTCCATCGTTGGCAAAAATGTGTGGTGAATGGTAATGACTATGTAGAAAAGGGGAGATGGGATGTGATATACCACCATTCTGTGGTTACAATCATAGCAGTTTACATATTAAATTCAGGCGGTTATTTTGTATCTGGGCAGTGGAGGCTTAAGTGACTTGTCGAGAGTCGCAAGGAGCTTCAGTTGGAATCAAACCCAGTTCCCCTGATTCTCGGGCCACTGCAGTAACCATTAGGTTGCTCCTCCTCTAATAAGAAGCAAATTCTACCATAATTTTTGTTTTTGATTCATTACAATATCTTCATTTAAACAAGTTATTATTATTATTATTTATTGCATTTGTATCCAACATTATAGTAACATAGTAGATGATGGCAGAAAAAGACCTGCACGGTCGACCCAGTCTGCCCAACAAGACAAACTCACATGTGCCATTTTTTGTGTATACCTTACCTTGATTTGTACCTGTCCTTTCCAGGGCACAGACCGTATAAGTCTGTCCAGCACTATCCCCACCTCCCAACCACCAGCCCCACCTCCCACCACCGGCTCTGGCACAGACCGTACAAGTCTGCCCAGCACTATCCCCACCTTCCAACCACCAGCCCCGCCTCCCACCACCGGCTAAGCCTCTGGGGATCCCTTCCGTCTGAGCAGGATTCCTTTATGTTTATCCCACCCATTTGCAGGCTCAATGTGGCTTACATAGTTTTATGACATTGTCATTCCAGAATATCAGATACAGTTAGTAGTGTGTAGAGATTAAGTAGGGAAGAAAGAGGAAGTGATTGGGCGGGTGATAGTAGAAGTGGATTTTCATAACTGGTTGGGTTGGGAATGTGAATTAGTGAAGCTGTTGGTTCTCGTTATAGGCCTTGTTGAAGAAGTGTGTCTTCAGAGATTTGCGAAAGTTATTTGTTTCGACAATTGATTTTAGGTCTGTGGGTAGAGCATTCCATATTTGCGTGCTCGTGTAGGAGAAGGTAGTGGCATGCACCAGCTTGTATTTTAGTTCTTTACAGCTGGGGAAGTTCAAATTGAGAAATCTGCGGGATGTTCTTGTGGCGTTTCTGGGAGGTAGGTCCACTAGGTCCAGCATGTAAATCGAGGCGTCTGCATGGATAATTTTGTGTACAATCATACATATCTTGAACGCAATGCGTTCTTTAAGTGGGAGCCAGTGTAGTTTCTCTCTTAGGGGTTTTGCACTTTCATATTTAGTTTTTCCAAATATGAGTCTGGCGGCAGTATTCTGGGCTGTTTGGAGTTTTTTGATAGTCTGTTCTTTGCAGCCCACATATAGTGCGTTGCAGTAATCCAGATGGCTTATTATCACTGACTGTATCAGGGTGCGGAAGACGTATCTCGGGAAGAAAGGTTTTACTCTTGAGTTTCCACATGGTATGGAACATCTTTTTCGTCGTGTTCTTCACGTGGGTATCGAGAGTGAGGTTTCGATCAATAGTAACTCCAAGAATTTTCAAGTTTTGTGAGACTGGAAGAGAGCAGTATGGTGTGATTATGGTAGAGAAGTTTTTTGTGTTATGTTGGGAGGTGAGTACAAGACATTGTGTTTTTTCTGCGTTAAGTTTTAGTTGGAATGCATCCGCCCAGGTGTGCATGATTTGGAGGCTTTGGTTGATCTCGTTGGTGATTTCATTTAGATCATGTTTGAACGGGATGTAGATAGTGACATCATCTGCATATATGTAAGGATTGAGGTTTTGATTGGCTAGCAGTTTGGCTAACGGTATCATCATTAGGTTGAATAAGGTTGGTGATAGGGGGGATCCTTTGGGTACTCCACATTCGGGGTCCATGGGGGTGATCTGTCCGCATTCGTTGTTACTTGGTATGATCTTGTGGTTAGGAATCCTTTAAACCATTTGATTACTGTGCCTCCTACTCCGAAGTATTCTAGTATATGTAATAGTATTTCATGATTAACCATGTCGAAGGCGCTGGACACGTCAAATTGTAGGACGAGTATGTTACCAGTTGCGATTGCTTGGTTGAATGAGTTCATTGCGGCTACTAGAACAGTTTCTGTGCTGTGGTTTGTCCGAAATTCTGATTGAGATTCGTGCAGGATTGAGTGTTTATTTAGGTATTCAGTGAGTTGTTTCGTCACTATGCCTTCCATGAGTTTGGTTATGAGTGGGATAGATGCTACTGGGCGGTAGTTGGTTAAGTCCATTGTGTTCTTCTTAGCATCTTTCGGTAGTGGAGTTAGTAGGATGTTTCCTTTATCCGTGGGAAAGATCCCGTTTTGAAGCCTGTGATTTACGTGGTTCGTGAGGTCTGTTTTGAATTGTTTGGGTGCGGATCTTATTAGGCTGTTAGGGCATATGTCTAATTTGCATTGTGATTTGGCGTACTTTCCGAGCCAAGTTGTGGAGGTAGAGGCATTAACCCTCATCTAATATAATAATTTGCTCCTCCAACGTTCCAATGAGGCTACCTGTGTTCGTAACCATCTCCTGACGTCACTCTCCCACAGTAGAAGCCTGCTTGCCTGACGTCAGGAGATGGTTACAAACGCATTTGTACCCCACATTTTCCCACCTATTTGCAGGCTCAATGTGGCTTACATAGTACCGTAAAGGCATTCGCTTTTGAAAGGCGTCACAAAAGAACTGCACATTTTGCCTCTTCAACCAGTTGTTCACAGTCCTTTTCACCTCTTCTTTGAGTTGAACAGATGCCCTCAAAGGTATTCCTTCAATGTTAGAAAAGACGGAAATAGCATGGCTTTAAGCCTGGGCTGTAAGGCAGATGGGATAAGACTGAGACTCATCTTCACAATTGCTTCTGTGGTGCCTCATGGGCAATTTCTCCACATTTTTTGTTCAAGCCTATGGCATCCAAAGTGATAGGAAACATTTCTGTATCAGAAAACACAAACAGTATCTTTCTGCCACGTCTCATCTCAGACTACATTTCTTGATACTTGTTCTTATATCTCTCAACACAATTCACAAAGTATTCACTTGGGACTGATATCTCTATGATTAACGGTGTTCTGGTGTTTCTCTCTTAATTCTATATCTGGTTTTCTTGCATTCAGCTTTTTATCTTCATGCTAAGGCCTGGTATGGAAAAATTAGTTAATTACCTGATCATTTTCTTTTAGTCCCAAAGGATCAGTCCAGACAAATGGGTTGTGACCATCTGCCAGCGGGTGGAGATAGAGAACTCTAATGATTTGTACCTCATAAGCTCCTGTGCTTAGCAACCAAGCCAGTATTCAATAACAAAGCAGTGAAAGAGTGACTTCCGGAGAAAAAAAACTCCAGCCTCTAAATAGAAAAAGAACTATGAAATAAAGGGCAAAACTTGTGCCTTAGAAATAAAGGAGATCAGAATAATATAAGCACCCAAAACTACATGGAACAAGGAAAAACTGAAACCTCTCAGAAGGGTGGACTCTGGACTGATCCTCTGGGGACTATAGGAAAGAAAATTATCAGGTAATTAACTAATTTTTCCTTCCATTACTTCCCAAGAATCAGTCCAGACAAATGGGAAGTCAAAAGCAATCCTTAAGAGGGGAGGGACTGTGATATCCCTGCAGTGAGAACTGTGACCCCAAAGGAAGCATTTGCTCGAGCAGACACATCCAAACGGTAATGAGTAACAAAAGAATGAGAAGACCATTATGTCGCTGACGGACAGATCTCTGCCAACGAAACTGCCTTAGATACTGCGAAAGAAGTTGCTGAAAATTTGGCAGAATGAGCCTCGACATGCATGGGAACAAACCTACCCCTCAGAATGCAAGCTGAAGAAATAGCCTCAAGTCACCGAGTAACTGTCACTTTGGAGGCCGGAAATCCTTCCTGAGTCCCGCAAAGAAGAAAAAAAAAGATGATCAGACTGCCTGAAATCATTGGTAGCAGTAAGATAGCATATAAGGACATGCTTCACATCCAGCAATCCCAGGAAAGCGTATTCTGCAGAATAGTCCTCTCTGAAAAAAGAAGGAAGAAACACAGTTTGATTGACATGAAAAGGAAATACAATCTTCAGCAAAAAGGACGGAACAGTCCGTATGGAAACTTCTGAGTCAGAAAAGTGGAGAAAGGGATCCCTGCGTGAAAGAGCTTAAAACTCTGAAATTCTTCATGCCGACAAAATGGCAACTAGAAATACTGCCTTTAAAGTAAGATCACTGATAGTTGCCGAAAGAAGGGGCTCAAAGGGGCCCGACTGAAGTACCTTAAGAACTACCTGAAGACTCCACTGAGGACAAATATTGCAGAGAGAGAGACACACCAGATGAGCAACTCCCTTGAGGAATCACATTTTATCAGAGTAAACAGCCAATAAGGCATTCGTATATTACCTCTATGATCTGCCAAATCTGCCACCTGAACCTTGAGTGAATTGAGAGCAAGACACAGGTAAGACCAGGCTCCGTTCCAGTATCAGCTGGGACCGGCGCCTGAAACCATTCGGGCTGAACACTGTATGCTCGTTTCATCGCCCTACGGACTACTCTGGGTGGGTAGCCTCGTTACCCAGGCGATTCTGTAAGGCCGGTAAGGTGTGGTGGAATGTATTTTTAGTAATTTGTGTTTTGTAATGCATGAGAATGGAATGGTTATGGGGTACTGTGTTGTTTGATTGTTATGTTGAAGGTGGTGGCCCTTGATGACGCTTTTAATAGCAAAACACAGACTGTGTAGGGTCTGATGAGCCAAACACATACAGTGAATCATGATTACTATCTGAAGGATTATAGTGGAAGATGAAACTCAAGTAGCATCGAGACAGGGTACCAAGCAACTACGGTGGAGAATCACATTGATTTCAATACAATTGTTGTGGACATCGGTGGAAAATTAACAGAGTTGAGGAAGTGTTATAACCAGGAAGGATGGTACCACTACATGTGATTGTGTTATAACACCTTTAACAAATGATATAGTAGTAGATGTGTATGTGATAAAATCCATGTGACAGTTTGATTCAAGGACTTGGTTTTCACATATATATATGTTAACCCTGTTATAAGAACTATTCAGCTTGCTGATTTGTGAATATGTCCTGATTAGAGCTGTGTGATCTCCCTGTTTTGGTAATGGGTGCCACACAACATCTTAAGTTTAAATTAAGGGGATACTTTTTGTAATGTGAACGGGTATTTGTGGATTGAATGCATGTGGTGTTGGGGGAGTATGAGGTGTGGTATGTATGAGTAAGTTAATGAGTATAAGAGGAGTATTGTTAAAATATAATTTATTTTAAACCAGAGATTGAGCAATAGTTATCAGAGATTTTGTAGTAAAAACTCTAGCATAAGAAGTGGATGATATTACTACCTTTGCAGGAAGGCAGTAGTATCATCCTCAGCGTAACCTTTCTTCCTCAGTTACGCCCTCTCAAGAGCCAAGCCGTAAGACCAAAGCCGGAGGGATCCTCCATAAGTACTGGCCCATGGTGAAATAAGTCCATCTGTGGAGGAAGAGTCAACCAAGGAGTGATCTGAAGACTGAAGAGGTTCACATTCCAATGAAGTCTGGGCCAGTCAGGAGCTACAAGGACAACCTTCCAGGGATGACGTGCACTCCTGTGCAATGTACATCCCACGAAAGGCCACAGAGGAAACATGTAAAGGAGGCCATCCGACGGCAAAGGTTGTTCCAGTCCATCCATTCCTAGGAAGTCTTTCTCCCTAAAGTGGCTGTAGAATCTGTATACTAGCGTATTGAGTCTGGATGCCATGATGTCCAGAACCAGGTCAACTGTGTGGAAATGAGGTGAAATACAGTCTTTGGACAGTCGTCATTCCCCCGGGTCCAGAGACACTCTGCTGAAGATATCCACTTGCGAGTTCAGTGAATCCACTATGTGAGACGCTGAAATCATCTGACTGTTCAATTCCGCCCACTGAAAAAGAAAACACACCTCCCGGGCTAGAGATGCACTGTTTGTTCCTCCTTGTCTGTTGATGGAAGATATGGCTGTGACATTGTCCAAGGGCGAGCGCGCCGCCCTCCTGCGAAGAGGGGTCTGTGATGGGACTGTTGCTTTTAACATATTTATAAATGACCTAGAGATGGGAATAACTAGTGAGGTAATTAAATTTGTGGATGAAACAAAGTTATTAAAAGATGCTAAATGCAAGAGGACCTTACAAGACTGGAAGACTGGGCATCCAAATGGCAGATGACTTAATAAGAGCAAGTGCAAATGCATGTGGGAAAGAGGAACCAAGCTATAGTTACATGATGCAAGGTTCCACATTAGGAGTCACCACACAGGAAAAGGATCTAGGTGGCATCGTTGATGATACGTTTAAACCCTCTACTCAATGTGCAGCAGTAGCCTAGAAAGCAAATAGAATATTAGTAATTATTAGGAAAGGAATGGAAAACAAAACTGAGAATGTTATAATGCCTTTGTATCACTCCATGGAACAACCGAACCTCAAATACTGCGTGCAGCTCTGGTCACCGCATCTCAAAAAAAGATATAGTGGAATTAGAAAAGGTACAGAGAAGGGCAACAAAAATGATAAAAGGGATGGGTTGACTTCCCTAAGAGGGAAGGCTAAAGCAGCTAGGGCTCTTCATCATGGAGAAGAGAAAGCTGAGGGGAGTTATGATAGAGGTTTATAAAATACTGAGTGCAGTGCAACAGGTAGATGTGAATTCCTTATTTACGCTTTCAAAAATACTAAGACTAGGGGGTACGCAAAGAAGCTACTGAGTAGTAAATTTAAAATAGAATCGTAGAAAATATTTCTTCACTCAATGAGTAACTGAACTTGAATTTGTTGCCAGAGAATGTGGTAAAAACAGATTTGTTACATTTGTACCCCACATTTTCCCACCTATTTGCAGGCTCAATGTGGCTTACTTAGTACCGTAAAGGCATTCGCCAGTCAGTTGATAACAAATACAAGGTTATATTGTGGTTGAGTGCAGTGGCGTAGCCAGAAGTCAATTTTTGGGTGGACCAACAGGTTGGATGGGTGGGCACTAGACAGTGGTGTGCTGGTAAATGTTTAACAATAGGCTCTCTCCCCGGTCCACCTCTGCGCCCCCCCCCCCCACCTGTGCACCTCCCCTCAAAATTGCAGCGCTGGCTATAGCTGGGGAGAGAGCTTGGGGGGTGGGGGAGGCAATGCATTACTCTCTCCAGGAAAAAAAAACATTAAATGATCCCAGGTTCCAATCTAATTCATGTTTAATGTGGGATAAAATGCCATAAATAAATAAGTAAATAAATATAAACTTTTAATGTGGAGCACCTGATTCTCAAAGTGGACATGTTCCAATCATTATAATGAAAATAAAATGATTTTTTTCTACCTTTGCTGTCTGGTGACTGTTTTTCTGATCATACTGGCCCAGTATCTGATTCTGCTGCTATCTGTCCTCTTTACTCCGTTTCCAGGGCTTCCTTTCCATTTATTTCTTTACTTTCCGCCTTTCTTCTTCATTTCTTGCTCTGGGTCCTCCGCAGACTTGACTGTCCAGTGGATCCAGCTTCTGCCTATTTTCTTCATCCATGTGCAATTTTCTCCTCTCTTCCTTTTCTCTCATCTCATCTCCTTCCTCACTCTTCCCTCCCCTCCATCCATGTCCAGCATTTCTTCTCTCTCCCTTCCCTCTCCTCCATCCATATCCAGCAGCCTCCTCTCTCCTGCCCTTCCCTCCATCAATCCATGTCCAGCAACCCTCCTCTGCCCCCTGCCCTCCCCTCCATCCACCCATGTCCAGCAACCTGCCCTCCCCTCCATCCATCCATGTCCAGCAACTCTCCTCTCCCCTCCATCCATCCATACCCAGCAATTCTACTATTAGATTGTAAGCTCTTTGAGCAGGGACTGTCTTTCTTCTATGTTTGTGCAGCGCTGCGTACGCCTTGTAGCGCTATAGAAATGCTAAATAGTAGTAGTCTCCCCTGCCCCCCACCTCCATCCATCCATCCCCAGCAATTCTCCTCTCTCCCCTGCCCCACCTCCATCCATCCATCCATCATCCCCAGCAATTCTCCTCTCTCCCCTGACCCCCACCTCCATCCATCCCCAGCAATTCTCCTCTCTCCCCTGCCCCCACCTCCATCCATCCATCATCCCCAGCAATTCTCCTCTCTCCCCTGACCCCCACCTCCATCCATCCATCCCCAGAAATTCTCCTCTCTCCCTTTCCCCCCACCTCCATCCATCCATCCATCATCCCCAGCAATTCTCCTCTCTCCCCTGCCCCCCACCTCCATCCATCCATCCCCAGCAATTCTCCTCTCTCCCCTGACCCCCACCTCCATCCATCTATCCCGTGACTCTCCTCTCTCCCCTCCCCTCCCGCTCCCATCCATGTGTCCAGCGATTCTCCTTCACCCCCATGCATCCTTCCCTCCCATTCCACCTGCCCGCCCTCTCTCTGACGACAGCGCTTCCCAGACGCTGCCTACCGCCGCCACGATCTACCTCCGCCCTCTGTCTCACTCTCAACAGCAGCAGTAGCGTCGCGATTCAAACACGCTGCCTCCTGCTTCTAACCCGGAAGCGTCTCCTCTGCATAGGAGACGCTTCCGGGTTAGAAGCAGGAGGTAGCGTATTTGAATCGCTACCGCTGCTGTTGAGAGTGAGACAGAGGGAGGAGGTAGATCGTGGCGGCGGTAGGCAGCGTCTGGGAAGCGCTGCCGTCAGAGAAAAGGAGGCAGATGCAGGATCAGTGCTGCCTGCTCCCTCCGCTCCGCTGCTGGGTGGGCCTGAACCCAAACTGGGTGGGCCTAAGCCCATCCAGGCCCACCCGTGGCTACGCCCCTGGTTGAGTGAGGTAGGTGTGTGTCAGGCACCATGAGGGTCGAAGGAAATGAAGATTGTATATTGTCCAGTATGATCATTGGTTATGCTGTGTTGCTGGGTGTGGGGATTTACGGTGGATCGGTGGGGTAAGCCTTTTTGAAGAGGTTGGTTTTTAGTGATTTCCTGAAGTTTAGATGGTCATGGATTGTTTTCATAGCTTTTGGGAGTCCGTTCCAGAGTTGTGCGCTTATTTAGGAGAAGCTGGATGCGTAAGTTGTTTTGTATTTAAGTCCTTTGCAATTTGGGTAATGTAGGTTTAGGTATGATCGTGATGATCTGATTCTGTTTCTGGTTGGTAGATCTATGAGGTCTGTCATGCATCCCGGGACTACGTCGTAGATAATTTTGTGGACCAAAGTGCAGACTTTGAAGGTGATCCGTTCTTTGATTGGGAGCCAGTGCAGCTTTTCTCGGAGGGGTTTAGCACTTTCGAAACGTGCTTTACCAAATATCAGCCTGGCTGCTGTGTTCTGGGCGGTCTGGAGTTTTTTTGTGAGTTGTTCTTTACATCCTGCATAGATTCCGTTGCAGTAGATCTCTGCATGGCTTAGGACCATTGATTGAATTAGGTTTTGAAAAATATCCCCCCGGGAAGAAAGATTTTACTCGTTTGTTTCCACATTGAATAGAACATTTTCTTAGCTTAGCAGGATTTTAAAAAGGTTTGGACAATTTCCTAAATAAAAGCCCATAAGCCATTATTAAGACGGAAAAATCCAATGCATATTCTAGGATAAGCAGCATAAAATCTGTTTTGCTGTTCAGAGATCTTGCCAGGTACTTGTGATCTGGATTAGCCACTGTTGTAAACAAGATACTGGTCTTGATGGACCTTCGGTTTGTCCCAGTATGGCAATGCTTATGTTCTTATATGTTCTTAGAGGTGCAAAGGCTTTCCAGACAACTTGAAGTTCCAATCTGTTAATGGACCAGGAAGCCTCCACTCTTGACCAAAAGCCCTGTGCAAAGTGGTGGAGACTTCGGGCTCCCCATTTGAAGAGGTTGGCACTGGAGGCAAGAACACACCAACTAGGAATCTGTAAAGGCACCCCCCGCCTGAGTGTGCGCAGGGAGAAACCACCAAGGCAGACTCCATCTGGCTTGAGGCGTCCAAGGCACCAGCTGGTCCTAAGTCCCCGAGACCGAGGACCACTGGTTCAACAGGGACAACTGTACAGGCTATATGTGAAACTTTGCCTAAGGCAGAACATCCAAAATTGCTGCTATAGAACTGAGAACCTGAGTATAATCCAAAGCCCGTAGGGAAGGGAAGAGAGAGAAGCCTTTGAATTTGCAGTTTGAGTTTGAGCTGAGGCAGGAAAACCTTCCCTGCCTGGGTATTGACGCACACACCCAGAAACTCTAGGGTCTGAGTAGGGGCAAGATGACTATTGCTGTATTTCACGACCCACCACCATAACATTTGAAAATGTGTGAGGTGCAACAGCGAGGCCAAAAGGCATGGCCTTGAATTGAAATTCTTCCAGGATCACAAATTAGAGAATTTTCATGTGAGAAGGCCAAATTGGGATTGAGGTCCAATGAGGTGAGAAATTCACCTGGCTAGGCCGAGGCTATGACAGAACAAAGAGTCTCTATACAGAAGTGCAGCACTCCAAGAGACTTGTTTACCCCTCTGAGATTCAGAACCGGCAAAGAGTCTTCTTTCTTTGGAACGACAAAATAGATGGAATATTGACCCGTGCCCCTCTCTGAAGGAATGGGCTGAATGGCCCCCAGTCACCTTAAAGAGGCTCAGGTAGTTAGCACTGCTCAACTCTTTGCAGAGCTGCTGCAAGGGGACAGAACGAAATGGATCTGCGAGTGGCTTTGAAAATTCTAGCTTGTAGCCATGGAGAATGATATCGAGGACCCACTGGTCTGCAGTAATGGTTGTCCAATCCTTGTGAAAGCGGGAAAGACACCCACCTATGACTACATACAAGAAGTGAACCTCAACCATGTCATTGCAAGGGCTGAGAAGAGGGAGAGGTTCTTGAGGAAGCGGAAAAGGGTTTCTTGCCTCCTCGAAGGGAAGACTGAGTCTGAGGAAAGTGAGGTTTTGAGTGGAAGCACTAGCCTTCCCTGGTCTATATCTCCCCACTTCTTGAAAACAAGACTTAGTCGCCTGGAGATGAGGCTTAGACTTGTTCTCAGGTAGCCGATAAACCTTTGAATCTCCCAGGTCTTTAACAATCTTTTCCAAATCCGCACCAAACAGTAGTTTCCCCTGAAAGAGCAAATTCGCCAGATGACATTTTGATGCAACAGCAGCAGCCCAATGTTTTAACCATAGCCAGCGTTGTGCCAAAACGGCCAAAGCCATACCCTTAGCTGATGCTCAAAGAATATCATAAAGAGCGTCTGACAAATAGGATAACCCCGCCTCTAGGGTAGGGAAAAAGTCTGGAGGAGGGTCCCACGTGGACAATTGTAGAATCCATGATAAAGAAGCCCTGGCGACAAAAGAAGAAATTGCTGCCTGAGAATTTAACGGAACTAGTTGAAAGGCAAGCTTCAAGGAAGCCTCAAGCATGCAGTCGTGCATATCCTTTAATACAGTGTCACCTTCAACAGGGATAGTGATATATTTAGTAGCCGCCGTAATAAGGGCATCCATCTTAGGCAAAGCAAACTGCTCTAAATCAGATGGCAGAAAGGGATATCATTTGGACATAGCGCAAGCCACCCAGAAGTTAGCATCAAGGTCTCCCACTGAGCTGCAATAATATCCTGCATAGCCTCATAAATATGAAAAGATACGGGAAATCTCTTAGTACTTGACATAATAGATGGAGCAGGAACAGAAGACGTGAAGCAGAGGAAGAAATGTTTAAAGCCTCCACAGATTTTGTGATCAACAGAGGCAACTCTACTTTCAAAAACATCCTAGCTATAGTAGGATTATCACCCCTGTGTGCCTCTGAAATGTCCAAATAGGGCCATCAGCAGAACTAGGACAGTGGGAATACACAGATAAAACCTCCTCAGTCTCAAGAAGGAACACTCTCCAAAATCTACGAAACGGAAAGTTTTCATTTGTTAGGAAGCTGCTCCTCAAAAGCAATGTGCGGGGAAGAAAGAAAGGCAGCTTGAGCTGACTTTAATTTTTAAAAAAGCCTGATGTAATAAAAGAACAAATTCAGGCGAAAACGGCAGGGCAGACACTTCTACCTCCAGCAAAACCAACAATCCCATCACACAGTAGTGGGCGAGGAACCCGCTGACAAAATGGCTGCCAAAGCCTCACGAAGTGCTGATTCCGCCAAAACCGCCAATGGAGCGGGGATGGATTTAACTCACAGAGACGGAGTACTGATGGCCAAAGTAGGCAAAAGCAGCATGTCCACAAAAGTAAAGCAAAGTGTGCAGGAACTGGTAGATGAGATCCCTGCAGCACACACAAGACTTAAACAGAGAGAATAATAAACATACTAAAAACAGCCAGTCTTGTGACCTCCAAGGCACTGAAGCCCCTCAATATTCCCAGAGCACAAGTGCTCTCAAAAATAACCAGTGGCAGTTTTAGTTTTTTGAGGTTTGTTAAAGATAGAGGCAAAGAAAAAAAAGAGGTAGAAAGTGGCAATGGAGGAGAAGGGAGGCACCTGGACACCTAAGGCACAGCATATTCTCAACTCCAAACTCAACTGAACCTGCAAACAGGACAGGAGGCCACACAGAAGACACCACAGTGCACAGCAGCTGCTATCCCACCTTCTGGAGACAGAGAATACTGGCTTGGGTGCTAAGCGCAGGAGCTTATGAGGCACAAATCATTAGAGTTCTCTATCTCCACCTGCTGGCGGATAGTCACAACCCATTTGTCTGCACTGATCCTTGGGATGTAATGGAATATCATGTTGCAACAAAATTTCCTTCTTCTGCTTCTGAACTCTTCTCAGTTGTTCTTTCAAATCTTTCAGGATTGCAATGTAATGTTTTGAGTGATCCTCCAATTGTCCTTTACGAGTTTATTAGCCTGTCAAGTGTGAGACTTGTCCATTGCTGTCATGGGTCATCCACTTCATTTTCAATCACACAAATCAGCCCTTCCCAGTCCACAATCTTTACATTTTTTAGCCCAGCAACATACAGTACTCACATCACAGTCATCACTATAAACAACCTATATGCAGCGGTGAATTTCAACTGGAGGAACTCCTTCAACAATCAGAAATTCTATCATGGCACATTGCTTAAATTGCACTGACGAGTGTTCACTTATACATTTCACAAGCAATAGCAAAATGACCTCTTCATAGAGATACTTCTTGCCAACTAAGGTGGAGAAAGAGTTTTCAAAGAACAAGCAAATACATGTAGCGCATCAGTACTGCCATCTTTTGATGAATTATGGAGGTCTAGGCATTATTTTTCATTTAACTCTCATATTTAAATGCTTAAGTTGCTAAAACATCTACACAAACATAGCTACTTCTGCTGTTATTTTTTTTGTAAATTAATTTTAATATCTGATTTAAATACTGAACATTCTAGTGAATTTAAGATTCAGCATACTGCATAATCTCTTACCAATAAAAAACTGTAGTGCAACATTGTCCACAAGAATGTTGTCCAGGGGGACTGTGTAAAGTTTTCCAAAGTTTGCTGCCAGCTTCACAGTATCTATTTCCTGCAGAAAGAAAAAATGAGCCACATTCTCAAAATTAAGATTAAGCCAAATCATTTAAATGTTTTTTTAATATATTCTGCGTGAATGTCTACTTCCAGATAAAAATGACATGCATAACATGACAGTAAGGAACTCAGGCATGTAGAACAGCGCTTCACAAGCTCAAGTTTGCTCTCTTACGTGATATATGAATAGGCAGGGACGCCGAGAGACTGGGCCGGACCCACCCCCCCCCCCCCCGAGGTCACCACCGCTCCCCCCCCCCCCCCGAGGTCACCACCGCTCCCCCCCCCCCGAGATCGCAGCAGCTACTGCTCCCCCCCCCCCCAAAGTCGCCGCCGCCGCTCCCCCCCTCCGTCCGGCACCAGGCCAGGCCCCCCCAGGCCTCCTTCCCTCCTTGTGTCTTGCCCTCGCGGAAGTTACTTCAGACGAGGGCGGGAAACAGGGAGGGAAGGAGGGCCGAAGGGAGGCGTTCTGCTGCCTGCAGCGCTGCTTTCACGGAGGTGAGACTGCGATTTCAATGCAGGGGGCAGATGGTTGACGATGGAGGGCAGGTGGGACTGCGGCGCCGGGCCCCCCTCGGAAGCCCAGGCCTGGGGAATTTTGTCCCCCCTGCCCCCCTCTCAGCGGCTATGTGAATAGGCATTCTCGAGAATAGCAAATAGGTAGAGAGTTGGGGGCAGGAATGTTTCTTATGAACAGTCCCAGCTATTTTGACATGTGTGAAAATGCTGCATGATCATCAAGACTTTAGGCGCTCTTTAAAGACCTATTTGTTTTGTAAGGTCTACCCTACTGATGCTACTCAATAGGCTCTACATTATATTGCCTCAAAGAACCATTTTATTCCTCATTATTTTGTACCTTATTTTACACATGTACCCCTCCCTTACCTGACCCTATTTCTTATTGACTTGTAAGCCACATTGAGCCTGCTTGTGTGTGGGAAAATGTGGATACAAATGCTGCAAATAAATAAATAAATAAATCTGCATCCATTTGTTGTGGGATATATACAGATGAGATCCAAACTGTAAAGGAACGGAGGTTAGCTTCAACTAGGGTTAGCAGGATCTTAGGGGCTTCACTTCTGTGGAATAGCCTGCCTTAAAATTAGACCAGTCTACACCCATTTTTAAATGAAAATTGAAAATATGGTTGTTTGAAAGAATATTGGATAAACTAATTGACATGTGTTGGCATTTATTTTGATTGTTTTTTTTTTTTTTTGGGGGGGGGGGGGTGTTAAGGGATGTATGGTTTAGGGGATTTAATTTCATTTGTAAATTGTGTAGCTTCTACTTATTAATTTGTATATGTGCATATGTCATGGCTTTGTTATTTTGTTTTGATATACGGTTGGGGCTTGGGGGGGGGGGTTTAATTGTTTATTTTGTAATTCATTGTTTATTGTATACCACCTCTATCTCTCCAATTGGGTTTTGTTCTAATAACTTTAACCTCAATTTAAATTACTGAAAAGGTGCAATACAGTGGGGGAAATAAGTATTTGATCCCTTGCTGATTTTGTAAGTTTGCCCACTGACAAAGACATGAGCAGCCCATAATTGAAGGGTAGGTTATTGGTAACAGTGAGAGATAGCACATCACAAATTAAATCCGGAAAATCACATTGTGGAAAGTATATGAATTTATTTGCATTCTGCAGAGGGAAATAAGTATTTGATCCCCCACCAACCAGTAAGAGATCTGGCCCCTACAGACCAGGTAGATGCTCCAAATCAACTCGTTACCTGCATGACAGACAGCTGTCGGCAATGGTCACCTGTATGAAAGACACCTGTCCACAGACTCAGTGAATCAGTCAGACTCTAACCTCTACAAAATGGCCAAGAGCAAGGAGCTGTCTAAGGATGTCAGGGACAAGATCATACACCTGCACAAGGCTGGAATGGGCTACAAAACCATCAGTAAGACGCTGGGCGAGAAGGAGACAACTGTTGGTGCCATAGTAAGAAAATGGAAGAAGTACAAAATGACTGTCAATCGACAAAGATCTGGGGCTCCACGCAAAATCTCACCTCGTGGGGTATCCTTGATCATGAGGAAGGTTAGAAATCAGCCTACAACTACAAGGGGGGAACTTGTCAATGATCTCAAGGCAGCTGGGACCACTGTCACCACGAAAACCATTGGTAACACATTACGACATAACGGATTGCAATCCTGCAGTGCCCGCAAGGTCCCCTGCTCCGGAAGGCACATGTGACGGCCCGTCTGAAGTTTGCCAGTGAACACCTGGATGATGCCGAGAGTGATTGGGAGAAGGTGCTGTGGTCAGATGAGACAAAAATTGAGCTCTTTGGCATGAACTCAACTCGCCGTGTTTGGAGGAAGAGAAATGCTGCCTATGACCCAAAGAACACCGTCCCCACTGTCAAGCATGGAGGTGGAAATGTTATGTTTTGGGGGTGTTTCTCTGCTAAGGGCACAGGACTACTTCACCGCATCAATGGGAGAATGGATGGGGCCATGTACCGTACAATTCTGAGTGACAACCTCCTTCCCTCCGCCAGG